>NC_086445.1:533289059-533616201 GCF_028390025.1 Pseudophryne corroboree
GGCCGAGGGACGCGGCAAAGCCGCTACTCACGAAACTGGTACAAATACTGGCAAAAAGGACAGGAACCCCCAAAGTAGCTGACACAGGCACTCAGGACTGGAGGACAGGCACAATTCCAAATGACAGACCAGTGGACACCAAGATGTAGTATACTGGATCAGACACAGGCAAAGCCACAGGACTCCTGGACAGGAATGCTTCAAGGCAGGAACAGCTATACAGAAGCTATCACCGGCGTCTGTGTCAGGCAGTGAGGGAGAACAGAGCCGGCCCTAACCAATATGATGCCCTAGGCAAGATTTTGGCTGGTGCCCCGTAGCACCACCGCTAGTTCCACCTCTGACCCTGCACCCCTTTCCCAGCACCATCACCCCCCACCCATAGCAGTCCTTTATTGTTTTCCTACCCCCTGTAATTTAAATAAGAACAGTGTGCACATTCGGTGCACAGCCCAAAAAGGTATGTGTTTTTGCTGGCAAGGGGCATGGCCACACAATAGTACCCCTAATTCAAATTATGCCTCACAGTAGTGCAACTTTATTCACAATTTATCATACGATAGTGTCCCTTATTCACATTACATCAAACAGTAGTACCAATTTACCTTATATACGTTACTTCTCACAGTAGTGCCCCTCATTCACATAACATCATACTAAATTGCTCCTTATTCACATTACACCACACCATATTGCTCTTTATTCTCATTACACCACGCCATATTGCTCCTTATTCCCATTACACCACACCATATTGCTCTTTATTCACATTAGACCACACAGTAGTGCCATTTCTATACGTTACTCCACACAGTAGAGCACCTTATACACATAATGCCACACATTGGTAATGCATTTATACACATAATACCACACAGTAATGCC
Organism: Pseudophryne corroboree; assembly: GCF_028390025.1. Classification (NCBI taxonomy): domain Eukaryota; kingdom Metazoa; phylum Chordata; class Amphibia; order Anura; family Myobatrachidae; genus Pseudophryne; species Pseudophryne corroboree. The sequence continues at coordinate 533,289,945 of NC_086445.1, forward strand.
CCTGACACATATGACACACATTATTAATGTCCTTATAAACATAGTGTGCCTTACACATTATGCCAACCCTTATTAATGCCCTTATACACATAATTTCCCTTACACATATGCCACACTTTGTTAATGCCCTTATACACATAATGACACACATAATGTCCCTTGCACATATGCCACACATTATTAGTGCCCTTATACACAGAATGACACACATAGTGCCCCTTACACATGTTACACATTATTAATGCCCTTATACAAATAATGACACATATAGTTCCTGGCGTGAGTCAACTGGCAGCTCTGCTAATGTCGGGTGCCTATTTTTTTATGAAAATGCATATTATTTGCATTGCTATGTGGTTAGGATGCACAAGCAGCTTCTGCTGATTAAAATGATATGCAACATGCCTATATATTGTGTGCGACTGTGGCTGTATCTGCATATGAAATGCTGCACACAGAATATAGGCATGCCGCATATCATTTTAATCAGCAGAAGCTGCTTGTGCCCCTAGGCATATCAGATGCCCTACGCAATTGCCTAGTTTGCCTATGCCTAAGGCCGGCTCCGAGGGAGAATATAACAAGGAATTCCTCCAATCACAGCAGGGACCCTAATTAATTATGTCGTGCAGCTGCCCTGCTGCACGACTCCAAACTGACAGGTGCAATTAACAGACAGGTGAGGCTAAACACATGGAAACAGGCTGCAATTACACAGACTCACCACCGGCGGCCAACAAGAGTCTTCTAAACCAGAGCAAAGGAAATCCTGGCCTGCAAGAGAACTATAACATAAAATACATGAACAGAAAGTGAACAGGAATGAACCACTGCTTGTAGTTCATAACAGTACCCTCTCCTTAAGGGTGGCCACCGGACACCCCACAAAAGCCAAGGGTACAGAAACAGAAGTAAAACATAAAATACATAACCAAAATGCAAAACAGGAATGAGCCACTGCCGTGGCTCATAACAGCATGGCTCTAAAGTCTTCTAGTCTACAGATATTTCTTATTTATCAGCAAACTTGCAGCAATGTATTGCCCTCTTCAGCAGGGTCAATAAGAACTTAAGAAGCCACTTAGCAGGCCCTATTGTGTGTACACAGCTGGGGCACCTAGGAAAGTGGTGTTGTTGGAATAGGAGACTTTTGAGAACCAGTAAACCTTTTCCGTCATAAGGAGATATGATGTAATCAAAGTTCTTTCATTCACAAGATCAGAAACTACTCAAGGAAATAACGCCTTCTATCCAGCCCTGGTCCTTAACACAAATTTACATTGACACAATTAGCAGCTTAGATAAATGATTGGGTGACATTTTTTACTTCATTAGAGGCAAATTTGTTTATCTCCAATTACAACCTACTATATAATGACGTTGATTTACACAGATCAATTAGTTTTTAGACTAAGCCTGTTAAGTAATAGATTAAATAGCCGGCAGCTGATTAGATATTGGTGCAGAATGGAGTGTTGGAAATCTTGTCATGTCAGGTCATTTTTTTACTACTGCAAAATCCATGTGCAATTATCATTGAGAAGGAATGCAATTCAGGTACAAATAGTAGGTGACAGAAATACAGCTTTGTCAGAAAACAAAACCTGAATTACATACACCGAGATGACCACAGTCAACATTTTTAATTTAGAATGGGATTTTTTGTAGGCAGATATCATAACAGTGGGCCTGATTCAGGTTTGTAAGCAAAGCAAAAAAGCACACTAATGTTGACTGCAGGTGGGGCAGATGTAACATATGCAAAGAGAGTTATGGGCCCTACAGACACGGCGATACGCCGCCGAGCTGCCCTACAGACACGGCGATACGCCGCCGAGCTGCCCAACCGCCCAACGGCCCAACCGCCCAACCGCCAATACGGCAGACGGGCGACCCGGCGGCGGGGGGGCAGTGACGGGGGGAGTGAAGTTTCTTCACTCCCCCATCACTCGGCTCCATAGCAATGCAGGCAAATATGGATGAGATCGTCCATATTGGCCTGCATGCACAGGCGACGGGGCACCAACGATGAACAAGCATGGGGCCGCACATCGTTCATCGCTGGTGCCTCCACACTGACAGATATGAACGGTATCTCGTTCATTAATGAACGAGATCGTTCATATCTTGCAGTGTTATCGCCCAGTGTGTAGGGCGCACTAGATTTGGGTGGGGTGTGTTCATACGGAAATCTAAATATACAGTGTAAAAAATAAAGCAGCCAATACTTATCATGCACAGAAACAATATAACCCACCCAACTCTAAATCTCTCTGCATGTTACATCTGCCCCACCTGCAGTGCAACATTATTTTGCACAGTTATGTGCTTTTTTTGCTTTACTTACAAACCTGAATCAGGCCAAATAATAGTAGATGCTATGCCCAGGGCCATTTCTACCGGCGGGCAAGTCGTGCAATCGCACGGGCACCCGCTGCAACCCCTGCTGCCTGCTGCTGCCTGCTCCATCATGTCCCGATCCTCCCACCCGTAGTACACCTCTCGGTTTTGCATAATGACGCAGTTGTGTCATGATGTCACAATGTCATCAAGAGAGCGTGCTGCTTAAAAAAGGGGATGCCACGGAAGAGCGGGTGAGTGCTGTATTAGACCCAGCACTGGAGGACCCAGCACAGGACATATATGGAGAGAGAGGAAGAGACGACCTTAAAGGAAGAATGAGGAGGCAGGTGACCGCTGAAGCAAAGTGTGTGACTCAGTATTTAGTCACATTACTTTGTGGGGCATACTATGGTGTTGGGGGCATTACTGCATGGGGCATACTATGGTGCAGGGGCGGCATTACTGTGTGGGGCATACTATAGTACAGGGAGGCATTACTGTGTGGGCATAATATGGTGCAGGGAGGCATTACTGTGAGGGGCATAATATGGTGCAAGGGACATTACTGTGTGGGCATAATATAGTACAGGGAGGCATTACTGTGTGGGTATGATATGGTGCAGAGAGTCATTACTGTGTGGGGCATAATATGGTGAAGGGAGGCATTACAGTGTAAGGCAAAATAATGTGCAGGGGGCATTAGTGTGTTGGCAGAATATGGTGCAAGGGAAATAATATGGTGCAAAGGGCATTACTGTGTGTGGCATAATATGATACAAGGGGCACTATGGTGTGGGGCATTACTGTGTATGGCATAATATGGGGAAAGGGGCGTTACTGTGTATGGCATAATATGGTGCAAGGGGCATACCTGTGTATGGTGTAATATGGTGCGACGGGCATTACTGTGTATGGCATAATATGGTGCAAGGGGCTTTACAGTGTTGAGCATAATATGGTGCAAGGGGCATTACTGTGTATAATATGGTAAAAGGGGAATTACTGTAAGGAGGAAAATAGTAAATAATGTAATGGGCATGAATTAGCATTTTGTTTCCTGTAGTGTACAATGTCTGGGGGTGCAGGGTGCAAAACCCATTGCAGTGAGGCCATGCCTCCTTTTTGATGCGCACATTTAATTTTTAGAATGACCATGGGGGGTGCATTTTTTTACTGTTCGCACTGAGAGCCAAATTGTCTAGAAACACCCATGGCTAAACCAATTACATGTAACTATGGAAATTAACCAGAGTTGGTTCATGTTGAAGGATCTACACAATAAAATATGTTATTTTTATCTGAAAAAAATAAATAAAAATCCACTAATTTTGCGGAATATTGACATGTCGATGATTACATGCAGAATAAACAGGAAAGGCTTGGAATTTTAATTTTGAAATAAAAATAAATACATGAATAGGAAGAGCCAGGTAAGACATGAGTTTGCACTCAAATGGTACAATATTATGTTCTAGACCCTATTAGAAAAAAGTTAATAACAAAAACTATGACTTTAACATGCCCTTGAAATGCATTTGTATTTGTATTTGTGTCGTCCGGTTTTGTTCTTTAGTTCCGACATCTCCTGTAACACTGTAGCGTAGCATTTATGTTCACAATACAACATGCAGAGGTTTGCATTATGTGCTGGCTGCTTTCCTTTCAAATTCCACATCTGAAGAAGAGAGTTTGATTTCTTTGCTCAGCGTAAATCAGTGTCCCAGACTTTAGGCTTTCAATTACAGCTCTGGCATTGTTTATAAATCAAAATGATACCAGTTAAGAGAAAGTGGTCTCCAGAGACACATATCGTCCTGGCTAGAATTGTAGGAAATGGCTGGTTAAGCTCTGAAGAGGAGGGGGAGAGAGAGAGAGATACTGTATCTGTGTTAAAGAAGAAGCGGAGAGGGCTGAGACAGACATTGCAAATTTACATTAATGGACTTCTGTTAATTAGAAGTCTGTAAAGGTCAATTAAACCAGTTCTTTTTCAGTTGCTTTACTTCTATGTCAGCTTGCATGAATAGAAGACTTAATAAATACATATCACATTGTAAACAGTTGCTTTTAATTTTTTCAATAATATATTTTCTATAATGTGTCAGTATTCAAAAATAGTAATGAGTGATAGGGGGACATTTACTAAGCAGTGATAAGAGCGGAGACATGAGCCAGTGGAGACGTGCCCATGGCAACCAATCAGCACTGAAGTAACAACTATAATTTGCATACTATAAAATTAATATACAGCTGCTGATTGGTTGATGGGGAAACTTCTCTACTGGCTCACTTCTCCGCTCTTATCACTGCTTAGTAAATGTACCCCATAGAGTGATAAAGGCTCAGTGGAGCAGAGTGATGTGAGACTTTAGAATGGTTGACACATACAGTATTAATTCATTTATTAAACAGAGACTGTTGTTCTCCATTTTGGCAGGTTTGTTCTTGCAATTATCAAACATTACATCATAATACGTGCGGTATACGGTCTTTAGGTCGACCAAACTAAGATCGACAGTCATTAGGTCGACCAATATTGTCCAACATGCATTAGGTTGACGTGGTCTTTGGGTCGACAGTATCAGTATGTCGACATGGCAAATGTCAACACCTGAAAAGGTCGGCATGAGTTTTCACATTTTTTTAATTTTTCAAACTTTTTCTTACTTTACGATCCACGTGGACTACGATTTGGAATAGTAACCTGTGCCAAACGCAGCGGTAGCAGAGCGAGGCACCTTGCCCGAAGCATTGCGAGCGAATCGAGCCATGTGAGGGTACACAGGACACTAACTGGATTTTACCAGTCCTTTTACAAAGAAAACGACACCCCAAAGAATAAAAAAATCATGTCGACCTTTTCTGTGTTGACCTCATGACCATGTCGACATATTTCAGGTACCGACTTGATCACTGTCGACTAACAGTGGTCGACCTAATGACTGACGACCTAGTTAGGGTCGACCCAATGAACCACACCCAATACATGCAATGGTCTGTAGATGTACATTATTTCCTTCATTCCCTATCCATGCTGACACATTTGGCTCTACTTTGGCTATGCTAGGTCTCCAGTTTTGTTAACCCATGTTACGTAATTGCTCCCTCCTTTCCCTCTTTTTCCTTTAAAATACCATTAACACACTTTACCTTTTTTCTGGGACTGACCTTGATCCAGTGATAGTCACCGAATCATTATATTCTTTGTGACCATTATTACAATGACTATTCTCTGTGACACAGAGATCAATGAGTATAGAAACTTCGCAAGTGATTATCAGTATGTTTATATGACATGATTTAAATGATTTTTTATTAGCAAAAAAAGTAAAAATACATGTATTTCTTGTGAGTTACTGAAGCAGAATTATAGTTAACGAACTGAAACAAAAAGCATGTGAAGATGGATTGCTAAGCAACAACTTTATCCCACAGTTTCTGTAACCTAGACCAAGACATTCATATGTGACTTTATAATGTTATTGCGGCATAATATCCTCGAAAAATACAGTAGCTGCATGGTATGAACTAGTAACAAGGTATGTGTGGGAATTATTAGATGAATGTACCACATACTGTTGACATGTCCATACTTGTTTTAGACAATCAAGCATACGTCAGCATTTTTACTTAATGAAATAAAAAAGCTTGCGATAATCCGTAGTGTAAGTCCAGGGCACAGTCTTACTGGGAGGATAAGACATAGCATGCAGAGGGTGATGCCATACTATTATATACTTATTTAGGTATGTTCTTAGGTATGTTCAGCATTGGTGTCATATTTCCGGCATGGCTCCTGCGGAAGCAGGTATAATTACTTTAATGTATCCATGATACACTGCAATCACAACGCATCTTGAAAAATGGCATTAAGGGTGGGTGGTAAGCTGGTACAGATTTCCCCAAGCCTAGGCACCGATGACCCTTGCAATGTACAAAGGGCACAGTAGTGGCATAATTACCATGGGTACAGGGGCTGCAGCTGCTTCCAGGGCCCACAGCACCAGTCTACACCCTGTCACTGGCTGCCTCCGAGGCCCACCGCTCCCCTTTCAACCCCAGCCGCAGGACAAAACGGTCACAGGGAAAGTAGCGGGGTGGAGGCCCATACTATGTTCCATCAGAGACTTGTGCAATAATCAGGTAATGTCTCTCCTTCTCATTAGCCCCTCTCTCCTGCCCACACCCCCTTCTCTCTCCTGCTCACCCCCTCCCCCTCTCTCTCTCTCCTCCTCTCTCTCTCCTGGTCATTCTCCCTTCCTCTCTCTCTCCCCCTCTCTCTCCTGCTCAATCCCCCTCCCTCTCTCCTGCTCAATCCCCCTCCCTCTCTCCTGCTCATTCCCACTCCCTCACTCTCTCCTGCTAACTTCCCCTCCCCACCTCTCTCTTCTGCTCACTCTCCCTCCCGCTCCCCTTCTCTCTCCCTAACACTTTCTCTCTCTCCCTGACACACACACTCTCTGCCTGGTACCCTCTCTGTCTCTCCCTGACACTCTCTCTTTCTCTTGTTCCCCTCTCTCTCTCCCTCCCTAACACCCTGTCTCTCTCTCCCACTCACTCCCCCCTCTCTTGCTTCCCCTTTTCTCTATCTCCAACACTGTCTCTCTCCCTCTCTTTCCCCCTGACACTCTCTCCCTCTACCTGACACTTTGTTTCTCTGTCTCTACCTGACACTGTCTCTCCCTCTCTTTCTACCTGACACACACTCTCTCTCTCTCTCTCTACACCTGACACTGTCTTTTAAGATTTTGCTATGGGGCCCAAACACTTCTAGTTACACCCCTGGGGCACAGCAACTGGGCCTGCCCAAAGTCTTTACAGCTGTGATCATGAATGCACTGATCTAACGCCTTCAAAGGGAAAAGGCTAGGTAGTCTTGTCATTGTATTCTGATGACAGATCCATACCTCAGGAAAAGTCCACTACCCTAGGGCAAGTCCACTTCCTTACACCTTTCTCTCTTCCTCTTTTCCGCTCTCTGACTTGTACCGCTCCATCCATTTGGCACCTGTGGAGACTTCACTTTTGGGATGCAGAAACAGAAGACAATCCACAGTCCTCTACATTTTCAGGATAAATTGTGGTTGCAGGGATTATTAATATACTGAGGGGGAACTATTAATGTTATGTGCCGACTGGAGAGGAAAGTAGCATATGGAGACAGGTGGGTTGTGGTATATCCCCATGGGACCATGAATCACACTTGGGTCCAAACTGCACCCATATTTGCAAGGAAGCACACAGCGGCATGGGGTAGTGTGGACACAGCACCCAGAGGATACATAGCAGGGGACAGGCATGGTGGATACAGTGGCAGCAGGACAAACAGCACTACATACCAGACTGCAAATGTGGCTAATAGAAGGAGCATGTTACACACTGCTGGCACCTTCACCACACAGTTGCCTTGGACATACCTCCCAACTGTCCAGATTGTGACCATGGGCCAGAGCGCTCAAATAGGGACTGCCCTGCTGAAAGCAGTCTGATTAGGAGGTTTGTCTTTATAAGTGTGATACATGTTATCAGCAGCTTGTGAACAGATAGAACAAATGGTGAAAGTAGCTTGGGTTTGTCTCGGGTAGAAAATAGGATAAAAACAATAATGTAGTTAAGTCAGGTTGGAGTTAGTACATAGCTTGTAAATCACAGTACACAATGGTTTCGATCAGCAGAACAGTTTTTATTTAACCGATAACTTAAAGTAATAAATGAGACGGAATTTACTTGCAGCCTATTAAGCTGCTGAAAACACAGCTAGACCTAATTCAAACACATTTTAGTGATAAAATGATATTGACTCCAAGTAATTAAAATCATTTCCATATTCAAATAGGGGCTGATTGAGGACAAATTACCTGCTTTAATTGCTTGAAAGAAAATTATCAAGACTGTTAGCAAGAGAGCAAGCAAATCTGGGCTTGACCACTTTGTAACAGTTTCCATCATGAAATGAAAGAGCAGAGAGGTGGGAGGTGTGCTGCAGGGCTTAGCTGGAGTTTGGAAGCCAAAAGCATTAAACAAAATTGTATAGAAAGTAAGTGGGCGAGAAAATTAAACAGTGCTTGATTCATTGAGTGAGTGTCCAACAGAGATGGTAGAAGTTGATACAATAGTGAAATTAAATAACGGATAGAATTAGAATTCTTTTTTTTCTGAACATAAAGAGAAATTGATGGTGAAATGGGGCACAATGTTTTATTGCAGAAAGGAAAGGGTGGGTCTAAGATCTACTTGCGGGGACTAATAGTACAAGTGTGCCATAAGAGACACGAAGACAAAATATTAATTTCTGAAATAAAGAGTACAACAAAGCTATCAAAGCATTTACAGATATTGTTCAAAAGTAATTATCAAGTACATGTTTTAATTTTTGCAACAGAACATATTCAATGCATCTCATGTGTGTAACTAATGTTGCTTTTAATATTGCTTCTATTATGATGAACTGTTTTGTTGGCTTTTGTATACGGATAATTCCCAAAGAATGAATTTCTCGCTTGGGAGAACTGTTTGCAAAAGATGAAGAAATTAATCCTATTGACTATTCCAGTTGGAAATGAGAACATTTGCTCCCAACATCCCAGCAGCATCTGCTATTGGCTGCATGGCTGGAGAACTAGCCTTAGGAAGCAGAAGGAGGTGCTAGGTTTAAGCAAGAGGTTGGAATTTTGGCGAAACGTAGACATTAGTTTCGAATGGCAGTACATTAAGTGTTGGATTGCAGTACTGTAGATTGCAGGTCTGTTTGTTTAGGCAGAAAGGGAGATTAGCAGTAACACTGAGTTGAGTTGTGGAAGAATATGTTTCACTATTCTAATGATGGAAGAGCAAACGAAGATGATCTAAGAACTGTTTTCATTGCTAATGCAAATTCCACAAGTAAATGTATAAGTACAAATAAGTATTTTCCATATATTGGAGGTTATTAAGAGTTGTTAGCAAACCATAAAAGTTAGCAATTGGTTCAAACTAAAAACTAAATAACAGTGTAAAAATAAAGCAGCCAGTATTTACCCTGCACAGAAACAATATAACCCACGCAAATCCAACTCTCTCTGCACACGTTACATCTGCCCCACCTGCAGTGCAACATGGTTTTACCCAATTGCTAATTTTTTTGGTTTGCTAACAACTCTGAATAACGCCCACAGTCCATATGTAACAATGGTGCACACTTTATGTAGCTTTTCTAAAAATAATATGGGATGTGATTATGTGTCACAATACCGACGCTGGGATCCAGACCCCTGAATATCCTGCCGATCGGTCTGCTGACCAACAAGGACTATTCTCACTAGTGGGTGTCCACGACACCCATAGAGTGGGAATAAAACCTGTGGCAAGCACAGCGAGCTACCGAGCCCGCAGCGAGGGGATAGTTGTGCTCGCCCCCCTCCACGGCCATCTAACAGCCGGGATCCCGGCGTCAGTATTGTGACTGGTGGTCTCCTAACCGCTGGTCATGGGAGACATTTGATATGCCAGCTGTCGAGATCCCGGCGCTCACCATACCGACGCCGGGATCCCGACAGCCACCATACCGACAACTATTCTCCCTCTTGGGGTGTCCACAACACCCCTGGGGGGAGAATAAATAGCATGGTGTGCGTAGCACGCCACCATGACCACAGCATGGTGAGCACAGCGAGCCACAAGGGGCTCTTTTGCGTTCACCCCGCTGCCTGCATGCCGGCGGTCGGGATCCCGGTGCCGGTATGCTGGGCGCCGGGATCCCAAGCGCCAGCATAACATACTACACCCCCGGTCACACATGCCCAACACAATAATACAATGACATGGCCCTGTGTATTTAGGTGCTGTTGGTGTCTTTTTCACATTTTTATAAATGTGGAGTAGACTATGAGATGAGAAACCTGTTATTGGTGAATAACTTTACAATACCACTTCTGTTCTGTATGTGAAATTGAATTCTCTGTATCTGAATTATAACTGCATTTATTGATTTGACCTTTATAATACTGTAGCACCCAGAGCTGGCCCTAGGTATAGGCAAATTAGGCAAATGCCTAGGGCATTTGGAATGCCTAGGGGCACAAGCAGCTTCTGCTGATTAAAATGATATGTGGCATGCCTATATTCTCTGCGTGCCTGTGGCTGTATCTGCATACGAAATGTTAAGTTACAGTGCATTCCTGGAAATCACTGTAACGTAGCATTTTTTTTTACAGATACAGTCACACACAGAATATAGGCATGCTGCATATCATTTCAGTCAGCAGAAGCTGCTTGTGCATCCTAGTCACAAGTAAGATGCATTTTTTCGGCAAAACAAGGTGCTCAACATTATCAGTACTGGCCAGCAGAGACAGAGGTCACAGTGTTAGCAGTTGTGTGAGTGCTGTGTACAGGTGGGTGGTTGTGCAGTAGTGTTCGGCATATGTGTAAGGGGAATTATGCATGCCATGTGCGGCATATGTGTAAGGGGCGCTATGTGTGTCATTATGTGTATAAGGGCATTAATACAGGTTGGCATAATGTGTAAGGTGCATTATGTTTATATGGACATTAATAATGTGTGTCATATGTGTAAGGAGCATTACTGTGTGGTATTATGTGCATAAAGGCATTACTAATGTGTGGCATTATATGTATAAGGCCCTCTACTGTGTGGCTTAATGTATAGATAGGGCACTACTGTATGGTCTTATGCGAATAAAGAACAATATGGTGTGGTGTAATGTGAATAAAGGGCACTACTGTGAGGAGTAATGTATTTAAGGTAAAGTGGTACTACTGTGTGATGTAACATGAATAAGTGACACTATCGCATGATATGAGATTAAAATTGCACTACTATATGGCCTAATTTGAATTAGGGGTACTATTGTGTGGCCATGTTCCTTCCCCCTTTTTGGGCTGCATGCTGAATGTGCACACTGTTCCTATTTGAAATAGGTGATGGTGCTGGGAAAGGGTTGCAGGGTCAGACGTGGAACTAGCGGCGGTGCTAGGGGGCACCAGACAAAATCTTGCCTAGGGCATTATATTGATTAGTGCCAGCTCTGGTACACAACATAAGAAGAGAACTGCAGCTTCTTAGTCCTGACCCCCACAACCTGCCCATCACCATTAGCTTCAGGAAATGGAAAGAAAAGTGAACATTTCACAATGCACTTACTATGACAGCTGACCAGTCAATCACTGCCCTGTGTTTTTGGAATGAGAGTAAATAAAAAAATAGATTGCTAAATGGTTCTGTAAATTAGTAAATGAGGCCATGATCGCCACTTCTAGGCAGATTAAAAAACAAATGTGGTTTAAATATAACTGACAATACTGTCTGAGGAAACAAAATGTTTGTATGAACAGTGATTAGCTTGGTGCAAAACATCAGGTACTGGAAATAACTTTGGCGGAGGGATGTAATGGAGTCCGAGATCGCTGGAGGTGCGGTTTGCCGGCCGATCTCAGACTTTTCTAAAGGGGCAAAGACAAGGCAAAACCATGCCTTGTAAATGATTGCCCCTTTAAAAAAGTCTGAGATCGGCGGACTTCCCGCACCTCCGGCGATTTCTGACTCCATTACATCCTGCAGCTAGCCTGATTCAGAGATGGACGCAATATTGATGTTGTACACAGTGAATTAATTTTTTATGCCATTGTTCATGTGTGTAAATCGCACTGTGCATGTGTCTTCAAGGTCTTATGATGGTGGTCTCAGTGAGGATTTATTTGCAAAATGATTGACAGTCAGGGAGTGTATGTGGGAGGTGTGGGTCCAGAGACTGAATTGCAGTCCAGTAGCAGGGAGAAAAGCTGGACACTAGAGGATAGTGCAGTAAAGACAAATCATGCATGAATGGTGGATAACAGAATGCAGGATGCAGCAATGGGAACTAGGTTACTGGCAGGAGCACAATAATCTGGCAAGGAATACAGGAACAGGCAAAGCTTATTACAGAATTGAAGGGGGTGGTGCTAGAACATGCTGGAACATCAGGAGAAAAGTCAACTGAGCTAGAACAAGAATCAAGACGGGGAGCTGTCCAGCAGCAAGAAAAGCTCAGTCAGCAGAGTAGCCGCCTGCAGAGGCAGCAGCTCTGATGTCGAATCCTGACAGAGGGAGTAGGGACTTAGAGACAGGTCTGTTGCAGTCGTTATGGGGGCATGTCGCAACTTATGACTGCTATTCCATGCACAGTTATAATACCTCCAGTGTCCTAATTCTGACAACCAATGTGCGTCCAATGTCTGTGTCTTTGTAAACAAGTGGCACATCTCAGACGCCTTCAGTGAAGGCCCCAATACAAATCCTGGAGGCTGCTACATTTGCATATTTTCGCACAGCCCCTGCTGCCTAACTTGGCATTTGTGTCCATCTCTGAATCAGGCACATAGATTACTGCACAATTTGTTGTGCAATCATGGTACCTGCGACCATTGAATAATGTGTACACACAATTATTTGTAGTCGCACCTTATGTGCTGCAGATCTGTGCAAACTTTTAGGCAAGTGTGGAAAAAATGCTGCAAAGTAAGAATGCTTTCAAAAATAGAAGTGTTAATAGTTTATTTTTATCAAGTAACAAAATGCAAAGTGAATGACCAGAAGAGAAAATTAAGTCAAATCAATATTTGGTGTGACCACCCTTTGCCTTCAAAACAGCATGAACTCTTCTAGGTACACTTGCATACAGTTTTTGAAGGAACTCGGCAGGGAGGTTGTTCTAAACATCTTGGAGAATTAACCACAGATCTTCTGTGGATGTAGGCTTGCTCAGATCCTTCTGTCTCTTCATGTAATCCCAGAAAGACTCAATGATGATGAGATCAGGGCTCTGTGGGGGCCATATCATCACTTCCAGGACTCCTTGTTCTTCTTGAAGATAAAGATACTTCTTAATTACATTGGCTGTATGTTTGGGGTCCAGCTCCAGAATGAATTTGGAGTCAATCAGACTCCTCCATGATGGTATTGTGTGATGGACAAATACCTGCATGTATTTCTCAGTATTGAAGCACAAAGAATAAGGCAACATTAAGGACCATAGTGGTCGGCCAAGGATGCTTAGTGCATCAGGTGAAAGAAGGCCAAACAACTCAACTATGCATGAAAATATAGGAACTGGGGTGCAGAAAAATGGCAGCAGCTGCTCTGGACTGATGAGTCAAACATTGAAATATTTGGCTGTAACAGAAGGCAGTTTGTTCACCAAAGGGCTGGAGAGCGGTACAATATTGAGTGTCTGAAGGTGAAGTTCTTTGTAAGATTGGGGCTGCATTTCAGCAAATGAAGTTGGGGATTTGATCAGGATTAATGGTGTCCTCAATGATGAGAAATATAGGCAGGTACTTATTCATCATGCATTACCATCAGGGAGGCATCTGATTATCTCTAAATTTATTCAGCAGTAGGATAATGACCCCAAACAGCCAAAAGAGCCGTAACTAGGGTTTTCGGAGCCCAGGGCATGATGAGGAGTGCCACCCCCCCCCCCAAAAAAAAAAAAATGTACAGCAAAAGAATGGGCATGGACGCAGCAAAGGGTGTGTGGTCACATACCAGAAGGGGCGTGGCCACGGAAAATGGGGCATGCCAACATGACTATCACCTACCCCCTGCGTCGTCTCTCAGCACACTATCACCTCCCCCTTGTGTCATCTCTCAGCACACTACTACCTCCCCCTTGTGTCATCTCTCAGCACACTATCTCCTCCCCTTTTGTCATCTCTCAGCACACTATTAGTCAATTTTTGCACTGTACGCAGAGTCCCCTTTTTGCACTGTACGCAGGCAGTGTCCCCTTTTTACACAGTACACACAGTGCCAGATACACATTGCCCCACAGTGCCAGATACACATTGCCCCACAGTGCCAGATACACATTGCCCCACAGTGCCAGATACACACTGCCCCACAGTGCCAGATACATATTACCCCCCAGTGCCTGATGCATATTACCCCACAGTGCCAGATACATATTCCCCACAGTGCCAGATGCATATTACCCCACAGTGCCAGATGAATATTACTCCACAGTTCCAGATACACATTGCCCCACAGTGCCAGATGCATATTACCCCACAGTGCCAGATACATATTACCCCACAGTGCCAGATACATATTACCCCACAGTGCCAGATGCATATTACACCACAGAGATACACATTGCCCCACATTGCCAGATACATATTGCCCCACAGATATACACATTGCCCCACATTGCCAGATACACATTGCCCCACAGATATACACATTGCCCCACAGAGATACACATCCCCCCCCCACTCATTGCTCTCAACACTGCTCAGGCCACTGCTATCTGCTTTGTGAGGGAGGGGAGGAGAGCGCAGCGCCTCTCCTGCCCCTCAATGCACCATGAAGTCTGGTCTCCGGCTGCCGGTTGTGGGTATGTTGGAGCCAGTTCGTTAGCCAATCAGAGCTCGCGGACCGGCAGACAATCAGGAGTGCTCTCCTCCCCTCACATAGAAGCGGGATGGCCCGTGGGCAGAGCTACAATGGCGGGGGCGAGTGGGCATGCCAAGGTGCCCAAGACATGTGCCCTGCTCGACCCACCTTAGTTATGCCTCTGAGAGCCAATGTCATTAAGAACTATCTTCAGCATAAAGAAGAACAAGAAGTCCAGAAAGTAATGATATGGCCCCCACAGAGCCCTGATCTCAACTTCATGGAGTCTGTCTGGGATCACATGAAGAGACAGAAGGATTTGAGCAAGCCTACACCCACAGAAGATCTGTTCATTCTCCAAGATGTCTGAAACATCCTCCCTGCCGAGTTCCATCAAAACTGTGTGCAAGTGTACCTAGAAGAATTTATGCTGTTTTGAAGGCACAGGGTGCTCACACCAAATATAAATTTGATTTAGATTTCTCTTCTGTTCATTCACTTTGATAAAAATGAACTATTAACACTTCTACTTTTGAAAGCCTTCCTACTTTGCAGTATTTTGTATACACCTGCCTAAAACTTTTGCAAGGTACTGTGTGATGCGAAGTGCTACATTGATTATGTAATGATTTATTATGCTATCGTATGGGGAATTGTGCAGTCTGTACTGAGATATGATATATTGTTACATTGTATCAGTCCATTGTGAGATTGGCCAACTGTGTACCCATTTTATGTTTCATTATTCTGCAGTTTAATAGAGGTTTAGTATAGGTAAAATTAAGGAGAATTACTTAATCTAATTCTTGTTAATTCAAATGTGAAATTAATAGAAAATTTAATAACAGTACTTTTGGAATTGGTATTAGCTTGTATGTTGTAATTCTACTCATTTTTTCTTTCATACTACATTAACTAGGGGTACTAAATGATTTTATCTCTACTGAACCTATCAATGTATATATCTGAAGAAAATCTCTAACGAGTTACAGTATATTTTAAGTGTTTCTTTTTAAAATACACTGCTTTGTTTAAGCATGCAGATACCAGGCTAATCATGTTAAGATTGACCCTAATGAAATATGTATATGTTACATGGGTGTACTGCATTTAGTACACATGCATAAAGACTGTTGCTCCTATTATCCAAATACACAGCATGCATGTGATATAAATACTATAAAGCCTTGAAGCCTGTGTATTTTATGTCTGTCTTTTCATGTCTGATATGATAAGCCTACTTAGGCAGTAGAGGAAACCCCTTTTCACTTGCTCCTTTTTACAGAGAAACAGGAGACATACATATTTCCAGGGATGGACCATTGCACCGCAATACGAATCCCTCCCATTCAAATATCTGTGATTTTATACTACAGTGTCTATTCAGAGGCAGAGGTTAACATCAAAATAATTTGCAGTACCTTGTGGGTGGCAGAGCTTATTACAGCATGTATCAGCCAATAAGATCTTCCTCCTGCAGGAGCTGTAAATTACTTTGACATTAATCCCTGGCTCTGGACAGCCAGGGCAAAAGATTGTTGATATCTTTCTAAGAAACTTCCACCTATGTTGGTTAGAGAGCATTAAATAAACTTGCATTACATTGCACAAATAAACAGCAGATGAGCACTATTATGTGCAGTATGAACGTAGCATATTGATAAAATATACTACAGCTGCAATTTACTGTAGTTGAGATAAAAATGCTACAGTAGTAAAAGCTACAATTCAAACATGTAGTGAAATTTATAGCAGCAAGAAAACTGTAACATTGGTGGTCATTCCGAGTTGATCGCAGCCAGCAACTTTTTGCTGCTGCTGCGATCAATAGTCCACGCCTATGGGGGAGTGTATTTTAGCTTAGCAGGGCTGCGATCGCTTGTGCAGCCCTGCTAAGCTAAAAAAAATTAAAGTAAAACAAGACCAGCCCTGGACATACTTACCCTGTGCGATGATCTCTGCGATGCTGGAGCCAGCTTTGACGTCAGACATCCGCCCTCTGTTCTCCTGGACACGCCTGCGTTTTCTTATCCACTCCCTGAAAACGGCTGGCAATGCTTTAGTGATGCCCAGGTACGCCTTTCTTTCTGTCAATCTTCTTGCGACCGGCTCTGCGACCGCTTTCTTCGTTGTCCTGGATGTAACCCGGCAACCCCTGTTGCCGGGCAACATCGCGCATGCGCAGTGCGGCCGCAGCGCAAGCGCATTCCGGACCCGTTCACACCGCAGCGACAAACCGATGCGTGCGAATGGGTCAGAATGACCCCCCTTGTACAAACTTGTGCATCAGAAATGTAGCAATGACTTGGGCCAACTGATATCTTAGGGATGAGAATTCCAAGCGTGCCACCAAGAACAGCAGAAAACTTTCTATGAGGCTCCTCAAGGCATATACAATAAAGTAATAGGTGATTCTGGTGCTTCTTGATTGTCTGTATGTGCTCCAAGGGGAGAATGCACTTAAGGGCCAATTCTGACCTTATCGCTGTGCTGCTAATTTTGCTGTCCTGCGATCAGATAGTCGCTGCCCAAGGTGGAGTGTAAATTCACCCCGTGCAAGTGTGCAATCGCAAGTGTACACCGTGCGAAAATGTCCCTCAGTCAGCGGACAGCTGCAAATCCATTCACAACTCACTCACCATCGAATGTTTCTTCCAGTGTGTGCAGTCTGTGCGTAGCTCAATACTTACTCCTCCAGTGCGAAAAGAACTTGCTGATCGGCCCGCAGCTGACGTCACACACCCTCTCTGAAAACATTTGGGCATGCCTGCGTTTTTAATGACACTCACAGAAAATGGCCAATTACCACCCACAAACGGCATCTTCCTGTCAATCAGCTTGCGAATGGCTGTGCGATCGAAATTTTCGCACCAACTTCTTGCTGTTTGGCGATGCGCATTGAGATGCATACACATGCGCAGTCAATCGATAATCACCCGCTGTGAGAAAACACACAGCAGTGATCAGGTCTGAATCGGGCCCTAAGTCTTGGAGAGTGATAAACTGTAGAGAGATAACGTACCAACCAATCAGATCGTAACTGCCATGTTACGGGCTGTGTTTGAAAAATGTAGGAGCTACAGTAATTGACTTATAGTTTTCTCTGTCCACTTTATCACTCTACAATACTTACAGTGCCTTGCATTTTTCATGTTTTGTTGCCTCACAACCTGGAATTAAAGTGGATTGTTCGAAGGTCTGCAGCATTTCATTCACAGAACATGCCTACAGCTTTGAAGATGTTGTTTTTTTTATTATTGTGAAGCAAACAACAAATAGGACAAAATAATAGAAGACTTCAGCGTGCATAACTATTCACCCCCCTAAACTCAGTACTTTGTAGAGCCACCTTTTGCGGCAATTACAGCTGCAAGTTGCTTTGGATAAGTCTCTATGAGCTTGCCACAGATTGCCACTTGAATTTTTGGCCATTCCTCAAGGCAAAACTGAAGAAAATCTTCAAGTCTGACCACAATTGGATTGAGATCTGGGCTTTGACTAGGCCATTCCAACACATTTAAATGTTTCCCCTTAAACCACTCGAGTGTTGATTTAGCAGTATGCTTTGGGTCATTGTCCTGCTGGAAGGTGAACCTCCATTCCAGTCTCAAATCACCGGCAGACTGAAACAGGTTTTGCTCAAGAATATCCCTGTTTTTAGCACCATCCATCTTTCCCTTGACTCAAAACAATTTATCAGTCCCTGCTGCTGAAAAACATCCGCACAGCATGATGTTGCCACCACCATGTTTCACTGTGGGGATTGTGTTCTTGAGGTGATAGGATGTTTTGGGTTTGCGCCAGACATAGCGTTTTCCTTGGTAGCCAAAAAGTTAAATTTTAGTCCCATCTGACCAGAGCACCTTCCTGCAAACATTTGGGGAGTCGTCCACATGCCTTTTGGCAAACTCAAAACGTGCCTTCTTATTTTTAACACTAAGTAATGGCTTTTTTCAGGTCGCTCTTTCATTAAGCCCAGCTCTATGGAGTGTACGGCTTATTGTGGTCACATGCGCTGATACACCTTTGGCTTCTGTGCTGTCTCTCTGATTAATTACTCCTTGACCGGTCTGTTAGTTTTGGTGGCCAGCCCTCTCTTGGCAGTTTTGTTGTGGTACTATGTTCTTTCCATTTGAAGATGATGGATTTGATGGTGCTCCGGAGATCATCAAAGATTTAATTTTTTTTATAACCCAACCCTGACTTGTACTTCTAATCAACATTGTCCCTGACTTGTTTGGAGAGATCCTTGGTCTTCAAGGTGTGAAGACTCTTGCTTAATGGTGTTGCGGCCTCTGGGGCCTTTAAGAAAAGGTATGTTTATACTGACAGATCATGTGACACTTAGATTGCACACAAGTGGACTTCATTTCACTAATTATGTGACTTCTGAAGGTAATTAATTGCATCAGAACTTTTGAGGGACTTCAAAGCAAAGGGATATGCTTCATAGCATATGCACATGCCAATTTTCACATTTTTATTTATAAAAATAATTTTTTATATACATTTTTCTCATTTCACTTCACCAGCTTAGACTATTTTGTGCAGATCCATCACATAAAATTCAGATAAAAAATAATAATAATAATTACAGGTTGTAATGTAACAAAATACTGTAGGTAAAAAGCCAAGGGGGGTGGATACTTTATCAAGGCACTGTAGTATTGTACTGTACATCTGCCCCATAGTATTGCATCAACAGATGTACATAAGAAAGAAAGAAATAATGGACACTGTGGTATATATTAGCACTTTAAAATAGAATTAAAAACTAGCCATTTTGGGATAACATATAGGCATTGTACAATTCTCACACCGATGTCCTACAGTTGTTGTACAAGTAACAAAGGGGTCCATGTAAGCTAAGGGTGCAACACAACAAAATGCAGATAAAATTCCTGCACATAGCACTGTACTTAGCGCAGGCAGTCAAAATGCAGAGAAATCCCTTTGAGAAGCGATATGTACGGACAGGGTTGCCATCAGAAATTGTGGGGCCTGGGACTGACAAAATAGGCAGGGCCACCCCTCACTGTAGAAGCAGGAAATTATTTCTGTCAATTTGGTATGGTTATCAATAAAGTTTGTTTAATTTTTTTTCATTTTAAATACCCAACATCCTGGAACAAAAGCTGAGATGAATCTATCAGAACAAGGGTTTCCAATTCAGAGTAACACTCTTTTGGGCCCTACACATATAAAGATCCTCCGCTGAGCTGCCCGACGGCGGATACAGCTGTCGGGCGACCCGGCAGCGGGGGGGGGGGGGGACGGGACAGTGAGGGGGGAAGTTAAATTTCTTTACTCCCCCCGTCACCCGGCTCCATTGAAGTGCAGGCAAATATGGACGAGATCGTCTATATTGGCCTGCATGTACAGGCGACGGGGCACGAGCGATGGACGAGCGCGGGACCGCGCATCGTTCATCACTGGTGACTCCACACTCAAAGATATGAACATTATCTCATTCAATAATGAACAAGATCGTTCATATCTTTGAGGATTATCGGCCAGTGTGTAGGGCCTATTTGTTGCTTGTGCAACCACTGTAGGACATTGGTGTGAGAATTGTCCAACACCTGTATGTTATCCCAAAACGGTTAGTTTTTATTTTTAAGGGGCTAATTTATACCATAGTATGCGCTGTATAGTGTTCATTCTAGCACCGCGCACCAGTCACAACATGTGCAGTTCCTCTTTCCTGTCTGGGGTGTTGCTGTCTGCTCTGGTGCTTCTAGCACACTCTGGTCAGCATCTATGCACTGACTAACGGACAAGAGTGTGCTAGAAGCACCAAAGCAGAGAGCAACACCCCAGGCAGGAAAGAGGAACTGCATGGGTTGTGACAGGTGTAGGGTGCTAAAATGAACGCTACTATATATTTTCTTATTCTTTTTTTATGTACATCTGGTGATGACATGCTGAAACACATACAGATGATCAAGCGCCAGAACCACCTATTTCATTATTGTATAAAATAGAAGAAAACTATGACCCCTTGTGAAGTATGTTGAGACATAAATTATAATTCTAGTGACACTATCCCTTTAATAGAAGTATAGCACATTATTCTATTTATTGAAAGTGGGTACTGTATTTTTTCCTCTCCCAGAGCTATTCTCAAATGAGGACAAATATCCCACAGATGTAACTAAACTAGAAATTAAATACGTCTGTTCTAGGTCTCACCTGGATTTCTTTTAAGAGACCAGCTGCTTATCAGTAATACAAATTCTTCATATGAATATGAAAATAAAGAACATTTGTTGTCAGTGTTTAGCCTTACCAGTACAAATCTAAATATACAACGGGGTAAATGTATGAAGCAGTGATAAGAGTGGAGAAGTGAGACAGTGGAGAAATTACCCATGGCAACCAATCATCATTGAAGTAACATGTATAATTTGCATACTATAAAATGATACAGAGCAGTTGATTGGGCAACTTCTCCACTGGCTTACTTCTCCACTCTTATCAGTGCTTCATACATTTACCCAAAATCTAGTAGAATAGAAATATAAGGTATTAGCTCATATTTTATTAAAAACATTTAAGTTGGCAACCCAATGTTAAATGTCCTCATTTTTACTTACAGCGTACTCACATCTATACTTCAGGCACCATTGAAATGCAGATAAAAGTTTGTACACAGTTTCCTCACTATTTTAGATGAAATGTACAGACTACCAAGGCTGTTGGTCATTATCACTTCAGGTTATGTTCACACATCTGCGCTGGCAAAATGCATGAAAAAGTAAGTATGCATCAGATATGTTTTAATGATGTATTTTTGACGTGTTTACCAGGGATCAGTACGAGATCCCGCCGGACGAGATCCCGGCGGTCGTAATACCGACACCGGGATCCCGACCGGCAGAATCCCAACAGGGGGGCGAATGCAACGGAGCCCCTTGCAGGCTCGCTGCGCTCGCCACGCTGCGGGCCCGGTGCCTTGCTACGCTTAGCACACTAATTTTTTCTCCCTCTATGGGTATCATGGACACCCACAGAGGGAGAATATATCGGGATTGTGCCGGTAGGGATCCCAGTGTCGGGATTCCAACCGCCAGGATCCCGTCCGGTAGGATCTTGGCTGCATCCCGTTTACCAGGTGTATACTAATGCAATCTATTGCACTAAAAATATGTATTAACATATGAGAAATATGTTCTAAACTTCTACTTCAAAAAATGTTAGAATGCAATGGTGGGCCCAAAGCCATAAGAAAGCCATTCACCCTATTTTTAATACAGTTTAGAGCAGCTGAAAAGTATATTAACAACGTTTAGATATGAGTGAGCCCTGAATAAACAGATCTGTGAATGGTGGATAAGGCTTGTCATCAGCCATTCACAACTCTGACAGTTTATCGTGACTGATATGTAAATAATTGAAACTGTAACTAATAACGTCATACCTTTAGGGCTGCTTCACAACACTAACAATTATTGGGAACACTACATTCTGCAGGTGGTTATCATGTCAGGAAGGATATAAAGGGAATGACATGATTTTTTGTACACGACTTACACCTCTTTGCTTTCATCTCTTCGCTAATTAGCTACTTGCAGTGATTATTCTATCCCAGTACCGTCATCATTTCTCCTTTTCTCAACCTTTCTATTAAAGCAAAGAGTAAAACATCACAGCCTTTTGGTGCAGATATAGAAATAACAAATGTGCTTAGGCTGGAGAGCTCTAATGGGTGTAAACAACAATGTCATTATTTGCAGTGGAGGGGAAAGTGTAAAGAAAAATCCTATACGGCTGAGAGACAGAAGACTACTTATTACAATAGTGTGCGTGCAATTCCTGGAGCCCATGACTATGGCACCATGGCATTAGCTCATCAGAACCACAGATGCATGATTCAATGCGAGAACCTTCTGCAGAGAGCCACCGGCTTACCAATGTAATTACCATGTCAGTGACGGCTGATTACTAGGAGCTGCACAAGGGAGGATTTTTATTTACAAAGGAGAACCTGGTTTCTTGAAAGCAGTATTTCATGTTTATTGTGAAGAGAGAATGGTACTGAAGTGGAATGCACGGATAGATGCTGTCAATAGAAACACAGCACATACTGCATATTTCTAACACATTATGTAGATTGGATCCCTCTCAAGGAACATTGTGATAAGAAGCCCATAGGCTGCTATTAGGCAACGCCATCCAGGGGCGCAAATTCATCCCAGTCAGCCGGAGGCAAGTTGGAGTTTAGTGCCCCCCTTAAAGAAAAGGGAAATATGGTGTTTGTGAATATGTGTCTGAGCATAGTTGCCTACCCTCCCTCATTCTGCAGGAGACTCCCTGAAATAGTAGCAATCTCCCTAACTCCCTGAATAGTCCGTCAATCTCCCTGATTGCACCTTACCCCCATAATATAGCTGTTACATTCTTGGGGAAAAAATAAATCAGAGATATAACATTCAAATGGGATCATCAGCGCCATTTCCCTGTATTGGTCATAAGGCACAATGATCCCTATGGCTACATGCATTGTAAATATGTATTGTAAAAAAAAAAGTTTCTCGTGGTCACGTACAGTATATGGAACCTCTTGTAAAACACAGGTGTACTACGATATCCCGGCTGTTGGGATCCTGGCGCCCAGCATACCGGCGCTGGGATCCCGATCGCCGGAATGCCGGCAGTGGGGCAAGTGCTGCTGCCATGGTGGCACATTTATTTTCCATCCAGGGGTGTCGTGGACACCCCAAAAGGGAGAATAGTTGTCGGTATCCCGGCGGTCGGGATTCTGGCACCGGTATGCTGAGTGCTGGGATCCCGTCAGCCGGAATATTGAATGCTTCCTGTAAAACACAATACATGAACATATCCTGCAAAATATCAGTGTCTTTACTTCAACAAGTAGATCTTACTAACATTGGGGCTCTTCTACATTTGGATGTAAGTCATTTTCATGACACCTCTCGGATGTAGAAGTACACATCCATGCTGATAGGTGTTACTTTCACAGTCTCCCTGAAATGCTTTTTCAAATGTAGGCAAGTGTGGTCTGTGTGCGTATGTATGTATGTATGTATGTATGTATGTATGTATGTATTAGAGATGAGCGGGTTCAGTTCTCAGGGAACCGAACCCCCCCAAACATTACACTCTAAGCCCGGATCCGAGTCTGGCTCAGGACTTCCCATCAGATTCGGAACCACCATCCCGCTGTCGGATTCTCGCGGGCTTTGGATTCCATATAATCAGCCATGCGTCGCTGCCATTTTCACTCCGGATTTGGAGAGCGAGGGAGACAGACCTCTGTCTCTCTGTGGGTGGTGGCATCAAGTGGAGTCAGTGTGTGCTCTGTAGTGGTGCTGCACCAGTCACTGTGGTGTACCTGTGATGTTAGGGGTGCTTTCCTGGCTGTCCTAGCTGTCCTGGCTGTCACTGGTGATTCATGTGCTTTTAGGGGTGCTGCAGCTGTACATGGGTGTTGCTATCCTGGCTGTCACTGTGTTGTACAGGGGGCAAGGGCACTGTCCTCCTGTATGCTGTACAAATATAGGGGTGCTGCTGTTAAAATAATATTACACTGGCCCTGTATGCTGCAAAAATTCTAGGGTGCAGTAAAATAAATGTAAACTGGCCCTGTCTTGTATGCTGTAATACTGCTATGGTGTAGTTAAAACCAAGGTACGCTGGCCCTGTCTTGTATGCTGTAAACATTCAGGGGTGCAGTTGTTTAAATAAAAGCACACTGGTCCTGTATGCTGTAAAAATATCGGGGTGCTGCTGTTAAAATAATATTACACTGGCCCTGTATGCTGTAAAAATTCAGGGGTGCAGTTGTTCAAATAAAAGCATACTGGTCCTGTATGCTGTAAAATACAGGGGTGCTGTTGTTAAAATAAAAGTACACTGGTCCTGTATACTGTAAAATACAGGGGTTCAGTGAAAATAAATGTACACTGGCCTTGTCTTGTATGCTGTAAAATTACAGGGGTGTTGTGAAAATACAGGGGTGCTGGCACTGTCCGCGGTTGTGATGTCTAGGCCTGACCTTCACAACACTGTATGGAAAGAGGAGGCTCCTATCACCATTTGCATGCCCTCTGCAAGTGCTGGGAGGAGCACCGCCAGTCCACTTGCTGATATTGATATTGAGATTGAGGATGTCACTGCGGAAGTACACCAGGATGAGGAGGATATGGGTTTCGCTGGAGCTGGGGAGGAAGTTAACGATGAGGATTCTGATGGTGATGTGGTTTGTTTGAATAAGGCACCAGTGGAGACAGTTGTTGGCCATGCAATGAAAAAGACCATTGTCATGCCAAATACCAAAAAAGTCACCTCTTCTGTGTGGAATTATTTCTCCACAAATCCGGACAACAGGTGTCAAGCCATCCGTTGCATTTGTCAATCCATAATAAGCAGGGGTAAGAGCGTTAACCACCTAGGAACATCCTTCCTTATACGTCACCTGCAGCACATTCATCATAAGTCATTGTCAAGATCAGAAACTTTGGGTAATAACGGAAGCAGTCCACTGACACCTAAATGATGTGGTTTTGTTTGAATATTATTTCTCTGTGAGGATGAAGATGTAAACACTGAAGGGGGGAATCTGAGGATGAGGACAACATCTTGTCCTGTAGAGCCAGTTTTTGCAAGGAGAGATTAATTGCTTCTGTTTTGGTGGGGGCCCAAACAAACCAATCATTACAGCCACAGTCGTGTGGCAGTTCCTGTCGTTGAAATGATTGGTTTGTTAAAGTGTGCGTGTCCTGTTTTTACAATATAAGGGTGGGTGGGAGGACCGAAGGATAATTCCATCTTACACGTCTTTTCTTTGCCACATCATTCCAGAGGTGCTGCCCTATATGGGGTGCTGCCCCTCTGCCCTATCAGTCCAGGGGAGCTGGCCTACTGCCATTTAAGTCCAGGGGAGCTGTTGCTGTCTGCTGTGCTGTGTAATTCTCCAGGGGTGCTGCCTATGCTGTATAGGGATCAGTACGAGATCCTGCCGGACGGGATCCCAGCGGTCAGAATACCGGTGATCCCTGCGCTCGCAACACTGCGGGCACGGTGTCTCTCTACACTCGGCACACAAATTTATTCTCCCTCTATGGGTGTCGTGGACACCCACAGAGGGAGAATATGTTGGGATTGTGCCGGTCAGGATCCTGGTGTCGGTATTCCGACCTACGGGATTCCGTCCGGCGGGATCTTGACCGCATTCCGCTGTATAAGTCCAGGGGTGCTGCCGTATAATTCCAGGGGTGCTGCTGTACCTGATCCTAGGTTTAAATGTTTGGTTTGCCAGAATGAGGCATGCTGTGGGCACAGAGGTTAGCATTGCTTCCTCCCACAGTCCTACTTATAGTATGAAATGAGTTTGGACTGTAGAGTGGTAAGATCCACTAGGACAGGGTCTCCATAACAAAATAAATCACTGCACAGTCGTGCTTAGTACTTTACCGAACCCACCCGAACTCAACTTGCCCTCCAGGGTTGCTGTGGGGGCTCAGGAGGGGCTGCTAAAACATCTAAGGGGCTGCTTTATTTAAAAATATAATAGGAATAAAATAAACAAGACACACAGGTATGCATACATGTGTGTAACTGGGACACACAGGTTTGCTCATAGGCGTGTAACTGGGAGCTAGGAAAACAAAAATAAGGCACCTGCCACAGAATATGTAAATAAAAATGCAATAAGAAAAATGGAAAAAAAGAAACCCACGAGATTTTCACAAAATAAGTCTCCAGACTCCATGGAGGGGAAAATATCCAATCTTGATCCTGTGGTATACACCAGTTTATTTGCATCCCAGCAATAAATTTGAGATTATCTTAATACCTGAACATGGAGAAGAGGGTACAATTTTGGAGGATTGGGCCCCTAGTTTTTCAGTTTGTCCCGTAATGTGGTAATTAATAATTATATATTTGCTTGGTTGAAGTCCTTTCTGTTCCACACCAATATAGGAGTGGAGGTAAAAGCCTGTGTGTTGTTCCTGATTGCGTGTGCCTTTCTAATTTTTAATTTCCTTCTTGACACTGTCCTCTTCCTCTTGCCTCTTCTCATAATGTAAAAAAGTAATCAAAGAAGGAGGTGGTATGTTTGTAGCTAGCTGTGATTCGGAGAACTTGGCAAGTTTTTTCCAGGGGGACAACCTGTCTCTGAAATGATGGGTTTATTAAACTGTGCATGTCCTGTTTAAACAGCATATGGGTGGGTGGGAGGTCGCTTGTGTGTCACTTAGCTTAGTCATCCAGCTACCTCGTTGCACCTCTTTTTTCTTTCCTTTATGTGCTCTTTGGGGCCTAGTTTTTAAAACTGCAATCCTGTCTGCCACTGCAGTACCACTCCTAGATGGGCTAGGTGTTTGTGCCGTCCACTTGTGTCGCTTAGCTTAGTCACCCAGCGACCTCGGTGCAACCTTTTGGCCTATAAACAATATTGTGAGGTGTTCAGAATAGACTAGCAATGGGTGAAAATTAATGTTATTGAGGTTAATAATACCATAGGATCAAAATTACCCCCAAATTCTGTGATTTTAGCTGTTTTTATGTTTTTTTCAAAAATCATCCAGATCCAAAACCAAACCAAAACCCGAAAGGGTGGTTTTGGCAAAACTAATCCAGATCCAAATCACGAGCGGGGATCCAGATCCAAAACCGAAACACAAAACACGAAAAGTGTCCACCGCACATCTCTAGTGTGTATCCTGACGATAGTGCGATTAAAGAACTGAAACGTTGAAAACATGCCTGGCTATTATTGATTTATTCATGTGGAGTGCCGTATCTTGGAACTGTATGCAACATTATTTCTGATGGCACTCACGCAGCTTCTATTGTATTTGGGAGTGCCGGATCTTGGTATATATATATATATATATATATATATATATATATATATACTGTATAAACACACAATTTACCAGTGTATTGTCAGGGCTCCAGCTTTGCTGTGTGACAGCAGCTGGTGGGTCAGGGTCAGACTCACAAGATTCAGCCATCTGCATCATGAACGGGTCCCATCTCACAGTCCAGCAGCAGTGTAGGGTGCACCGTTGCTTGCTGCAACCCAGGCTGAGCAGTACAAAATGGGAGCCATCCTTTCTTCTATTGCAGGTGTTAGCAGGGCTCCAAGAACAGAGCTGATTAACTCTGCAGCAGCAGCGGATGCACCGCAGAGCTCCATTGGAAGACCAATGGTCACACTTAGATCCCACTGTGAACCACCCAGGAGCTGCTTTACATGCAGGTGCCCCTTCAGGGTTTTGAGTCCAGAAGAAGACATCTCCATTGCCTCTGGGAGTTCCGCTCCTCATGCCATCTAGTGTTACCTACCTAGGTCCAAGCTCCGGGACATAATTGCATTCTGAAGCTTGGTGCATATGTGAAATGTGATCTAACCCCTGAAAACTTCATTTTCTGAGGTTTTACCACAAAATTAGCTTTGATGCATCCTGTCCATGGGCAGGTGCAAATACAAGCTTATGGTGATAATATGGAGTAAACCAGGTGCCTGGTGAGTATCAAGAGAGTAGGAAGCCAGTGTATACACTCCGTCCGGGCCCCCTCCGCTCTAGAGGTGTGAATCATTAGATCTCTACTAAAAAGGTTTGCAGTCAATATGTGGACCACTAATGGTCAACATGCATTAGGTCGACAGTGTCAAAAGGTTGACTTGGAATAGGCAGATAGTAGAACAGATTGACTGTGTCAAAAGGGCGACAAGGACAAAAAGTTGTCAAGGAAATAGTCAACACAAAAAAGGTTGACACTAATTTTTTTGTTTTTGTTTTGGGTGTTTTGTCACTTTTCTGCCACAAAAAAGCTCCATTAGTGTACCGCATCCCCTCACATGGCTCTCTTCACTCATTATGCTTCATGTTAGTATTCCCAATCGTAGTCCACGTGGATGGTAAAGTATGAAAAAGTTTAAAAATATATAAAAAATAAATTAAAAAACTTGTGGCGACCATATGTGTGTCGACCATTTGAACCTGTCGAACTTTTGACCCTGTTGTCCTAATGCATGTCAACCATTAGTAGTCGACTTATTGACTGTAGACCTTTTTATTGTATATCTATAGACTGGATACTCTCTATAGCTGACACCGCTGTAGACTCTGGGCACTATGATCACTAAGGGACACTAGCGCTGTCCCAAGGTCTAGTGCGCATTCTCTGGTCTCCAGAAAAATGATGCAGAAGCCATTTTCTCAGAGATTTTCTTACTGTACATGCACGAAATGATGGGAAAATGTCCACCACGCCAATTACCTGTTGATTTCTGCACTGCTGGTGCTCCTGACGTGGAACTCCGGAGGGTAAGTATTGAAAAAAAAATGGGTATGCAGGGTGTGCCATGTACAGACTGCACCCATTATAAATACGGAAGTGCCAGGTGCATATGCTACCAATGCAGAGCCGAATAAAACACAAGATGTGAATGGGTACAGTTGTGTCACATAGGTGGCACTACTCAGTTAAATCAGTGTGGTCGTGAGATGATGATCTTCATGATTGGTGACAATTGGATATAACAAAATATCATATTTAATAGCAGGTGGACATGCAATTGTAAACAATGTATAAAACATACCTGCTTCATGTGGATCTTTTGCATCCAGTATGGGGTGGATATAAGTCCTGACACTAATGATGACAGTTGTGGCTGCAGATGAAAAACAATGGGCATCTGGCCATCCGTATAAAGACGGATAGATAATTGTATAGATAGGCAGATACTCAACTTAGCATAAGGTAGTCTGCTATATGGAAAAGTAGCGACAGATGTGTCCAGCACCGGATGCAGTGCTGCCTTGTTAGCACAGGGTGCCCTGGCTGCTACAGAACCCATGTGGCACCTTATAATTTTAAAGATAATGATAATAATGATCCGAATTTTCTGGTTATCGTGTAGTATATAAATCATAAGTAAATGTATTTTATTGTTATCGCTAGAATCTTTGATGAGAACACTGGGTACAACAATAACTAATAGAGATGAGCGGGTTCGGTTTCTTTGAATCCGAACCCGCACGAACTTCACTTTTTTTTTCCACGGGTCCGAGCGACTCGGATCTTCCCGCCTTGCTCGGTTAACCCGAGCGCGCCCGAACGTCATCATGACGCTGTCGGATTCTCGCGAGGCTCGGATTCTATCGCGAGACTCGGATTCTATATAAGGAGCCGCGCGTCGCCGCCATTTTCACTCGTGCATTGAGATTGATAGGGAGAGGACGTGTCTGGCGTCCTCTCCATTAGAATAGAGATAGATAGATTAGATAGAGAGAGATTGTGCAGAGTCGCAGACAGAGTTAGTTTACCACAGTCAGTGACCAGTGCAGTTGCTAGTTAACTTTTATTTAATATAATATATCCGTTCACTTCTCTCTGCTATATCCGTTCTCTGCCTGAAAAAAAAAACGATACACAGCACAGTCAGTCACACAGTGTGACTCAGTCTGTGTGCACTCAGCTCAGCCCAGTGTGCTGCACAGTCATCAATGTATAAATTAAAAGCTTATAATTAATTGTGGGGGAGACTGGGGAGCACTGCAGGTTGTTAGCAGGAGCCAGGAGTACAATTATATTAATTAACAGTGCACACTTTTGCTGCAGGAGTGGTGACCAGTGCCTGACCACCAGTATAGTATTGTTGTATACTACTAATATCTCTTTAAATATCAACCAGTCTATATTAGCAGCAGACACAGTACAGTGCGGTAGTTCACGGCTGTGGCTACCTCTGTGTCGGCACACGGCAGGCAGTCCGTCCGACCAGAATTGTATTATTTATTATTATATACCTACCACCTAACCGTGGTTTTTTTTTCATTCTTTATACCGTCATAGTGTCATCCTAATTGTTACGAGTATACTACTATCTCTTTATCAACCAGTGTACAGTGCGGTAGTTCACGGCTGTGGCTACCTCTGTGTCGGCACACGGCAGGCAGTCCGTCCGACCAGAATTGTATTATTTATTATTATATACCTACCACCTAACCGTGGTTTTTTTTTCATTCTTTATACCGTCATAGTGTCATCCTAATTGTTACGAGTATACTACTATCTCTTTATCAACCAGTGTACAGTGCGGTAGTTCACGGCTGTGGCTACCTCTGTGTCGGCAGTCGGCAGGCAGTCCGTCCATCCATAATTGTATTATTATTATAATATATACCACCTAACCGTGGTTTTTTTTTCATTCTTTATACCGTCGTCATAGTGTCATACTAGTTGTTACGAGTATACTACTATCTCTTTATCAACCAGTGTACAGTGCGGTAGTTCACGGCTGTGGCTACCTCTGTGTCGGCAGTCGGCAGGCAGTCCGTCCATCCATAATTGTATTATTATTATAATATATACCACCTAACCGTGGTTTTTTTTTCATTCTTTATACCGTCGTCATAGTGTCATACTAGTTGTTACGAGTATACTACTATCTCTTTATCAACCAGTGTACAGTGCGGTAGTTCACGGCTGTGGCTACCTCTGTGTCGGCAGTCGGCAGGCAGTCCGTCCATCCATAATTGTATTATTATTATAATATATACCACCTAACCGTGGTTTTTTTTTCATTCTTTATACCGTCGTCATAGTGTCATACTAGTTGTTACGAGTATACTACTATCTCTTTATCAACCAGTGTACAGTGCGGTAGTTCACGGCTGTGGCTACCTCTGTGTCGGCAGTCGGCAGGCAGTCCGTCCATCCATAATTGTATTATTATTATAATATATACCACCTAACCGTGGTTTTTTTTTCATTCTTTATACCGTCGTCATAGTGTCATACTAGTTGTTACGAGTATACTACTATCTCTTTATCAACCAGTGTACAGTGCGGTAGTTCACGGCTGTGGCTACCTCTGTGTCGGCAGTCGGCAGGCAGTCCGTCCATCCATAATTGTATTATTATTATAATATATACCACCTAACTGTGGTTTTTTTTGCATTCTTTATACCGTCGTCATAGTGTCATACTAGTTGTTACGAGTATACTACTATCTCTTTATCAACCAGTGTACAGTGCGGTAGTTCACGGCTGTGGCTACCTCTGTGTCGGCAGTCGGCAGGCAGTCCGTCCATCCATAATTGTATTATTATTATAATATATACCACCTAACCGTGGTTTTTTTTTCATTCTTTATACCGTCGTCATAGTGTCATACTAGTTGTTACGAGTATACTACTATCTCTTTATCAACCAGTGTACAGTGCGGTAGTTCACGGCTGTGGCTACCTCTGTGTCGGCAGTCGGCAGGCAGTCCGTCCATCCATAATTGTATTATTATTATAATATATACCACCTAACCGTGGTTTTTTTTTCATTCTTTATACCGTCGTCATAGTGTCATACTAGTTGTTACGAGTATACTACTATCTCTTTATCAACCAGTGTACAGTGCGGTAGTTCACGGCTGTGGCTACCTCTGTGTCGGCAGTCGGCAGGCAGTCCGTCCATCCATAATTGTATTATTATTATAATATATACCACCTAACCGTGGTTTTTTTTTCATTCTTTATACCGTCGTCATAGTGTCATACTAGTTGTTACGAGTATACTACTATCTCTTTATCAACCAGTGTACAGTGCGGTAGTTCACGGCTGTGGCTACCTCTGTGTCGGCAGTCGGCAGGCAGTCCGTCCATCCATAATTGTATTATTATTATAATATATACCACCTAACCGTGGTTTTTTTTTCATTCTTTATACCGTCGTCATAGTGTCATACTAGTTGTTACGAGTATACTACTATCTCTTTATCAACCAGTGTACAGTGCGGTAGTTCACGGCTGTGGCTACCTCTGTGTCGGCAGTCGGCAGGCAGTCCGTCCATCCATAATTGTATTATTATTATAATATATACCACCTAACCGTGGTTTTTTTATACCACCTAACCGTGGCAGTCCGTCCATAATTGTATACTAGTATCCAATCCATCCATCTCCATTGTTTACCTGAGGTGCCTTTTAGTTCTGCCTATAAAATATGGAGAACAAAAAAGTTGAGGTTCCAAAATTAGGGAAAGATCAAGATCCACTTCCACCTCGTGCTGAAGCTGCTGCCACTAGTCATGGCCGAGACGATGAAATGCCAGCAACGTCGTCTGCCAAGGCCGATGCCCAATGTCATAGTACAGAGCATGTCAAATCCAAAACACCAAATATCAGAAAAAAAAGGACTCCAAAACCTAAAATAAAATTGTCGGAGGAGAAGCGTAAACTTGCCAATATGCCATTTACCACACGGAGTGGCAAGGAACGGCTGAGGCCCTGGCCTATGTTCATGGCTAGTGGTTCAGCTTCACATGAGGATGGAAGCACTCTGCCTCTCGCTAGAAAACTGAAAAGACTCAAGCTGGCAAAAGCACCGCAAAGAACTGTGCGTTCTTTGAAATCCCAAATCCACAAGGAGAGTCCAATTGTGTCGTTTGCGATGCCTGACCTTCCCAACACTGGACGTGAAGAGCATGCGCCTTCCACTATTTGCATGCCCCCTGCAAGTGCTGGAAGGAGCACCCGCAGTCCAGTTCCTGATAGTCAGATTGAAGATGTCAGTGTTGAAGTACACCAGGATGAGGAGGATATGGGTGTTGCTGGCGCTGGGGAGGAAATTGACCAGGAGGATTCTGATGGTGAGGTGGTTTGTTTAAGTCAGGCACCCGGGGAGACACCTGTTGTCCGTGGGAGGAATATGGCCGTTGACATGCCAGGTGAAAATACCAAAAAAATCAGCTCTTCGGTGTTGAGGTATTTCACCAGAAATGCGGACAACAGGTGTCAAGCCGTGTGTTCCCTTTGTCAAGCTGTAATAAGTAGGGGTAAGGACGTTAACCACCTCGGAACATCCTCCCTTATACGTCACCTGCAGCGCATTCATAATAAGTCAGTGACAAGTTCAAAAACTTTGGGTGACAGCGGAAGCAGTCCACTGACCAGTAAATCCCTTCCTCTTGTAACCAAGCTCACGCAAACCACCCCACCAACTCCCTCAGTGTCAATTTCCTCCTTCCCCAGGAATGCCAATAGTCCTGCAGGCCATGTCACTGGCAAGTCTGACGAGTCCTCTCCTGCCTGGGATTCCTCCGATGCATCCTTGCGTGTAACGCCTACTGCTGCTGGCGCTGCTGTTGTTGCCGCTGGGAGTCGATGGTCATCCCAGAGGGGAAGTCGTAAGCCCACTTGTACTACTTCCAGTAAGCAATTGACTGTTCAACAGTCCTTTGCGAGGAAGATGAAATATCACAGCAGTCATCCTACTGCAAAGCGGATAACTGAGTCCTTGACAACTATGTTGGTGTTAGACGTGCGTCCGGTATCCGCCGTTAGTTCACAGGGAACTAGACAATTTATTGAGGCAGTGTGCCCCCGTTACCAAATACCATCTAGGTTCCACTTCTCTAGGCAGGCGATACCGAGAATGTACACGGACGTCAGAAAAAGACTCACC
Source organism: Pseudophryne corroboree (assembly GCF_028390025.1). Taxonomy (NCBI): domain Eukaryota; kingdom Metazoa; phylum Chordata; class Amphibia; order Anura; family Myobatrachidae; genus Pseudophryne; species Pseudophryne corroboree. The sequence continues at coordinate 533,324,101 of NC_086445.1, forward strand.
AGTCTCCTAAAAAATGCAGTTGTACCCAATGTCCACTTAACCACGGACATGTGGACAAGTGGAGCAGGGCAGGGTCAGGACTATATGACTGTGACAGCCCACTGGGTAGATGTATGGACTCCCGCCGCAAGAACAGCAGCGGCGGCACCAGTAGCAGCATCTCGCAAACGCCAACTCTTTCCTAGGCAGGCTACGCTTTGTATCACCGCTTTCCAGAATACGCACACAGCTGAAAACCTCTTACGGCAACTGAGGAAGATCATCGCGGAATGGCTTACCCCAATTGGACTCTCCTGTGGATTTGTGGCATCGGACAACGCCAGCAATATTGTGTGTGCATTAAATATGGGCAAATTCCAGCACGTCCCATGTTTTGCACATACCTTGAATTTGGTGGTGCAGAATTTTTTAAAAAACGACAGGGGCGTGCAAGAGATGCTGTCGGTGGCCAGAAAAATTGCGGGACACTTTCGGCGTACAGGCACCACGTACAGAAGACTGGAGCACCACCAAAAACTACTGAACCTGCCCTGCCATCATCTGAAGCAAGAAGTGGTAACGAGGTGGAATTCAACCCTCTATATGCTTCAGAGGTTGGAGGAGCAGCAAAAGGCCATTCAAGCCTATACAATTGAGCACGATATAGGAGATGGAATGCACCTGTCTCAAGTGCAGTGGAGAATGATTTCAACGTTGTGCAAGGTTCTGATGCCCTTTGAACTTGCCACACGTGAAGTCAGTTCAGACACTGCCAGCCTGAGTCAGGTCATTCCCCTCATCAGGCTTTTGCAGAAGAAGCTGGAGGCATTGAAGAAGGAGCTAACACGGAGCGATTCCGCTAGGCATGTGGGACTTGTGGATGCAGCCCTTAATTCGCTTAACAAGGATTCACGGGTGGTCAATCTGTTGAAATCAGAGCACTACATTTTGGCCACCGTGCTCGATCCTAGATTTAAAGCCTACCTTGGATCTCTCTTTCCGGCAGACACAGGTCTGCTGGGGTTGAAAGACCTGCTGGTGACAAAATTGTCAAGTCAAGCGGAACGCGACCTGTCAACATCTCCTCCTTCACATTCTCCCGCAACTGGGGGTGCGAGGAAAAGGCTCAGAATTCCGAGCCCACCCGCTGGCGGTGATGCAGGGCAGTCTGGAGCGACTGCTGATGCTGACATCTGGTCCGGACTGAAGGACCTGCCAACGATTACGGACATGTCGTCTACTGTCACTGCATATGATTCTCTCAACATTGATAGAATGGTGGAGGATTATATGAGTGACCGCATCCAAGTAGGCACGTCACACAGTCCGTACTTATACTGGCAGGAAAAAGAGGCAATTTGGAGGCCCTTGCACAAACTGGCTTTATTCTACCTAAGTTGCCCTCCCACAAGTGTGTACTCCGAAAGAGTGTTTAGTGCCGCCGCTCACCTTGTCAGCAATCGGCGTACGAGGTTACATCCAGAAAATGTGGAGAAGATGATGTTCATTAAAATGAATTATAATCAATTCCTCCGCGGAGACATTGACCAGCAGCAATTGCCTCCACAAAGTACACAGGGAGCTGAGATGGTGGATTCCAGTGGGGACGAATTGATAATCTGTGAGGAGGGGGATGTACACGGTGATATATCGGAGGGTGAAGATGAGGTGGACATCTTGCCTCTGTAGAGCCAGTTTGTGCAAGGAGAGATTAATTGCTTCTTTTTTGGGGGGGGTCCAAACCAACCCGTCATATCAGTCACAGTCGTGTGGCAGACCCTGTCACTGAAATGATGGGTTGGTTAAAGTGTGCATGTCCTGTTTTGTTTATACAACATAAGGGTGGGTGGGAGGGCCCAAGGATAATTCCATCTTGCACCTCTTTTTTCTTTTCTTTTTCTTTGCATCATGTGCTGATTGGGGAGGGTTTTTTGGAAGGGACATCCTGCGTGACACTGCAGTGCCACTCCTAGATGGGCCCGGTGTTTGTGTCGGCCACTAGGGTCGCTAATCTTACTCACACAGCTACCTCATTGCGCCTCTTTTTTTCTTTGCGTCATGTGCTGTTTGGGGAGGGTTTTTTGGAAGGGACATCCTGCGTGACACTGCAGTGCCACTCCTAGATGGGCCCGGTGTTTGTGTCGGCCACTAGGGTCGCTAATCTTACTCACACAGTCAGCTACCTCATTGCGCCTCTTTTTTTCTTTGCGTCATGTGCTGTTTGGGGAGGGTTTTTTGGAAGGGCCATCCTGCGTGACACTGCAGTGCCACTCCTAGATGGGCCCGGTGTTTGTGTCGGCCACTAGGGTCGCTAATCTTACTCACACAGCTACCTCATTGCGCCTCTTTTTTTCTTTGCGTCATGTGCTGTTTGGGGAGGGTTTTTTGGAAGGGCCATCCTGCGTGACACTGCAGTGCCACTCCTAGATGGGCCCGGTGTTTGTGTCGGCCACTAGGGTCGCTAATCTTACTCACACAGCTACCTCATTGCGCCTCTTTTTTTCTTTGCGTCATGTGCTGTTTGGGGAGGGTTTTTTGGAAGGGACATCCTGCGTGACACTGCAGTGCCACTCCTAGATGGGCCCGGTGTTTGTGTCGGCCACTAGGGTCGCTTATCTTACTCACACAGCGACCTCGGTGCAAATTTTAGGACTAAAAATAATATTGTGAGGTGTGAGGTATTCAGAATAGACTGAAAATGAGTGTAAATTATGGTTTTTGAGGTTAATAATACTTTGGGATCAAAATGACCCCCAAATTCTATGATTTAAGCTGTTTTTTAGTGTTTTTGGAAAAAAACACCCGAATCCAAAACACACCCGAATCCGACAAAAATAATTCGGTGAGGTTTTGCCAAAACGCGTTCGAACCCAAAACACGGCCGCGGAACCGAACCCAAAACCAAAACACAAAACCCGAAAAATTTCAGGCGCTCATCTCTAATAACTAATGTGGCTCCCTTTAGTATTTTCTGGTTCATACCAGACCCCTGCCTGCACATGAATATGTAGCAGAAGCTGGCTTCCTTTCCAAAACAGAAAGTCAAGTAGTTGCCATTGTATCTGCAGAGTGAACTTGATTCAAATGAGCATTGTGTAAAGAACACACAGTATAATTATAGCGTCTCACTCATGACTCATACAGAAGATTTTTGCTTCTCTTCCAAAACTGTGGGGGCATTCAGAAAAATGTGAGACTGTAGGAAAGGCATGATTGTATTATTATGAAATTAGGTATCCCTGTTACAGCTTCAATCCTCTGTGAAAGCAAGGAATGAAACTGTGTGCAAGAGTCTGCGTTCCAGTAATCCTTAATATAGCCGGCTGCCTTTCAAAAGCTGAGCACAGCTATAGGTGGGAATTGGGGAGGATCTGATTGACAGAGAGATGCAATGGCAGGGAATCACACATAGCTTCCTAGTGACTGCCTTAGGACTTTACCACACATGTACCTGGGGATCCCAGCCATGCTTCAGTGCCCTCTAGTAAGATTAGAATTTATTCCTCTTTGTTTCATTGATTTTATTTTCTGCAGAGCAATATAAAGTTTTTATTCCAGAGCACAACTGGAGTGAGAGAGGGGTTCCCAATGGGAGTTCAAAACAAAGACTGTCCTACATAGTCACACAGGTAGAATTATAAAAGATGAGGTCTCCTGGAAGCTGAGCTTGTCTGTCTTCATCTAGAGACCTTCTCATGTTCTGTATTATCACACAATGTGTGTCTGCAAGCAGTCATCCCCTGAGCTGCTTGTCATAATCTATTATTTACCAGTTTTCACTTTGCCTTTCTCTACCTCCTGCTCCGTCTGTCTGTCTCCACTTTCTTCTGCCTTCTTCTTTCTGTCCGTAGGGGGTGCTGGGTACCAAACATACACATATTACTGAGTTATCATCTCAGAGTCATGTTAAAAAAAATCTAAGTATAACAGATTCATGGAGTAACCTCCTAAGGCAGGCGATAGACAGCATAATGGGGGTATGCACCTAGATATACCACACTTTTATTGAGAGAAAATTGTCCTGACTACCAAAAAAGAAGATAACAAATGATGTAAAATCAGATTCTTTGAGGTTGTAGCTTATGCCATTATTGTAAAGGAGTAACATGCTCCTATGTTGATGTAATGCTTTCTTGCTATGACATCAGCGTTTTGAATAATTCCATTGGCATAGTCCTTCTAGCAGATGGCACTAGCCTTCAGTGAATGCACACCCACAGGCATCGATTTCCAAGAGGCACTAACACAATGAAGACAATGGATATTGGGGCAGATGTATTAACCTGGAGAAGGCATAAGGAAGTGATAAACCAGTGATAAATGCAAGGTGATAAACACACCAGCCAATCAGCTCCCATATGTAAATTAACAGTTAGGAGCTGATTGGCTGGTGCATTATCACCTTGCACTTAAAACTGCTTTATCACTGGTTTATCACTTCCTTATGCCTTCTCCAGTTTAATACATCTGCCCCATTGTCTCTGATGGCAGAATACTCTGATGAATACTCTGATTTTACTTCTTTCTTTCTTTCTTTCTTTCTTTCTTTCTTTCTTTCTTTCTTTCTTTCTTTAATTGCATAAAGTGTTCAGTTAAGACTATAGGAAAGGATGCAGATTTGCACAAAGAGGTAGGGAAGGAAAAGCGGAGTTGCACATAAATTCCAATAATGAACTGTTATTGCATGTTGAACAGAATTGTTATTGCATGTTGAACAAATTAATTCTATATTGACAACTGATAACATGTTTTCTTATCACAACAATGTACCCATTTATTGTCTTCCATTGTTGTAAAATCAATTCTCTCTATTTTAAAGCAAGGTATTTAAAGCAAGACTAGAGAAAAGCTAACAGATGCAGTTTGTTATCTTATGGCTAGGCAGAATATCTAGTGGGTGTGCTTGTTGGGGGGTAATTGATCTGACTGTAACTAGAGTGCTATAAAAATATAACTGTAACTGATACACATTAGAGAACATCTGAAACCACCTCTTGCCTGTGTGTTGTTATTCTCTCACAACTGGTCGTAAGCTACTAATTTCTAAGACATATACAGAGCTTGTTCTGGTCCAGTGAGGTCCAGAAAGAATAGATACAACAATGGTTGTTTATGGGTTAATACTTATACCAGTGTTTCTCAAACTGTGCGCCGTGGCACCCTGGGGTGCCTTGGGACACTTGCAGGATTTCCTTGGACTGGTGGTCCAGGACCAATTCAAATAATTTATGGTCAGTGTAATAGGCAAAACCAGTGCTGGTGGCTGCCAGTCATAAAATATGTGGATAAAACGAAACAAATATTGTCCCTCACCACATAACTCAACCTAAGAATGATATATAAAAAAAGATGTACTTAATATAATATTTAATTTTAAATTTCTTAATAAAAAACTTTTGGCCTAGGGGCGCCGTGAAAAAAATTCTGATACTCTAGTGGGCCGTGATTCAGAAATGTTTGGGAACCACAGACTTATACTGTAAGAGCTAAATTTTACTGAGGACGTGAGAAATCACATATATTTTTGTGTACAGCTACATAGGTCTGTATATATGTTATTGGGTAATTCCATTATTATACAATTTCATTGCAGTTTTAATTATAAAACATATAATAAAGGTGCCTATCATCAAAGGCCGGATGGCCGCTATTGATTGACCGTGAGTTGCAGCGGTGGATACTTAATTACTGGAGCGTTATTCAGCTCCAAAACTGTGTCCCTGTGTTCCTTAACACTGCTACCAGAGGAGCAGTGTTCCACCGATTGTGTATGCGGGACCTAAGCCCACGCATGTGCACAGTCACTGTGTTCTGATGTTTTAACATTTCTGTTCTGGTGTGTTCTAACGTTTTAACATCTGGCTACCAAGAGAGAGATCTGACACCTAGGTTTAACATCTGCCTTTCTTACTGATACTTGTGCCTTTGAAAAAAGACCCTGCACAGGGGATCTGATCAGGATGACGGCAGTTGGGATCCCAGCACGCAGCCGTAATGATGACGCCGGAACTCCAACACCTGATGAAATGCCGACAACAGAATCCCAACTGCCGGAATCCCATTTTTAAGTATGTAGGGACGCTCACTGTAAGCATGCGAGGGAGGGGTTAGATTTAGGTGAGGGAGGGTATCCCGGTTGGCGTTAGGCTGTGGGGGGGGGATGGTTAGGGTTAAACTGCGGTGAGGGTGGGTTAGGGTTAAGCTGTGGAGAAGGGGGGGTGGTGGTTAGAGTTATGCTGCAGGGAGGGTTTAGGTACCACTGGGGAGGGTTAGGCTTAGAATGCGGGTGTGTGTGTGTGTGTGTGTGTGTGTGTGTGTATGTGTGTGTGTGTGTGGGGGGGGGGTTATAGTTAGGGTGTGGGATGGGAGGATTAGGGGGTATTTGGAGAGGGTAAGCATACTTACCTTACCACTGTTGGGATTGACTACGTCATATCCCGCAACACCCCTGCATGGTACTAAGCTACTCCTTTGTTTGGTGGTTATCTTATGTTTAATCAAAATAAATGTTACAGTTTTACACTATGAGGAGCTACCCTGTATTCTTTTGAGGTCTGCAACTAGTGAGAACCTCCAAATTCTACATAGGCTGGAAGGAGGCACTGAGAACCTTTATACCATCAGTACATATGTGATGAAGTTAGCCTAATCCAGGCACATAGTATATATCACCATATCAATGTTGTTGTTGTTTTTTTGACTCACTGCACTGAGAAGTGGTTTATTTATGTTTTTGATGTTATGAAGACATTGAGAAGGTCGGTAGGTATAACATTTAGAAGAGAGATGCTAAAGCACTTCCATAGACTAATTTGCTTGAATAGAATAAGGACATGGTTCCTTTATCACTTTAATTTAGGTAATACTCTCTTGAGTTTGTTATACCCCAATTGGGAGTGCCTTCTCTAATTTGCTTGTTTGTATTTCCTAATTCAGCAATTGGTGGTAATCATTTAGAATTGTGCTGCACCTACATTAGTATATTTCGAAACGCAGGGAATTGTTATTTTGCTTTCTTATACCGATGTGCGTTGATGGGGAGTGGTTGCAAAAACACAGAAATATCGTGGACGTTTTTGGGGTATGTTGCTGAGTGTGCTAGTGAATACATACTCAGGCAGTGTCGCTCCAGCCTCTCTGTTCAGGCTGCCATGCTGCATGGCCATTGATTTAATAAAGCTGAGAACTATTGATGTATCTGCGTGTGTGCTGGGAATGTGTACAAAGTTGCTGTGTACTTTTCAACCCTGTTTTTTATAAATCATTTTGCACATCCTCAACATGTACTGTACAATCGCAGGTGCAGTGGCCATAGCATCTGTCAATAAATCAGGCCAGACATTAATAATACTATGAGTAATAGTGACCAATGTTAATGATCAAATAAGTTTATTGTGTGCCAATGAGATGAGCTGTTTGTTAGCTCACCATGCAATGTCTGTTTCCCCAAAACATCTATTTAAAATGGTGTAAGCCTCCTGTGGCTACATTAGTCCTTCTAGAACAACTGTAAACCTTTTAGGTAACGTCCTTAATCCTTGGGTGATGTTACAAAAGTCCTTCTAATTTCTAAACTGGCGTCCCGTGTCTCTGTGTGTGGTCTAATGGATGTCCCTATGCTTACTGTTGCGGCCTTGTTCGTGAGGAGACCTGGTGCGGGTGAGCGCCGGGATTATGCAGGGGCTCTGGACTAACCAGCTAACAGCGGTCACGCCTGCTTCCTCTGTGCGTCCCAGTTCGATCTTCTCGGGAACCTGCTGTGTGCGCCGTGCTTGTCGTTAGTCTGTGGAGAGGATGCTCCATTGCAAAACCTGTCCGGGAATCTGCAGGGGGGCACACTAGTCCACTAACAGTGCAAAACCTGAATTCCCCCTCCTCGCTGCCCGTCCGTCTGAGCTCACTTATCGATCTTGCTGTGCTGCTGTTGCGCGCCCGTCGCTGGTGCTCTGGAGTTCTTCTAATATCCGCTGACCACTTTTGAATGGTGTAGTTCTCCTGAATGTCCTCCAATGCGTTTCAGCCGGGTTTGGCCTTCCTCTGGGAGTTTGCAATGAGCACAGCTGACCTAGAATCTTTAGGCTTACAACACCCAGGGGTTGAGCGCAGTTAGGTATTACCTATCCTCTATTTGTACTATTAGCCAAAGGGGGTTGGACACCCCTTGAACTAGCAGCACACCCCTATCTACTTATACTTGATCATCCCAGTGCGCAGATTACCAATTTTTGCACAATTAATAATACTATAAAGGCTTTATGTGACAGGTCCAATTGACATGATTTTTGGATGTTTTTATCAATTTTAAAAGAAACACTTGAGGATCTGTGCACATCTCTAATAAAAAGGGTCCCAATTATGTGGTTCACTGTGGCTGTAGGAAATATGGGCTTTATTCAGAGATGGACACAGTGAAGAGCCTGCATCGTTCAATTCTCTGCCCCCAAACAGTGACAGACTGCGGGGACATTGTGCTATGACCAGAATTAGAGGAACCACAGCAGCTTCTTGTATGTGATATGTTTTGTCCAATAGAAATACATAAGCAGGGGTTTGTTCTATTTCAGTACAGGTGACTTCAAGTTCGATTTTGAAATGGATATCCTAAACCTAACTAGTGATGTGCACCGGAAATTTTTCGGGTTTTGTGTTCTGGTTTTGGATTCGGTTCCGAGGCCGTGTTTTGAATTCGGACGCGTTTTGGCAAAACCTCCCTGAAAAATTTTTGTCGGATTCGGGTGTGTTTTGGATTCGGGTGTTTTTTTTACAAAAAACCCTCAAAAACAGCTTAAATCATAGAATTTGGGGGTCATTTTGATCCCATAGTATTATTAACCTCAATAACCATAATTTCCACTCATTTTCAGTCTATTCTGAACACCTCACAATATTATTTTTAGTCCTAAAATTTGCACCAAGGTCGCTGGATGACTAAGCTAAGCGACCCAAGTGGCCGACACAAACACCTGGCCCATCTAGGAGTGGCACTGCAGTGTCAGACAGGATGGCACTTCAAAAAAAATAGTCCCCAAACAGCACATGATGCAAAGAAAAAAAGAGGTGCACCAAGGTCACTGGATGGCTAAGCTAAGCGACACAAGTGTCCGACACAAACACCTGGCCCATCTAGGAGTGGCACTGCAGTGTCAGGCAGGATGGCACTTCAAAAAAATAGTCCCCAAACAGCACATGTTGCAAAGAAAAATGAAAGAAAAAAGAGGTGCAAGATGGAATTGTCCTTGGGCCCTCCCACCCACCCTTATGTTGTATAAACAGGACATGCACACTTTAACGAACCCATCATTTCAGCGACAGGGTCTGCCACACGACTGTGACTGAAATGACTGGTTGGTTTGGGCCCCCACCAAAAAAGAAGCAATCAATCTCTCCTTGCACAAACTGGCTCTATATACTGGTGGTCAGCAAACTGTGCAAAACTGAAATGCACCACAGGTATGGATGGATAGTATACTTGACGACACAGAGGTAGGTAGAGCAGTGGCCTACTGAACCATACTGCTATATATTATATACTGGTGGACAGCAAACTGTGCAAAACTGAAATGCACCACAGTTATGGATGGATACTAGTATACTTGACGACACAGAGGTAGGTAGGATGGATAGTATTAGAACAGGTGATGGTAATCTGCGCACTGAGGTGTTAGGTGTTAGCTGGATTGAGGTGTGTTGCAACCTTCTATTCACTACTACATACAGCCAAAAGAAAGTCGAGTTTTTAGACCTCAATATTTACATTCATGAAAATCAGATAGACACGAATACATTCAATAAACAAGTTGACGTCAACAGCTTCATTCTAGCTTCAAGCGGTCATCACCTAACATGGTTAAATGGTATACTTATGGGACAATTCAAAAGACTCAGGAGGAATTGTTCCAGGATAGAAGATTTTGAGACACAAGGGCAGCTCTTGAGTAAGAAATTCAAGGAGAGAAAATACCACAATGATAAAATCCAATTGGCATTTGAAACAGTTAGGAAAGATGAAAGGGCACCTCTACTAAATTACAAGAAGAAACCCGACACAAAAACCACCAATGATGATCCACTTTTCATTACACAATATTCAAACAAAGCAAATCAAATAAAAAATATCTTGAAGAAACATTGGCCCATTCTCCTACAAGACCACACTTTATCAGAGATCCTACCAGTAGAACCTAGAGTAGTTTTTCGGAAGGCTCCAGATATCAAGAAAAAGTTAGTACACAGTCATATATCACCGACCAAACCAGTACAGACTACCATAGATAACACGCATCACAAAGGGGTTTTTTTTCACTGTGGCACATGCATAGGATGCAAAACGACAAAAGCAAGGAGCACAAGGCCCACAGTTATCAAAAAGTCGACATCCAATTCCCAAATCTACAAAATCAGGGATAGAATCACATGCCACAGCAAGGGCATCATTTATCTGTTGGAATGCCCATGTCCAATGCAGTACATAGGACGAACCATCAGACCCCTTAAGGTAAGGGTAGGAGAACATATCCGCAACATAAAAAAAGAAGTAGAGGATCATCCTCTATCGGTACACTTTAGATATCAACATGGGTCCAATCCCTCAGGGTTAAGATTTGTAGGACTCAAAGAGGTTAAGAAGAACTGGAGAGGGGGCGATTATTTAAACAGCATCAACAAAGAAGAACTTCGCACAATTATAGCACTAGGTACTCTCGCACCCAAAGGCCTGAACCTTGACAATGAAATGAGGTTCATTATATGTAAATAAGTGTTATGCACACCAGTGCCAGCAGGAATGTACTGGTGTCTGAACGGTGAGGGATGCAAAACAAATGAACTCACAGACAGACTGGGGAATATGACATTACATACACAGAAGGTGATAGGGTAACAAAATAAACACAAAGTGAACAGAGAAGCCCAAAGGCTAAGAAACTGGGTGTCTCCCTAGTATTAGGAATGCTCAGATGGAAAGAAGCGAGATGTAGTGATTTAATACGTAGAGAACCCGAAATGCTGTTGCTAAGGGCAACAGCAAAACCCTAAAGGGTTACCAACGGGTGTGGCAGTAAACTCCTTGGTCAGAGATGGAATAATAGACACAAGGAGAGTCTCCACAATCATAGTCCTCACTTGCAGTGCACTGGTTCAGCTTACTGCCACTAAACTGACACCTGAACACCTTGCACAGTGAGAAAGGATTTTGGCAGGCAAGTCTGAGAATACAGCCGCAAACTTTCTAGGTTCACAGAGTAGCAAAAGAACCCCAGCAGGTTAAACGACTGACTCCAGTCTTACTGCTAGGTCTGGATTGGCAGAGTGTAATACCAAATCCCAAGGCCTATTTGCAGTAAGCAACAAACAAATACAAAGTTTACACAGTACTAGCTAGCTTTCAGGAACTGACTAACCAACAAAGATTCAGCAGCATCTGCCTAACCTGAGAAGAGGGTTTATATAGCAGGTGCTGTCCACGTCCCACTCAGACCTCACAGACTGTGAGCACAAAAACCAGCACCGGATCCCCTGCCGTGCACAGAGCCTGTAACCACTGCACAGCAAAATACCCGAACCGGAGTATTAGCTACGCTCAGGTTACTCCGCTAGCACTTGTCTCCCGGTTGCCATGACGACGTGGCAGCACAGAGCAGGAGACCCTAACAATAAGGTATTGGAACCATGAGAGTTACGGGTTCCTTTAGGGTTCTTTTTGGTCCCACTACAAAACAAATCCCCCTTCCTTGTTTATTCTACCCCAGTAACCTTCACAACAGCAGCATCGTTATTTCTTTGTACATTTAGTCATACTTACTTTACTCTACTAACAATATATCTGCTTTTGACCAACTAACCTTCATGTTAGGAGACAGGATTCATCAGTGATAGAACAATATATCCAATGGAGAGCACTAGATATTTTAACATACAAGAAGGAATTAGGGAACACACTTTTTTTTTACATTTACTAGGTTAGACTGGGGACTAGAACTAAGGGATTCAGACAGTAAAGTTCCACTTCAAAAGAACTTTTCTGTCATGCAACACCTATCTATTCTTTCTCAGCTATTAGTATGGCAAAATGTTTCTGTTTAATATCTATTCATTGTATCTCACCAACCATTATGGCAACAGTATCCATATCGAACTATATAGTTAACCACACTCAAAAGGAATTATTGCCCTCTACAATGTGACATCAAGGAAAAACATTGACGTTAAACACATCATAACACTTACAGGGGACATAGTGTCACAGATACAGCAATTTAACAGTAGGATAATGGTAACAGCACTTTTAACACTCCAAATAAAAACACACCTTATAATAAGTTGCTATGGGATACGACTAAATAAATAAAAATGTTTAGCACTCAACAACCCTCAGTGGACACAGTGTTATCACCAGCCAATACAGACTGTCAGACATCTATGATGGACATTTGGAAAAACCAATCAGGCACTAAGACAGGGACGAATGAATGAAGATCCCGCCCCTACACCATGATTTAAAAACCCTCATGGCATGAACAGTCTTAATTGCAAACTCCCAGAGGAAGGCCAGACCCGACTGAAACGCGTTGGAGGACACCAAGGAAAGCAACTACATCAAAGCGGTCAGTGGATGCAAGAGGAACCCCGGAGCACCGACGACGAGCTTGCAGTAACAGCGCAGCAAGACGGGTAAGTGAGTGCAGGCGGACGGGCGGCGAGGAGGGAGACTGCAGGTGCGGCTCGACAAGTTGACTGGTGTGCCTCGCTGTGGATTCCCGGACAGGTTCCACAGCAGCGCACCCTCTCCACGGACACAGGATCGGCACGGTGAAGACAGCAGGCTCACGGTGAATCCGTAGAAGGACGAACCGAGCGAGCAAGTGCTGATCGCCGTTAGCTGACCAGTCCAGAGCTCCTCCAGAATCTCGGCGCAGACCCGCACCCGGACTCCTCACGAACACGTCCGCAACGGTAAGGACTTATCCACTAGACCTCAACAGAGACACGGGACGCCGGTCTCTGTTACTTCATTAAGGATCAAAGACTGTCAATTCAATGTGAACTATTACTAGGAAAAGGACGTTTTGAAGTTAATACGCCTTGCATCAAAAAGGGCACTTTCAGTAATAGAAAGAGCTTGTTGGACTTTCACTTAAGAGAAGGACAGCATTTGGACTTTGTTTGGAACGCATACCCTGTCCAATTAGCAATCAATAAAACACCTTTTAGTTATACTTTTCCACTCACTGGTATTATTGATCTCAAGCTAAGAAACAGCACAGGTATTTCCGATTTAAACAGATTGAGACATATGAACATCAGGGGTAGAGCGCAGTTAAATTGCTCACATTGTGCTCTTGCATTGTGTACCCATTCTTTAAGGATGGATGGATAGTATACTTGACGACACAGAGGTAGGTAGAGCAGTGGACTACTGTACCGTACTGCTATATATATAGTTATACTGGTGGTCAGCAAAATTCTGCACTGTCCTCCTACTATATACTACAATGCAGCACAGATATGGAGCGTTTTTCAGGCAGAGAACGTATAATACTAGTGGTCACTGGTCACTGGTCAGCAAAACTCTGCACTGTCCTCCCTACTATATAATACTGCTGGTCCCCAGTCCCCACAATAAAGCAATTAGCACACTGAGCACAGATATTTGCAGCACACTGAGCACAGTCAGATATGGAACGTTTTTCAGGCAAAGAACGTAGATATTTGCACTTGCAGCACACTGAGCACAGATATTTGCAGCACACTGAGCACAGATATTTGCAGCCCACTGAACATAGAAACTGAGAGGAAGCCAGCCACGTCCTCTCACGATCATCTCCAATGCACGAGTGAAAAATGTCGGCGACGCGCGGCTCCTTATATAGAATCCGAATCTCGCGAGAATCCGACCGCGGGATGATGACGTTCGGGCGCGCTCGGGTTAACCGAGCAAGGTGGGAGGATCCGAGTCTGCCTCGGACCCGTGTAAAATGGCTGAAGTTCGGGGGGTTCGGATCCCGAGGATCCGAACCCTCTCATCACTAAACCTAACACAAAATCACTAGACCACATTGAACAACTTCGAATTCAATTTTGAAATCGATTTCAAAATAGAAACTTGATAAATGTGTGATTTGATGAAAAAGATTGTTGATTTGATTCGAGTTCAGTCGATTTCCATTGAACTTAAAATTGAATTAAAAATCGAACAATTAGCAGGGAGAAGCTGGGACAGGTTACATGTGCGCCCATGTGACCCACTGATGTGCAGTGATGGGGGATGCTGGGGATGAAGTCAGCAGTGTGCAGAGGTCAGTGTGTATAGGGGCGGAGGGACAATCTCAGGGCCCCACTGAACCAGGGGACCCAGGACCATTTTACCCTTTGTCCACCCTTGTCGCCAGGCCTGACTATTGCCCTAAGTGTCTATTTTCTAGGGCTTTAAAAAATCTACATACTGTAGGCTGCTTGACTGAATCTGCAAGTGGTCTTGTATTACAGCCATTCCGGGTAAGATTGTAATTGTGCAATAGTTGTGAAGAATTTAATTTGATTACATTATGTTCAAAATTTACTAAATGTCCTATGCAATGTCTGAACTGATATGGAAATTGTGAGTTTAAATCTATGTGTATGTATGTGTGGTTGTGAGCCTTTCTTAATCCAGAAAGGTGAATATAGATAAGGGCTACATGTATGTCTGCCCACATACTGTAGTGTAAGCATGAGTATTACAGAGAACACATTGGGTAAGGTGCGTCCGTATGATATACAGTAGTTCTGGATACATGATAGGCCAAAACCTCCTTCACTGGGGTGTCTCTTCAATGAAAAACAAATTCTGGATATATTTTGGAGCTTGCAATGGAACCAGAATAAGCAGTAGCTGTCTGAAAAAAGTCTAGTAACCAGGGGCAGAGATGCTGGAGACAATGGAGGTGGTTGCCGCTGAGCTTCAGCCCTGAAGGGGGCACCTCTCCTCCATTGTCCCCAGCTTGGTGTCTTGGACTTGCAGCTTTGACAGCTTTGTTCTGTGCCCCGCACTTGGCGCTCTTCCTCCCTCTCACCTCTGAGTTCAACCTCAAGCAGTATATGGCTGCCACTGCAATGCATTGAGGTAAGGTAACAAGAGTAGAATGATGTTCTGGAAATAGTGCTACACCTCCTGCCCCCTCCCCCTGAGTTCAACCAGTATCTGCCCACCACTGCAATGCTCTGACGCAAAATGACAAGAGCAGGGGCGGAATGTGCACACCCACAGCAGCAGAAGGCTGACCACTCTTTTGATCTGTAAGTGCAATCAGTTTTTACAGCCGCACACTCCACCAAAGGCAACCTCACTTACAGATGCATCCTTATACATCTTTGCCGTTTTGCTTCAATTGGCACAAAATATTTAGCATGGCTAAAGCTGGGTACAAACTAGGCGATATTGTAAACTATATAGCTCATTTTGACCCTTCTGAGCGATATTGTTTGTAATATCGTCCAGTGTGTATGCACTATTATGTTAACAATGCATGCTCCCACAGTGAGGTCTTCTGTAAATGCAGGTCAATTTTGGTTGTTGTTAACAATAAGGTGCATGACGAACGACCCCCGTGAAATTCCTATCCAGTAGCTGAAAGACACTAGTATTGGATGACTCCTGTATAGTGTTGGTTGTTTGTAAAAATCACTCAAGTGTACATTCAATATCGTTTGTCCGGGACGCCGGGAACTTCAAGGGAAAACATTTAACGATATCACTCATGGAGCATATCGTCTAGTGTGTACCCAGCTTAAGACGCTCCACCACAAGTAGTGATTGGATGGATCCAGGACAGTTTTTCATTATTGGCAATGTACAAACATTACCTTTCTATTCCAGGACATATTTACCCAGAGACTCTAACTCCCATATCAGTAACACCACTATTTAATAAATTACTGCCAAAAATTTTGTATATAGAGTACCGCTTTTGAAATTGTGGTATGAGTAATAACACATCTACATTTATTTGATTATTACATTTATTTCCAACTCATTTAACTATACATTTTACAACTATTTTTTGAATAAATAACATTTGTTTAAGTGAGGGACGGACACACTTTTTTGCACAATACCACATGTAGCACTCCTCCGCTCACCATTGCTTTAAAGTTAGCGCTCGGGTTACCATAACTATTGTAGGAGCAGCTGAATAGCTCAGTGTCACTGAGGATTAAGGTGCTGCATAGCTGTAGGTGGCAGTAAGTAGTATTTTTGTTGGGGGGGATGGTGTCACCAATATTTATCTTTCCTCCGAAAGATTGTGATAAAGTTACACCACTGCTATTAACCTAGGTAAAGGTATTCGTTTTTAATATTGTAGCTGTTATGTTTACACTCAGTTCTGTAGGTTTATAGGCGGTGCCTTGTGACGCTCACACAATTACCCACTGCCCAGCAGTCTTTTAGTCTACTCCTCCTTCTATAGCAGCCACCTTTCCAGGGTGAATTAGGTCCACTCCATACTCAGCTGCCCCCAGGATTTATGTATGGAAATGGTGACTATCGGAGGCTGGGCAGGGGTAAATGCAGTATGGTGAGACGTTCACCAGACCCAAGCTTACTAAAATGTTAAGGCACAGACTGGGGGGTATATAAGAAGTGCACATGAGTGAAACAATTCAGAGATAAAATTAACCCAGATGAACTTGCAAATGCAACAATGCACAAAATAGAATAAATATATCACAAATGACTTGTAAATGCAACTATGCACAGGATGGAATGAATATACAGTAACACAAATGATTTGTAAATGCAACAATGCACAGGTTGGAATGAGCAACTTAATCAAATATAAATGCAACAATGCACAAGGTGGCAATAATAAAGAAATATAGGCAGAGGTAAGAATCTGTGTGGAGCTCCACACAAAACCTGAATTCTAGTAGAGCTGGTTCCAATAGGGTAATGAACAAGGAAAGGTATCTGAATTTCGGGAGTTCACAGAGCTGACAGGTTCACACATGTAGCAAGAACTATCACCAGCAATTTGGGAGTGAACAGGAATTGAATAAATATGGGCTATACCCAATCAGGATCCAGATGGCTAAGTAAGTGCAGCTGCCCTGCTGCACGTATCTATCCTAAACAATGGGGAACGCCATCTGCCTGCGGTGTCCCCATTGCTAGGAGTCCAGCGGCTCCAAGCGCACAGTGTCAGCCTGTTGCTAGGCACCAGGTGGGGACCAAGAGACCTTGCGCCCAGCGTCCGTCTGTTGCTAGGCGCTGGGTGGGAGTCAGTGGGAGACGTGTCCCAGCTCCTAGGCAACGGCCAGGATGCACGCCTCCCGGTGTTAACAGTACCCCCCCTTGAAAAAGGGTTAAGAAACCCCTAGATCTAGGTTTCGGGGGATATTTCTTGAAGAATCCTTTCTTTAATTCAGGAGCATGGAGGAACTTCCCAGGCACCCAGGCTCCCTCCTCAGGACCGTAGCCTTTCCAATGAACTAAATAATGTACTTGACCCCGTACAAACTGGGAGTCCAGGATTCTCTCTACAACAAATTCTTGATGTCCCCGAATCATGACTGGAGAAGGTCACCAGAAACGTCTTACTTTAAACTTTTTAGAAACAAATGCGAATTTAAACAAAGAACAATGGAAAGTATTATTGATTCTCAAAGAACTGGATAATTGAAGACAGAAAGCAACAAGATTGATTTTCTGGATGATTTGAAATGGCCCAATGTAATGGAGACCCAATTTCTGAGATGTCTGGCGGAGCTTGATGTTCCGGGCAGATAACCACACCAAGGGGGTAATTCCAAGTTGATCGCAGCAGGAATTTTTTTAGCAGTTGGGCAAAACCATGTGCACTGCAGGGGAGGCAGATATAACATGTGCAGAGAAAGTTAGATTTGGGTGGGTTGTTTTGTTTCTGTGCAGGGTAAATACTGGCTGCTTTATTTTTACACTGCAATTTAGATTGCAGATTAAACTCACCACACCCAAATCTCTCTCTCTGCACATGTTAAATCTGCCTCCCCTGCAGTGCACATGGTTTTGCCCAACTGCTAACAGAATTCCTGCTGCGATCAACTTGGAATTACCCCCCATGTCTCCTACTTTGAAAGAGCAAGGTTTCCAAAATCTGTCAGCAAATCTCTCAGACCGGGCTGCAGCATCTTCCAAGGCATGATGTACTTCTGTCCAAATCCTCCTTAGGCGAGACATGGGAGAAAAAGAAGAACTAGACTGTTGTGATGGATTGAAAGTATTACATTTAGGATGAAAACTGGAAACACAAAAGAAAGGAGACATGGAAGTTGAAGAGTGTTCAGAATTATTACACACAAATTCTGCAAAGGGTAGACGGTTAACCCAATCATCCTGGCATTTTTTTTTCAATACAATTTCTATTGTTTAAAGACAGAGGTATACACAATACAACCAGAGTACCGTTATATAATCACGGTAAGTGAGTTCAAGTGTACAGAAATAATCAGGAAGTTGTTACAATCAGTGAACAATGTAAGAAGCCAGTAATAAACAGCCACAAATATATATCACGGTGAGATTAGCTCGTGAATCAAGACATATTAACTTCCTTAAAACAATAACAATATTAGTAATGAAGATAATAGGGGGGGAAAGAAGACAGGGGAAGGAAGGGGAAGGGGAAGGAAGTATCTGATCTCAAATAAGAAAAAGAAATCTTGTATAAGGCCTTAATATACATATGAAGTTGTAGAGTAGGACAATGTTAATGTGGTATTACGAAATAGTAAGAATGCGAAGTAGGTGCCATTCCGTATTTTCATATACTTTCATTATACGTTTCTGAGTAGGTAAATCTAAGGATTGTATGAAAGGAGACCATTTAGCATAACATTTTTCCACATGTTTGCCTATATCAGGGAATGTACTGTTTCTATCAAAATAAAGAAGTTGCAATAATTTTAGTTTAAGTTCTTGTAATGTAGGGGAGGAGGAGGAAATCCAAGGTATAAGAATAATTTTCTTTGCAAGTGTCACAATGGTCACCAACAACGGTATATGGGGGGAAAGATCCCGATTTGGGAGCCAATTTTTTAAATTTACACATAAGCACGCTAATGGGTCGGGGAGAACGTGTGTGGCAAATAGAGAATTTAGATAGACAATCACCTTATTCCAGAAACGCCTAATCTTACCGCACTCCCAAAAACAATGGAAAAAATTAGCGTGTGAGCAATGACATTTCAAACAAGTGGCAGATGTATTTGGTGTCATATGTTGTCTTTGTGCTGGGGAAATGTAGGCTCTGTGTAAAGTTTTCCAATGCACTTCTTGGAGATAGGAGGATTTTAAAAATGTAAGGGTGTTGTGGCAATGTTTAGTGAGAACTAAGGGGGAATCAATGTCTGGGATGTCAACTTGCCAAGTAACCGCCAGTAATTGCCATGGTTTCGTGATAGAGGTAGGCAAAAGGGCCGAGTAGAGAAGTTTAGTACGGTAGGGGACAGTGTTAAGAAGTCGTAAAAGGGAGTTAATAGAGTCAGTAGAATTTAGAGACCTAGTATTAGGGTCCAAGGAGAGAACATAATGTCGTGTTTGTAGAAACATAAAAAAATTAGAAGTGTGTAAAAGAAATTGTTCTTGAAGAGTAGAGAAAGTCAGTATATGTCCTCCAGGGTCAAAGACTTGTGAGGTAAGAGATAAACCCTTGTCTTTCCAGGAGAGGAAGATTGGATTATAGAGTGACGGAGAAAATGAGGGGTTACCCCAAAGTGTGTTGTACGGAGAAGAAGACGGATTTCTCACTAGTTTTTTATTGATAGTTAGCCATGCTGAGTAAGTGTCATGGAACAATATGTGATGCAGAATATGAGTGGGAATATCAGATTTCTTGGAATGAAGAAGAGCGCTAGGAGAGTATGGACTGAAGAGAGCTGTGTCTAAGGAGTAAGAAGTGTAGGAGGATTTAGAAAGCAACCAATCTGAAATATACCTAAAATGAGTAGCTAGAGTATATAGTTTTAGATTTGGAAGGGACATACCTCCATGAGAACGGTCAGTCTGTAGTTTATGAAAAGCAATTCGGGGTCGTTTATTTTGCCATATAAATTTGGAGGTGAGCTGATCAAAACGTTTCAAATCAGAGGTGGAAAGACCAATCGGTAACATCTGTAATAAGTAAAAGATTTTTGGAAAAATAATGCATTTAACAACTGCTACCCTTCCCAGAATAGAAAGTGGGAGATTCATCCAGGAATCATAGAGTGAAAATATTTTCGATAGGGTCGTTGTATAATTAAGTTTATATAAGGAAGAAAGATCAGAAGGAATGTGTATACCTAAATATTTAATATCTGTTTTGATTAAAGAGGAAGAGAAAGAATCAGAGGGAGACTGTGTGACTGTGACGGGGTCATTAATTGTTAACATTTCCGATTTAGAAGTATTTATCTTGAATACTGCTTGAGTGCCAAAATTAGATATTAGAGAAAGTAGTGAAGGTAGTGAGGTAGAAGGATTAGACAAAAATAGTAAAAGATCGTCTGCATAAAGGGCAAGTTTAAGTGGGATATTTCCAATTAGGACACCTTGGATGTTAGAAGAGTTTCTGATAGAGATTGCTAAAGGTTCAATGGCTATAGCGAAAAGTAATGGTGAGAGAGGGCAGCCCTGACGAGTCCCCCGAGATATAGCAAAGGGAGCAGATAATTGTCCATTGCAGTAGAGTTGAGAGATAGGTGAGGTATATAGAGTTTGTATAATAGAAATAAAGGAAGAGGAAAAGCCAAACAGTTGCAGAGATTTAAAAAGATGAGACCAAGTCAGAAGATCACTCTTTTTCTGCGTCTAAAGCTAAGACTACATTGGGAGCAGGTGAGGGATATGTTTTTAAATGTTGGATTATAGAGAGAACTTTACGTACATTAGTTACAGAATGACGACCCCAAATAAAACCAGATTGGTCAGGGTGAATTATGTGAGGGAGAGAAAATTTAAGACGATCGGCTATGATTTTTGTAAAAATTTTATAATCTAAATTTAAGAGAGAGATTGGGCGATAAGAGCTTGGAAGAGAGAGGTTACGGCCTGGTTTTAGAAGAACTTTTATTATAGCATTATTGAAGTATAAGGGTAAAGTCTCCGAATGAATTATGGAGTTATACAATGCCAGAAGGTGCTTATCAATTTTGTCCAATAATAATTTGTAGAATTCACTAGAAAAACCATCAGGTCCAGGGGCTTTATTGGGTTTTAAATGGGTAATAGTGTAGCGAAATTTTTCTAAAGTAATATGATTAGCGAGAGAATCAAGAAAGTCGGAAGGTATTTGAGGTAGTTGAGGGAAAGACCAGGATTGAAGAAGATCACCAGAGGGGGAAGTATTGTCAGAATATAAAGATTCATAAAATGATTTCATGATATTAGCAATACAATGAGGGTCATTAGTTAAGGAGCCATCAGGGAGTTTTAAAGGGTGTACTACCATAGGAGGAGAAGTACCTTTCAGAATATTAGTAAGGAGCTTACCTATTTTATTTCCAAATTTATGAAAACGAAAATCAACTTTGAATTTATATTTATCTCCCATTGCAGAGAGAAATTCATTGAATTGAAGTTTTATCATTAAGTACGTAGATTTCGTGGATGGTGAAGGGTGTGTTTTGAAAACTTGATAAGCTTCAGAAAGGGAAAGTTGCATTTCTAGGTAGGATTGAGCATATTTTTTCTTTAAAGTAGTAGAATATGAGATAACGTCACCTCTAATTACTGATTTAGCCGTTTGCCAAAACAAAGGGGGTTTTGTTTCGGAGTGTTGTTTGTTTGAAAAGTAAAAGAAATCCCAAGCCCCTTGCAAAAAAATCACAAAACTTTGTGGAATTAGGTAAATGAGATGGAAATCTCCATTGAGGAGTTGAAGTGTGTTTTGGTAGTAATATGAAAGAGAACCAAATCAATGCGTGGTCAGACAAGAGAATTCCCTGTCGATAGGATGAAGGGCACGCCATATATCAACTAATTGTAAACTGTCGCAGAAATGGGGTATTCCAAGTTTGGGGAGATGTTGGGGTGTCTTAGAAGTGTTGGAACGATCTAGATATGTAGAAGAGACTAAGTTTAAATCGCCACACACAATAAGGTTATCAGCGGTGAAGGGAGTTAGTTTAGCCAGGATCCTCTGGAAAAAGGATTTGTTATAAATGTTTGGGGCATATATGTTGCAAAGGGTAAAGACTCGGGAGTTAATAGAAAGTTGGACAATAAGAAAACGACCATCAGGGTCTATATCAGACGTAAGGACTTGAATGTTGAGGTTGCGTTTTGCTAATAGAACAACGCCCCTAGACTTGGGAGTTGGATGGGGCAGCCGCTATAAGGGACCAGTGTGACACCTGCAATTTCATGGATTCCTGTTGTGTTAGGTGCGTTTCCTGTAAAAAAGCAATGTTAATGTTCGTCTTGGTTAAGTACATAAGAATTTTACGGCGTTTAGCTGGAGAGTTAACACCGCCAACATTGAGCGTGCCAATTTTTAGGTCAGCCATTCATAAACCATAAACGGGTATAAAAGAAGTAGTAATGTGTTAATAACAACAATATCGTAGATCAGAAATGAAAAATGGGAATTGGGGACAGGAGGGGGAGGGACATAGGAATAATGCGGGAGCACAGGACAAAATGAGATGGTTGTTTGACAAGCAAACAAACTTCCGAGTATTAAATGAAAGACAGAAACAAAGATTAAGCTTTGCATAAATGCTAATCCGGTGCAATACTCCAGATAACTCCCCGACAATGGTATCTGGGTATTTTTGAACATAAAGCTATAGTGAAATCATACTAACAGTGACAAAGAAACCAATGTAAAATAGTATGCAAAACACAGCACATGGAATTAAACACCACTAGGTTGAAATGTAAGTCATAAGGACAAACGAAAATCAGTATAACAAAGAAGCCCACGTAGGCTACAATTTACTCCAAATATGGTATTCAGGTAAGTGAAGCGTGAGAAATGCTACCGATGAACCTTAATTAAACAGGGAATACCAAGCTGGAACCATATTTATACTCTTATTATCTTGAAAAACAAAACAACGAGAGAAGGATACAGGTTCTAGATCAAAACTACAAATCAGGTATTGGCGTTAGTGATGGCATCAGTAATGTCCGTGTGGTCATCCATGGACTCCTCCTGAAGATACGCAGCTGCATCTTCCGGGCTGGTAAAGTCTAAATGTTTATCTCCATCGTAGATCCTAAGCTTAGCCGGATAGAGCATGGAAAATCTACGTTTGACTGAGACCAGTTTCGTACAAATAGGATTGAAGGCCTTTCGAGCTCTCGTCAGCTCGGCGGGAAAGTCTTGAAATATAAGCAAACGGTTATTCTCCCAATGAAGGGATCGAAGCTTTCTAGACGCAGTCCAGAAGGCAACTTTGTGGAGATTATTGAGGCACCTAAATAAAGTGACACGCGGACGGCCATTGGGAGAACGAGGAGGAGGACCTACTCGATGTACACGTTCAATTACTAGATCTTTACAAGATTCAGTGATACCGAGTAAGTCGGGTAGGGTAGATCGTACAAATTGTGTGAGGTCATCTCCCTTGACAGATTCTGGCAAGCCAATCAGCCTAATGTTATTTCTTCTGGACCTATTTTCTGTGTCGTCTAGTTTCATCCATAGCTGCTAATTTTCTTTTTCAAGGTGTTTCATATTTCCTTGCACAGTAGCCATATCATGACAAAGACCTCCAATTCTATTCTCATTAACGGAGACTTTATGGGATAGATGTTGCAATTGAAGAGTGATATCTGAAACCGCTTTAGATAGTAACGGTGACATGGCTTGCGTTATGGCTTCTGTCAAATCTGCAAAAGTTATTGGTGAGTCAGGAGAGCGGTTTGATATTGGTGTGCATACTAGAGACGTTGATGCAATTAATTTTTTGGGAGCTGGAGAGGAAGGGGGAGTAGTAATACCTGGAGCCATAGTTGTATTAGCTCTCCGTTTTTCCTGTCTAACAAGTAGGGAGGAAGCAGAGGCTTTAACCGAAGTGCTGGGGGACAAGAAACGGTCCATCAGCAGCAGTGGAGTGTATAGAGAAGGAGGTTTGGGTAATTTTCTTGTATTAAGTGCAAGGGGTAATGGAGATAAGCTGGATAAGACTTAAAGAAAAGAATCCTGATAAATGTTCAGTATGCAGTGCAGCCCTGCGCTTTTACTGTGTGTGATAAGCGATTGGACACTGTACCTTATATAGGTATCATCACGGAGCCGTTAACCCGACTGGCAGAGGCCATTTACACAGACCGTGTCTCACTGTGTCTCTGTTAGCAGGCCCGGGTACACTGATGCGTTAGTCCTGATCGGCTGCGCTGATAATCACCCTCAGCTAAACAGCCGCGGCACCGAGTGGTAAGCTCCGGCGGTGTAGGAGACGCTGCGGTGAGCCTGCTTGCGGGGTCACTCGGCGGTAAAAGTGCAGCCCGGGGTGTGCGTCTTCTCCTGCTGGCAGACCCAGATGTGCAGCTGCCGCGACGGGTTGTATAGCGGGAACACTCGGTAGTATGAAGACGGCTCCGTGCGGTGGTCTCTTATTAGCGGCACAACGAGGACAGTTACCGCTGAGGGCTAATGTGGGTGGCTGTCCCAGGGAGACTGTAAAACAGTCGTTATAGAGATTCCCTTCTTGGGGGTTAACGGAGCTCTGATGTGGTGCGCCCTCACAGCATGAGACCGGAACCGGAAGTCCATCATCCTGGCATTTAACAATGTAACACTGTAGATATTGCTCCAATTATTTATTAACCCGCTCTGTCTGACCATTGGACTGTGGATGATACTCTGACGAGAGATTGATATTGATCCCCAGTTCCGCACAAAAAGACCTCCAGAAACGGGCTACAAATTGAGAGCCTCTATTCGAGATGATGTCTTGCAATAAGCCATGAATACGAAATATGTGTTGAATGAACAATTAAGCAAGATCCTTAGCAATAGGCAGTTTAGACAGGGGACTGAAATGGTCCATTTTACTGAAACGGTCAACTACTACCCAGGTGCTTGAGCATTTGGAAGATCTTGGCAGGTCCACATTAAAATCCATAGACAAATGGGTCCATGGCTTGGAGGGCACAGACAGGAAGGAAGAACATGAGGAGACTTGTTTTTGGCACAGACATGACAGGCCTTAACAAACTCCTGAACGTCTGTCTTAATAGTTGTCCACCATACTGAGCGAGAGAGAAGGTGTAAGGTCTTGGTAACCCCTGGATGTCCTTAAGTCTTGTTGAAATGGAACTCAGATAACATGGCAGACCTAAGTTTCTCTGGAACGAACAGGAGTCCTGAAGGAGTCTCAGATGGAGCCTGCGTGGACTGAACTTGACAGGCAAAATTCATGGTGAGACCAGCAAGCATATAACCTGGGGTAAGAATCGGCTCCAGAAGCCTACAGATTTCATGGTTAGGCAAAAAACTCTGGGATAAAGCATCAGCTTTGATGTTTTTGGAGCCAGGCCTATAGGTCATTACAAAATTTAACCTAGCAAAGAACAATGCCCACCTGGCTTGCCGAGAATTCAATCTTTGAGCAAATTCGAGATAAACTAAATTTTTGTGGTCGGTGAATACAGTTACTGTATGCCTTGCCCCCTCCAGACAGTGCCTCCATTCCTCCAATGCACATTTGACCGCAAACAGCTCTCGATTTCCTACATCATAGTTGACTTCAGCAGGGGAAAATTTCTGAGAGAAAAAGGCACAGGGTGGAGTTTATGACTGACTGGATCCTCTTGTGAAAGAATAGCTCCAACACCTACTTCGGAGGCATCCACTTCTACAATGAAGGGCAGATCTGGATCGGGATGCCAGAGAACAGGAGCAGAGATGAATGCTTTTTTAAGATCCTCAAATGCCTTTACCGCCTGTGGTGACCAATGAGCAGGATCCGCACCTTTCTTGGTTAAACTAACAATTGGGGCTACAATTGAAGAAAATGAATCGATAAGTCTTCTGTAATAATTTGCAAAACCCAGGAAACGTTGAGTAGCTTTTAGAGGGACGAACCCATTCCACAATTGCCTGAAGTTTCTTAGGATCCATAGAAAACCTTGGAGGTGATGATGTATCCTAGGAAGGCCACCTTCTCAACCTCAAATTCAAACTTTTCCAGTTTGGCATAAAGATGATTTTCCCTGAGTTTGGTGCGGACTGCTTTAACATGAGCGCGGTGTTCTTTGAGTGAGGCAGAGTAGATCAATATATCATCTAGATAGACGACTAAAAATCTTCCTAGGAATTCCTGAAGAATGTCATTTATGAGATCCTGGAAGAAGGCAGTGGCATTGGAGAGTCCAAAAGGCATTACTAAGTACTTGTAGTGTCCTGAGTGGGTATTGAGTGTGGTTTTCCACTCATCCCTCTGCCAGATCCGAATCAGATTGTATGCTCCTCGCAAATCAATCTTAGAGAAGACTATAGCATTTCTGAGCTGATCAAATAAGACGGAGATCAGAGGCAATGGGTATGAATTTTTGATCGTAATTTTATTCAGTCCCCTGTAATCTATGTATGGCCGTAATGAGCCGTCCTTTTTCCCAACAAAGGAAAACACAGCTCCCACCAGTGACTTAGAAGGCCTGATAAAGCCTGTTTCTAAACTCTTCCGGATGTTTTCCTCCATAGCTTTCGTCTCGGGCAAAGACAGAGCATAGAGGAGGCCTTTAGGGAGTCTAGCTCCAGGTTTACTGATTACACAATCATAAGAATGGTGAGGAGGCAAAGATTCAGCTCGCTGTTTGGAAAAAAACATCCATGAAAGACATGAACTAGGTTGGCAACACTTCAGGGACTGGAAGTTCTTAGCGGGCTTGCATGGTCAGACATTTGGCTGAACATTCCATGCCCCAGGAAACAAGATCTCCTGTACTCCAGTTGAATACTGGGTTATGAGCTTTTATCCAGGGCAGAGCCAGAACAATTGGAGTTAGGGGACAATGTACAAGGAAAAAAGACAGCTCTTCACAATTAAACATTCCAACAAAAAACTGGAGGGCTGGAGTCCGGGTGCTCACCTGACCGTTTTGAAAAGGAATGGCATCTAATCCACAGACGGAAATGGGTGGACAGTGAGTCTCCATAGGAATTCCTTGGGCATAAGAAAATTCCAAGTCCATAAAATTTCCGGCAGCATCGGAGTCTACAAAAGCAGTTTCTTCAATTGGACCAGAAGGGGTAGTTATCTTAATAGGTAACAATAAAGAATTATTCGGGGAGATGGAACAGTGACCCGAAAAAACTCTCCCTAAATTTCTCTGAACTACTAGTTTTCCGCCTTCTGCAGACAAGTGTTCACCAGATGCCCCTTGGTCCCGCAATAAAGACATTGTCCTAGACTGCGAAGTCCAGCCTTCTCTTGAGGCATCAAACGGAAAGCCCTGATTTGCTTGGGTTCCTCAGTATTCCCTGCCACCTCTGGCACCATCCAATGAGATGTAGGTGTGGGAACTTCTTTCTCCATTTTCCCTTCCCGGAACTGCCTATCTACTTTGATGGCTTACTCCATAAGTGCATCCAAAGTGGCCGGGGAAGGATATTGGCTGAGAAAATCCTTAATTTGCTCTGTTAATCCCACTGGTACGGACTCTGAAGTGTCGGGTCATTCCAACCACAGTCATTGGCACATCGGCGAAATTTGGTACAATATACCTCAGCAGAATTTCTCATTTGCTTAAGGGAACGATGATGGGCCTCCACAGATGCTGCCCGATCTGGGTCAGCATAGAGTATTCCCAAAACTTTAAAGATGGAATCCACAGAATGCAGACTGGGGTGATCTGCTGAAAGGCCAAAGGCCCAAGATTGTGGGTCACCTTGCAACAGGGAAATTATGATTCCTACTTGCTGGGTCTCTGAACCTGAAGAGTAAGGCCTGAGCTTTAAATACAGCTTACAACTTTCCCTGATGTTCACAAACTGTCTACGGTCCCCAGAGAACCTGTCTGGGAGGTTTAGTTTAGGTTCCCTTGGAGCAGGTGACGAGATGGTCTGGGTCCTACGATTTTTCTCCTGAGTGTCCACATGAAGTGTAAGATCCCATAGCTGCTGGATTAAACCATGGAGCTGGCCCATCAGAATCTGGGCTAGATTTTGCGCTGGATCCATTTGGAGATGAACAACCCACAGAGCTACGGTTTGTATGGCTGGTGATACTGTTATGTTTACACTCAGTTCTGCAGGTTTATAGGCAGTGCCTTGTGATGCTCACGGAATTACCCACTGCCCAGCAGTCTTTAGTCTCCTGCAATGCTAGACTTCTCCTATAGCATCCGCCTTTCCAGGATGCGCGACTCCCGGTGCTAACAAGCTGTAATTTTTCCAATCCAATATATAAACAATTGGTCCAATCTAATAGATCTTGTTTAATAGTTTAAGATTACTTTCAAAAATTTGCTGCATATAGAGTAATGTGTCATATGTCTTAACCAAGTTACCTAGGTGCTTTTTAGTTTTGTGAACTTGTCAGCATAAATTGTAAGTACTTTTCAAGTTTTGTAAGTGCGTCTATTGGCACATTCAAAGGGCCAATTTCTATTTTTTCCACATTAACTATGAAATTCAATAGTTCTCCAGTTTAGTGCAGGTCTTTGCAGAATCAAGATAGGGACATACAGTTTGTGGACCAGAATATCATTGGCATAATGCAATAGATTAATTCCAGCTATATCCAGGTTTCTGTAAATCCTAGCTGCTAGCCATTCCATAAACAAAACAAATAGAAATGGGCAGCCTTCAATAGTACAAAAAAGCTGGATGAGAAAAGAGCTGTTTGCAAAACTGAAGCTGATGGGTTATATAGTACAGTTTTAGTTGAGGCCGAAAGATATACTTCATTAAAGGACATACTGCCCAAACAAAGTAATTTCTTACATTTGGGGCCTCCACCAGGTTGGATGATGATTTATTGGCTGTGAAGATCAATTGACTATTTTACATCTGTTTTCTACTCCATGGTGGCATGAGATTCTATAAATCTGACTTTAGTTTTAGCCCATCTGTGTATACCAAAGGAGTCAGAACTAGAGCTAACCTGTGTGCTGGGAGTTTAACAAACAACTTGAGGTCTAATGGACATTAAAAATAAGATAGACCCGTAACTGACCCAAATTGCAGTCATGTACTTATGACTGAGTATCTATGACTGAGCTCTGAATACTGTTTTTGTTTTTAGTTTTTTTTGTTAAATTAAAAGCATGATGAAGGGTGTACATTTTTTTTTAGGTATAAACTAAAGTTAAAAAAAGCAAAAAAGAAAAAGAATAAAGAATGTAAATAAATAAAGAAAAATATATAGTAGAAAGTAAAACAAATAGATATATAAGTTATAAAATACCACTATACGTGTGTTTGTCTCTGACAGGGTATATTTGTGTTTTCTGTGTGGGTGTGAGAATTTCCCTATATATTTGCAGTGTAAAATATTTATAAATATTATAAGTAACATTACAATTAAATTACCTTTTAAAATACTATAGTACCTAGCCTGTGGTATTATACTTTAAATCACAAAAAAATCTGAAAAGTGCTGGTATGTGGCAAACAGATTTTTATTAAAAATCAATTATTAGAACCAACCAATCTCACAATATATATTAAAACAGAAGCCGGCCGGCACTACTCACATATCATATAAATAACTATTGTAGCAATGAAATTAGACACAAAGAAAATATATAAAAGTGAACAGATATACTATCACTCAGGAACTTCCCACAATACACTGCAATATAGAGAAATGGTGTGGGGGGAAGTCAGACCAAGTTCTCTTGATCCAGCAGAGAAATGACTATAATTAGTGTGGAAGTTTGTAGCAAACAAACAGCTGATGGAGATACTGTAATCCAATAATAGTCCATCTGCGGAACTCGGAAGGTTAATTGTAAATAATTGTGAACATACATACGCAAAGAAATATGTTACCACTTTAGTGAGTCCATCCCAACATCAAAAAAGTGGTAACATATTTCCTTGCCAGCTTCTCTTTTAATATATATTGTAAAACATATAGATTCTCCAATTGGTTCTAATAATTGATTTTAAAATTTTAATAAAAATCTGTTCGCCACATACCAGCGCTCTATTTTTTACTTTATTATACTTTAAATGATTGAGGAAATCCTGTGCTATTCCTGATGCCAATGTAATTTACAATGGAGGTTATATTATCCTCAGGGCCGGTTCCGGGGCTTCTTGCGCCCCGCGCGGCATTAGGGGGCGTCGCTTCATACAGGGGGCGTGGTCAGTTATGCCCCCTGTACTGTCGTAGGATGTGCGGTGCGCGATGACATCATCGCGCACCGCACAGCAAAGGTCCTCTCCACGAAGGGAAACTAGACGCGTAGCGTCTAGTTTCCCTTCACAACGGGCAGCCGGCGAAGGGAAACTAGACGCGTAGTGTCTAGTTTCCCTTCACAGTGGGCAGCGGGCAGCACAGCAGCAGCGGATCTTGCCATGGTGCGGCGCCCTCCGGATGGCGCCGGCGCCCTCCGGAAGGCGGCGGCCCGGACAAAAGTCCTGCTTGCCCGTGGCAAGATCCGCTACTGATTATCCTATATAAACTGTACAAGAATAAAATATATACCAACTAGTACATATTTAATTTATCTATATGCCATACAGAGCCCTGATGAGTATCTCCAGATACCTGTACTCAGGGGTGTAGCGAGGGGGGCTCCAGTGGAGCACGAGCTCCGGGCACCAAAAAAGTTGGAGGACGCAGATGGGGTGCACACTGACTCGGACTCAGAGACTAGGTGGGGAACAGGTTAGGCCAGTGGTGACAGCAGGAGACACTGACATCCAGCACATGCCGTAGCTCTGCCCATCCTCTTTACATGTCTCACTGTCTGCTTGTAGCTGTGCAGCCGGGTTACTTTTGTCCTGCAGCCTTCACTGCTGCAGCACCTCTTTCTGCCCAGGCTGCTGCAGCACCTCTCTCTGCCTCGGCTGCTGCAGCATCTCTCTCTGCCCCGGCTGCTACAGAACCTCTTTCTGCCTTTGCTGCTGCAGACCTCTCTCTGCCCCAGCTGTTGCAGCACCCCTCTCTGCCCCGGCTGCTACAGCAACTCTCTCTACATTGATGCTGCAGCATCTCACTATGCCCCAGCTGCTGCTGCAGCACCTTTATCTGCATTATCTATGTATTTGTTGCGTGTCTGGGAATGCACTATCTCTGTTTTATACTTTACAAAGGGGGGAACTTGCCTAGGGGAAACTTTTACCCTGAGCTCTACAAGGTCTAGAACCGGCCCTGTGACCAATTTAGAATTTTTAAATATTTTTTCTTTTCAAATATAACATGCCACCACATGTTGGGCAGGCCCCCAATTCAGTACTGGGAAGGGGACACCAAAACATACCCTTGCTCTGGGCACCATGGCCCCTAGCTACACCTCTGCCTGTACTGTACATGGAGTTACCCTGTATGAAGCTCTCACACCCAAGATGATTCCCACAAGGGGCGGGATGTACAGTATCAAGCATCTCATTTTAAATGTGATGCATCCCGCCATTGATCACATGTATAATGGTATTTAGCAATGCCATGTGAATGTACAATGGCGATTAAAATTGCAAAGGACAGATCTTCTGATAAGAGGACTTCTGTGTTTATGACCTGGGAGTCCTTCTGGAAGTCTGTGGTATGAAGCCCATAGGCTTCTATTAGGTAACGCTATCTATGTCTATTTGGAATAAGCGCCGGAATGTGGTCAAACCCAGGGAGGCCAATCCCGGGCCATTTTTTCAAATAATGAAAAATGGTCAATCCCGGGATTCCCGGGATACCCAGGATTGGCTTTTATCTATGTGGCCGCCCCCTCGCCCCGCCCCACCCTGCACACATAACTCATCATATATCACGGACGGGCGGATGGGACACTGCACTTTCTCTTTTCCAGTGGCGGCTGACGGTGCAGAGTGACCTCTCACTGCACGTCACGCTGCGGAGCCGAAGGAGGAAGCCGGGCAGCGTCTGAGCGTCCTGATGACGCTCAACCCTGATCCCTCAATCCCAGGGATTGGACCTTCCAATCCCGGGATTGAATCCTGGCCGTTTTTGGCTCTAAATCCAGGGATCCCACCAATTGCGATCCCGGGATTGGCCTCCCTAGTCAAAACTCAGAAAACAGTATTTTCAGAGGTTTGGTTGCATTTTTTAAGATAGTGCATCCTGCCCAAGGGGGTAATCCAGACCTGATTGCTGCTGTGCATTTTCGCACAGCGTGCAATCCGATCTTAACTGCGCATACGTATGCATCACAATGCGCAGACACGAAGGACCGCAGCAACGGGGATTGAGGATTAGCAACGGAATGGTGTGATAAATCCGATTACACGGGCGTTCGCAAGGTGATTGACAGGAGGAGGCCATTTGTGGCTGGCAGATGACCGTTTCCAGGGAGTCTCCGGACAAACGCAGCCGTGTCAAAGCGTTTGAAGGGAGGGTGACTGACGTCGGCTCTGGCTCCGATCAGCAAGAAGCAATCGCAGAGGGTGAGTATGTCCTGGGCTGAGCAGAGACTGCACAAAATCAGTTTGTGCAGCTCTGCTACACATAGGAACGCACACTTGCACAGCGAATTCACCCTTCCCCTGTAGGTTGTGACTATCTGATCGCAGGGCAGCAAAAAACGCAGCCCAGCGATCAGGTCTGAATTACCCCCCAAGGTGCTTTTATTGAAACAATTTTACAGACTATGTGCTCGGATGTCAAATAATGTTTAAATACATATCCACTTCTCCCTTGGTGATACCTAGCTCTAACCTCACATAGTTCCCATGTCTATAAAATCAGCCAGCTACTCTAACATCGATCGCCCTGCCCACAAAAAAACAGCAACTTAAAAAACTTATGTTCACCCCCAGCTCTATCCCAATTGATTGGTATCAATCCCATCTCTTCTGTTCCCTTTGACCTGAGTCTGACAGCTCTCTTTACCCTATATAAAGCTGATTAGCCCCGATGTATGTTTGACATGCTGGAATACTGTACATCCCACCCTGAAGAGCGTAATCTCCTGCAGACACCTTTGTCACACGTGATAACTAGTGATGTGCACCGGACATTTTTCGGGTTTTGTGTTTTGGTTTTGGATTCGGTTCCGCGGCCGTGTTTTGGATTCGAACGCGTTTTGGCAAAACCTCCCTGAAAATTTTTTGTCGGATTCGGGTATGTTTTGGATTCGGGTGTTTTTTTTTACAAAAACCCCTCAAAAACAGCTTAAATCATAGAATTTGGGGGTCATTTTGATCCCATAGTATTATTAACCTCAATAACCATAATTTCCACTCATTTCCAGTCTATTCTGAACACCTCACACCTCACAATATTATTTTTAGTCCTAAAATTTGCACCGAGGTCGCTGGATGACTAAGCTAAGCGACCCAAGTGGCCGACACAAACACCTCGCCCATCTAGGAGTGGCACTGCAGTGTCAGACAGGATGGCACTTCCAAAAAATAGTCCCCAAACAGCACATGATGCAAAGAAAAAAAGAGGCGCAATGAGGTAGCTGTGTGACTAAGCTAAGCGACCCAAGTGGCCGACACAAACACCTCGCCCATCTAGGAGTGGCACTGCAGTGTCAGACAGGATGGCACTTCAAAAAAAAAATCCCCAAACAGCACATGATGCAAAGAAAAAAAGAGGTGCACCAAGGTCGCTGGATGGCTAAGCTAAGCGACACAAGTGGCCGACACAAACACCTGGCCCATCTAGGAGTGGCACTGCAGTGTCAGGCAGGATGGCACTTCAAAAAATAGTCCCCAAACAGCACATGATGCAAAGAAAAATGAAAGAAAAAAGAGGTGCAAGATGGAATTGTCCTTGGGCCCTTCCACCCACCCTAATGTTGTATAAACAGGACATGCACACTTTAACAAACCCATCATTTCAGCGACAGGGTCTGCCACACAACTGTGACTGAAATGACTGGTTGGTTTGGGCCCCCACCAAAAAAGAAGCAATCAATCTCTCCTTGCACAAACTGGCTCTACAGAGGCAAGATGTCCACCACCTCCTCATCGTCCGATTCCTCACCCCTTTCACTGTGTACATCCCCCTCCTCACAGATTATTAATTCGTCCCCACTGGAATCCACCATCTCAGGTCCCTGTGTACTTTCTGGAGGCAATTGCTAGTGAATGTCTCCACGGAGGAATTGATTATAATTCATTTTGATGAACATCATCTTCTCCACATTTTCTGGAAGTAACCTCGTACGCCAATTGCTGACAAGGTGAGCGGCTGCATTAACCACTCTTTCGGAGTACCCACTGGAGGGTGGGCAACTTAGGTAAAATAAAGCCAGTTTCTGCAAGGGCCTCCAAATTGCCTCTTTTTCCTGCTAGTATACGTACGGACTGTCTGACGTGCCTACTTGGATGGGGTCACTCATATAACCCTCCACCATTCTTTCAATGGTGAGAGAATCATATGCAGTGACAGTAGACGACATGTCAGTAATCGTTGGCAGGTCCTTCAGTCCGGACCAGATGTCAGCACTCGCTCCAGACTGCCCTGCATCACCGCCAGCGGGTGGGCTCGGAATTCTTTGCCTTTTCCTCGCACCCCCAGTTGCAGGAGAATGTGAAGGAGGAGCTGTTGACCGGTCACGTTCTGCTTGACTTGACAATTTTCTCACCAGCAGGTCTTTGAACCTCTGCAGACTTGTGTCTGCCGGAAAGAGAGATACAACGTAGGTTTTAAATCTAGGATCGAGCACGGTGGCCAAAATGTAGTGCTCGGATTTCAACAGATTGACCACCAGTGAATCCTGGTTAAGCGAATTAAGGGCTCCATCCACAAGTCCCACATGCCTAGCGGAATCGCTCTGTTTTAGCTCCTCCTTCAATGTCTCCAGCTTCTTCTGCAAAAGCCTGATGAGGAAAATGACCTGACTCAGGCTGGCAGTGTCTGAACTGACTTCATGTGTGGCAAGTTCAAAGGGTTGCAGAACCTTGCACAACGTTGAAATCATTCTCCACTGCGCTTGAGTCAGGTGCATTCCCCCTCCTTTGCCTATATCGTAGGCAGTTGTATAGGCTTGAATGGCCTTTTGCTGCTCCTCCATCCTCTGAAGCATATAGAGGGTTGAATTCCACCTCGTTACCACCTCTAGCTTCAGATGATGGCAGGGCAGGTTCAGGACTGTTTGCTGGTGCTCCAGTCTTCGGCACGCGGTGACTGAATGCCGGAAGTGGCCGCAAATCTTCGGGCCACCGGCAGCATCTCTTGCACGCCCCTGTCGTTTTTTAAATAATTCTGCACCACCAAATTCAATGTATGTGCAAAACATGGGACGTGCTGGAATTTGCCAAGATGTAATGCATGCGCAATATTGCTGGCGTTGTCCGATGTCACAAATCCCCAGGAGAGTCCATTTGGGGTAAGCCATTCTGCGATGATGTTCCTCAGTTTCCGTAAGAGGTTGTCAGCTGTGTGCCTCTTCTGGAAAGCGGTGATACAAAGCGTAGCCTGCCTAGGATCGAGTTGGCGTTTGCGAGATGCTGCTACTGGTGCCGCCACTGCTGTTCTTGCTGCGGGAGGCAATACATCGTGGGCTGTCACAGTCATATAGTCCTGAGTCTGCCCTGCTCCACTTGTCCACATGTCCGTGGTTAAGTGGACATTGGGTACAACTGCATTTTTTAGGACACTGGTGACTCTTTTTCTGAGGTCTGTGTACATTTTCGGTATTGCCTGCCTAGAGAAATGGAACCTAGATGGTATTTGGTACCGGGGACACAGTACCTCAATCAAGTCTGTAGTTGCCTGTGAATTAATGGTGGATAACGGAAACACGTTTCTCACCGCCCAGGCTGCCAAGGCATGAGTTATCCGCTTTGCAGCAGGATGACTGCTGTGATATTTCATCTTCCACGCAAAGGACTGTTGGACAGTCAATTGCTTACTGGAAGTAGTACAAGTGGTCTTTCGACTTCCCCTCTGGGATGACGATCGACTCCCAGCAGCAACAACAGCAGCGCCAGCAGCAGTAGGCGTTACACTCAAGGATGCATCGGAGGAATTCCAGGCAGGAGAGGACTCGTCAGACTTAACAGTGACATGGCCTGCAGGACTATTGGCTTTCCTGTGTAAGGAGGAAATTGACACTGAGGGAGTTGGTGGTGTGGTTTGCAGGAGCTTGGTTACAAGAGGAAGGGATTTAGTGGTCAGTGGACTGCTTCCGCTGTTATCCAAAGTTTTCGAACTTGTCACTGACTTATGATGAATGCGCTGCAGGTGACGTATAAGGGAGGTTGTTCCGAGGTGGTTAACATCCTTACCCCTACTTATTACAGCTTGACAAAGGCAACACACGGCTTGACACCTGTTGTCCGCATTTGTGTTAAAATAATTCCACACCGAAGAGGTGATTTTTTTTGTAATTTGACCAGGCATGTCAATGGCCATATTCATCCCACGGACAACAGGTGTCTCCCCGGGTGCCTGACTTAAACAAACCACCTCCCCATCAGCAACCTCCTTGTCAATTTCCTCCTCAGCGCCAGCAACACCCATATCCTCATCCTGGTGAACTTCAACAGTGACATCTTCAATTTGACTATCAGGAACTGGACTGCAGGTGCTCCTTCCAGCACTTGCAGGGGGCGTGCAAATGGTTAAAGCCGCCACCTCTTCCCGTCCAGTGTTGGGAAGGTCAGGCATCGCAGCCGACACAATTGGACTCTTCTTGGGGATTTGTGATTTAGAAGAACGCACAGTTCTTTGCTGTGCTTTTGCCAGCTTAAGTATTTTAATTTTTCTAGTGAGAGGATGAGTGCTTCCATCCTCATGTGAAGCTGAACCACTAGCCATGAACATAGGCCAGGGCCTCAGCCGTTCCTTGCCACTCCGTGTCGTAAATGGCATATTGGCAAGTTTACGCTTCTCCTCAGATGCTTTTAATTTTGATTTTTGGGTAATTTAACTGAACTTTTGTGTTTTGGATTTTACATGCTCTCTACTATGACATTGGGCATCGGCCTTGGCAGACAACGTTGATGGCATTTCATCGTCTTGGCCATGACTAGTGGCAGCAGCTTCAGCACAAGGTGGAAGTGGATCTTGATCTTTCCCTATTTTACCCTCGACATTTTTTTTCTCCATTTTTTAATCTGTGGAATTATATGCCAGTATCAATAGCAATGGCCTACTACTATATATACTGCGCACAACTGAAATGCACCACAGGTATGAATGGATAGTATACTTGACGACACAGAGGTAGGTAGAGCAGTGGCCTACTGTACCGTACTGCTATATATTATATACTGGTGGTCAGCAAACTGTGCAAAACTGAAATGCACCACAGGTATGGATGGATAGTATACTTGACGACACAGAGGTAGGTAGAGCAGTGGCCTACTGTACCGTACTGCTATATATTATATACTGGTGGTCAGCAAACTGTGCAAAACTGAAATGCACCACAGGTATGGATGGATAGTATACTTGACGACACAGAGGTAGGTAGAGCAGTGGCCTACTGTACCGTACTCCTATATATTATATACTGGTGGTCAGCAAACTGTGCAAAACTGAAATGCACCACAGGTATGGATGGATAGTATACTTGACGACACAGAGGTAGGTAGAGCAGTGGCCTACTGTATCGTACTGCTATATATTATATACTGGTGGTCAGCAAACTGTGCAAAACTGAAATGCACCACAGGTATGGATGGATAGTATACTTGACGACACAAAGGTAGGTAGAGCAGTGGCCTACTGTACCGTACTGCTATATATTATATACTGGTGGTCAGCAAACTGTGCAAAACTGAAATGCACCACAGGTATGGATGAATAATATACTTGACGACACAGAGGTAGGTAGAGCAGTGGCCTACTATACCGTACTGCTATATATTATATACTGGTGGTCAGCAAACTGTGCAAAACTGAAATGCACCACAGGTATGGATGGATAGTATACTTGACGACACAGAGGTAGGTAGAGCAGTGGCCTACTGTACCGTACTGCTATATATTATATACTGGTGGTCAGCAAACTGTGCAAAACTGAAATGCACCACAGGTATGGATGGATAGTATACTTGATGACACAGAGGTAGGCAGAGCAGTGGCCTACTGTACCGTACTGCTATATATTATATACTGGTGGTCAGCAAACTGTGCAAAACTGAAATGCACCACAGGTATGGATGGATAGTATACTTGACGACACAGAGGTAGGTAGAGCAGTGGCCTACTGTACCGTACTCCTATATATTATATACTGGTGGTCAGCAAACTGTGCAAAACTGAAATGCACCACAGGTATGGATGGATAGTATCCTTGACGACACAAAGGTAGGTAGAGCAGTGGCCTACTGTACCGTACTGCTATATATTATATACTGGTGGTCAGCAAACTGTGCAAAACTGAAATGCACCACAGGTATGGATGGATAGTATACTTGACGACACAGAGGTAGGTAGAGCAGTGGCCTACTGTACCGTACTCCTATATATTATATACTGGTGGTCAGCAAACTGTGCAAAACTGAAATGCACCACAGGTATGGATGGATAGTATACTTGACGACACAAAGGTAGGTAGAGCAGTGGCCTACTGTACCGTACTGCTATATATTATATACTGGTGGTCAGCAAACTGTGCAAAACTGAAATGCACCACAGGTATGGATGGATAGTATACTTGACGACACAGAGGTAGGTAGAGCAGTGGCCTACTGTACTGTACTGCTATATATTATATACTGGTGGTCAGCAAACTGTGCAAAACTGAAATGCACCACAGGTATGGATGGATAGTATACTTGACGACACAGAGGTAGGTAGAGCAGTAACCTACTGTACCGTACTGCTATATATTATATACTGGTGGTCAGCAAACTGTGCAAAACTGAAATGCACCACAGGTATGGATGGATAGTATACTTGATGACACAGAGGTAGGTAGAGCAGTGGCCTACTGTACCGTACTGCTATATATTATATACTGGTGGTCAGCAAACTGTGCAAAACTGAAATGCACCACAGGTATGGATGGATAGTATACTTGACGACACAGAGGTAGGTAGAGCAGTGGCCTACTATACCGTACTGCTATATATTATATACTGGTGGTCAGCAAACTGTGCAAAACTGAAATGCACCACAGGTATGGATGGATAGTATACTTGACGACACAAAGGTAGGTAGAGCAGTGGCCTACTGTATCGTACTGCTATATATTATAAACTGGTGGTCAGCAAACTGTGCAAAACTGAAATGCACCACAGGTATGGATGGATAATATACTTGACGACACAGAGGTAGGTAGAGCAGTGGCCTACTATACCGTACTGCTTTATATTATATACTGGTGGTCAGCAAACTGTGCAAAACTGAAATACACCACAGGTATGGATGGATAGTATACTTGACGACACAAAGGTAGGTAGAGCAGTGGCCTACTGTACCGTACTGCTATATATTATATACTGGTGGTCAGCAAACTGTGCAAAACTGAAATGCACCACAGGTATGGATGGATAATATACTTGACGACACAGAGGTAGGTAGAGCAGTGGCCTACTATACCGTACTGCTATATATTATATACTGGTGGTCAGCAAACTGTGCAAAACTGAAATGCACCACAGGTATGGATGGATAGTATACTTGACGACACAGAGGTAGGTAGAGCAGTGGCCTACTGTACCGTACTGCTATATATTATATACTGGTGGTCAGCAAACTGTGCAAAACTGAAATGCATCACAGGTATGGATGGATAGTATACTTGATGACACAGAGGTAGGCAGAGCAGTGGCCTACTGTACCGTACTGCTATATATTATATACTGGTGGTCAGCAAACTGTGCAAAACTGAAATGCACCACAGGTATGGATGGATAGTATACTTGACGACACAGAGGTAGGTAGAGCAGTGGCCTACTGTACCGTACTCCTATATATTATATACTGGTGGTCAGCAAACTGTGCAAAACTGAAATGCACCACAGGTATGGATGGATAGTATACTTGACGACACAAAGGTAGGTAGAGCAGTGGCCTACTGTACCGTACTGCTATATATTATATACTGGTGGTCAGCAAACTGTGCAAAACTGAAATGCACCACAGGTATGGATGGATAATATACTTGACGACACAGAGGTAGGTAGAGCAGTGGCCTACTGTACCGTACTGCTATATATTATATACTGGTGGTCAGCAAACTGTGCAAAACTGAAATGCACCACGGGTATGGATGGATAGTATACTTGACGACACAGAGGTAGGTAGAGCAGTGGCCTACTGTACTGTACTGCTATATATTATATACTGGTGGTCAGCAAACTGTGCAAAACTGAAATGCACCACAGGTATGGATGGATAGTATACTTGACGACACAGAGGTAGGTAGAGCAGTGGCCTACTGTACCGTACTGCTATATATTATATACTGGTGGTCAGCAAACTGTGCAAAACTTAAATGCACCACAGGTATGGATGGATAGTATACTTGATGACACAGAGGTAGGTAGAGCAGTGGCCTACTGTACCGTACTGCTATATATTATATACTGGTGGTCAGCAAACTGTGCAAAACTGAAATGCACCACAGGTATGGATGGATAGTATACTTGACGACACAGAGGTAGGTAGAGCAGTGGCCTTCTGTACCGTACTCCTATATACTATATACTGGTGGTCAGCAAAATTATGCAATGTAGTCCTACTATGTACTACAATGCAGCACAGATATGGAGTGTTTTTCAGGCAGAGAACGTATAATACTGGTGGTCACTGGTCAGCAAAACTCTGCACTGTACTCCTCCTATATAATACTGCTGGTCCCCAGTCCCCACAATAAAGCAGTGTAAGCACAGATATATGCAGCACACTGAGCACAGATATGGAGTGTTTTTCAGGCAGAGAACGTATAATACTGGTGGTCACTGGTCAGCAAAACTCTGCACTGTACTCCTCCTATATAATACTGCTGGTCCCCAGTCCCCACAATAAAGCAGTGTGAGCACAGATATATGCAGCACACTGAGCACAGATATGGAGCGTTTTTCAGGCAGAGAACGTATAATACTGGTGGTCACTGGTCAGCAAAACTCTGCACTGTACTCCTCCTATATAATACTGCTGGTCCCCAGTCCCCACAATAAAGCAGTGTGAGCACAGATATATGCAGCACACTGAGCACAGATATGGAGCGTTTTTCAGGCAGAGAACGTATAATACTGGTGGTCACTGGTCAGCAAAACTCTGCACTGTACTCCTCCTATAATACTGCTGGTCCCCAGAATAAAGATATTTGCAGCCCCCTGAAAGTTCTGAAACAAAGTGAGAGGACGCCAGCCACGTCCTCTCACTATCATTTCCAATGCGTGAGTGAAAAATGGCGGCGACGCGCGGCTCCTTATATAGAATCCGAATCTCGCGAGAATCCGACAGCGGGATGATGACGTTCGGGCGCGCTCAGGTTAGCCGAGCAATACTGGAGTATCCGAGTATACCTCTGACCCGTGTAAAATGGGTGAAGTTCGGGGGGGTTCGGATTCCGAGGAACCGAACCCGCTCATCACTAGTGATAACTGAAAGTTTTTACTTAAAGATCCAGAAGTATATTAATTATATTTATTTTTATATAGTTTCATATTCTGAATAGTTTATCTACATATGTGTATCTTTCTATATCATGAACCTAAAGACAAGCCATCATGACATTTTGGACTGCAGTAAATCTACACAATTGTGCACATTGTCAACTGAAAATTTACTTTATTTAAGGTAACTACATAAAATACATAATTTTTTCTGTGCAGAAAGTTTCCCATTGTATCGGCAACAAAAATGGACATAAATGTAGTGTCTGTGTTCAGCATAATTGTAGCAAAACTGACTGTTGCAGACCCTACACCAGAGTTTCTCAAACTCTGCCATTATTGTCCAGGTTTTAAGGATATCCATGCATGTGTCCAGATAGTTAAATCAATCTGAGTTACTAATTAAGTCACCTGTGCTTAAGCATGGCCATCTTTAAAACCTGGACTGTAATAACAGAGTCTGGGAAACTCTTCCCTACACAACAACGTTTCAATGTACAGTAGAATACTAGAGACCACTTAATTTTTGTATGAAGGTTCCAAGCATTGCGGCAAAACAGGGTTTCTCTAACGTCCTAAGTGGATGCTGGGGACTCCGTAAGGACCATGGGGATTAGCGGCTCCGCAGGAGACTGGGCACAACTACAAAGAAAGCTTTAGACTACTGGTGTGCACTGGCTCCTCCCACTAAGACCCTCCTCCAGACCTCAGTTAGATTCTTGTGCCCGGCCGAGCTGGATGCACACTAGGGGCTCTCCTGAGCACCTAGAAAGAAAGTATATTTAGGTTTTTTATTTTCAGTGAGATCTGCTGGCAACAGACTCACTGCAGCGAGGGACTAAGGGGAGAAGAAGCGAACCTACCTAACAGGTGGTAGGTTGGGCT
Organism: Pseudophryne corroboree; assembly: GCF_028390025.1. Taxonomy (NCBI): domain Eukaryota; kingdom Metazoa; phylum Chordata; class Amphibia; order Anura; family Myobatrachidae; genus Pseudophryne; species Pseudophryne corroboree. Next base: position 533,366,565 of record NC_086445.1, read on the forward strand.
TCTTAGGCTACTGGATACCATTAGCTCCAGAGGGATCGACCGCAGGACCCGACCTTGGTGTTCGTTCCCGGAGCCGCGCCGCCGTCCCCCTTACAGAGCCAGAAGCACGAAGACGGAAAATCGGCAGCAGAAGACTTCAGTCTTCACCAAGGTAGCGCACAGCACTGCAGCTGTGCGCCATTGCTCCTCATGTACACCTCATACTTCGGTCACTGATGGGTGCAGGGCGCTGGGGGGGGGGCGCCCTGAGGGCAATAGATAACACCTTCGCTGGCAAAATATACATCATAGCCAGAGGCTATATAGATGTAAAATTACCCCTGCCAGTATCACAGAAAAAGCGGGAGAAAGTCCACCGTAAAGGGGGCGGGGCTTCTCCCTCAGCACACTGGCGCCATTTTTCCCTCACAGTTCCGCTGGAAGGAAGCTCCCTGGCTCTCCCCTGCAGTCTGAGAAAACTACAGAAGGGTAAAAAAGAGAGGGGGGGCACTAAATTTAGGCGCAGTATACATACATATATATGTAATATATATAAAAAAGCAGCTATAGGGAAAACACTCATTGATAGTGGGATCCCAGTGTTATATAGCGCTCTGGTGTGTGCTGGCATACTCTCTCTCTGTCTCCCCAAAGGGCTTTGTGGGGTCCTGTCCTCTGTCAGAGCATTCCCTGTGTGTTTGCGGTGTGTCGGTACGGCTGTGTCGACATGTTTGATGAGAAGGCTTATGTGGAGGCGGAGCAGATGCCTGTAAATGTGATGTCACCCCCTGCGGGGTCGACACCTGAGTGGATGGTGCTGTGGAAGGAATTACGTGATAGTGTCGACTCCTTACATAAAAGGTTTGATGACATACCTAATGTGGGACAGCCGGCTTCTCAGCCTGTGCCTGCCCAGGCGTCTCAAAAACCATCAGGGGCTCTAAAACGCCCGCTACCTCAGATGGTTGACACAGATGTCGACACGGATACTGACTCCAGTGTCGACAACGAAGAGACTAATGTAACTTCCAGTAGGGCCACACGTTACATGATTGAGGCAATGAAAAATGTGTTGCACATTTCTGATGTTACCCCCGGTACCACAAAAAAGGGTATAATGTTTGGAGAGAAAAAACTACCAGTAGCTTTTCCTCCATCTGAAGAGTTAAATGAAGTGTGTGAAGAAGCGTGGGCTTCCCCTGATAAAAAGATGGTAATTTCTAAGAGGTTACTAATGGCGTACCCTTTCCCGCCAGAGGATAGGTCACGCTGGGAAACATCCCCTAGGGTGGATAAAGCGCTCACACGCTTGTCAAAAAAGGTGGCACTACCGTCTCCGGATACGGCCGCCCTGAAGGAATCTGCTGATAGAAAGCAGGAGGCTATCCTGAAATCTATATATACACACACAGGTGTGATACTGAGACCGGCTGTAGCTTCAGCCTGGATGTGCAGCGCTGCTGCTGCGTGGTCAGATTCCCTGTCAGAAAATATAGATACCCTAGACAGGGACACTATTTTGCTGAACGTAGAGCATATAAAAGACGCACTTTTATACATGAGGGATGCACAGAGGGATATTTGCCGGCTGGCATCCAAAATTAGTGCAATGTCCATTTCTGCCAGGATAGGGTTATGGACTCGGCAGTGGACAGGTGATGCAGATTCCAAACGACACATGGAAGTTCTGCCTTATAAGGGTGAGGAATTGTTCGGGGATGGTCTCTCGTACCTCGTTTCCACAGCAACAGCTGGGAAGTCTACATTTTTGCCCCATGTTCCCTCACAACCAAAGAAAGCACCGTATTATCAGGTACAGTCCTTTCGGCCCAATAGGGGCAAGCGGGTTAAAGGCGCGTCCTTTCTGCCCAGAGGCAGAGGTAGAGGGAAAAAGCTGCAGCATACAGCCAGTTCCCAGGAGCAAAAGTCCTCCTCCGCTTCCTCTAAGTCCACAGCATGACGCTGGGGCTCCACAGGCAGAGCCAGGTACGGTGGGGGCCCGTCTCAAGCATTTCAGCAAGCAGTGGGCTCGCTCACGGGTGGATCCCTGGATCCTTCAAATAGTATCTCAGGGGTACAAACTGGAATTCGAGACGTCTCCCCCGCGCCGTTTCCTCAAATCTGCCTTGCCAACCACTCCCTCAGGCAGGGAGGCATTGTTACAGGCAATTCAAAAGCTGTATTCACAACAAGTGATAGTAAAGGTGCCCCTACTTCAACAAGGAAGGGGTTACTATTCCACAATGTTTGTGGTACCGAAACCGGACGGTTCGGTGAGACCCATTTTAAATTTGAAATCCTTGAACACATATATCAAAAAATTCAAGTTCAAGATGGAATCGCTCAGGGCGGTTATTGCGAGCCTGGACGAGGGAGATTACATGGTATCGCTGGACATCAAGGATGCTTACCTACATGTCCCCATTTACCATCCTCACCAGGAGTACCTCAGGTTTGTGGTACAAGATTGTCATTACCAATTCCAGACGTTGCCGTTCGGTCTCTCCACGGCTCCGAGGGTCTTTACCAAGGTAATGGCGGAAATTATGATACTCCTTCGAAGGAAGGGAGTTTTAATTATCCCGTACTTGGACGATCTCCTGATAAAGGCGAGGTCCAGAGAACAGTTATTGGTAGGGGTAGCACTATCTCGGGAAGTGCTGCAACAGCACGGCTGGATTCTAAACATTCCAAAGTCACAGCTGGTCCCTACGACACGCCTGCTGTTCCTAGGGATGGTTCTGGACACAGAACAGAGAAAAGTGTTTCTCCCGGAGGAGAAGGCCAAGGAGCTGTCATCTCTAGTCAGAGGCCTCCTAAAACCAAAACAGGTGTCGGTGCATCACTGCACGCGGATCCTGGGAAAAATGGTAGCTTCCTACGAAGCGATTCCATTCGGCAGGTTCCATGCAAGAACCTTTCAGTGGGACCTGTTGGACAAGTGGTCCGGATCGCATCTTCAGATGCATCGTCTGATATCCCTGTCTCCAAGGACAAGGGTGTCTCTGCTGTGGTGGCTGCAGAGTGCTCATCTTCAAGAGGGCCGCAGATTCGGCATACAGGACTTGGTCCTGGTGACCACGGATGCCAGCCTTCGAGGCTGGGGAGCAGTCACACAGGGAAGAAACTTCCAAGGACTATGGTCAAGTCAGGAGACTTCCCTGCACATAAATATTCTGGAACTAAGGGCCATTTACAATGCCCTAAGTCAGGCAAAACCCCTGCTTCAAAACCAGCCGGTATTGATCCAGTCAGACAACATCACGGCAGTCGCCCATGTAAATCGACAGGGCGGCACGAGAAGCAGGACAGCGATGGCAGAAGCCACAAGGATTCTCCGATGGGCGGAAAATCACGTGTTAGCACTGTCAGCAGTGTTCATTCCGGGAGTGGACAACTGGGAAGCAGACTTCCTCAGCAGGCACGACCTCCACCCGGGAGAGTGGGGACTTCATCCAGAAGTCTTTCAAATGATTGTAAACCGGTGGGAAAAACCACAGGTGGACATGATGGCGTCCCGCCTAAACAAAAAGCTAGAAAAATATTGCGCCAGGTCAAGAGACCCGCAGGCGATAGCTGTGGACGCTCTGGTAACACCGTGGGTGTACCGATCGGTTTATGTGTTCCCTCCTCTTCCTCTCATACCAAAGGTACTGAGGATAATAAGGAGAAGAGGAGTAAGAACTATACTCATTGTTCCGGATTGGCCAAGAAGAGCGTGGTATCCGGAACTTCAAGAAATGATGTCAGAGGACCCATGGCCTCTACCGCTCAGACAGGACCTGCTGCAGCAGGGGCCCTGTCTGTTCCAAGACTTACCGCGGCTGCATTTGACGGCATGGCGGTTGAACACCGGATCCTGAAGGAAAATGGCATTCCGGAGGAAGTCATTCCTACGCTGATAAAAGCCAGGAAAGAAGTAACCGCGAACCATTATCACCGCATATGGCGAAAATATGTTGCGTGGTGTGAGGCCAGGAAGGCCCCAACGGAAGAATTTCAGCTGGGCCGGTTCCTGCACTTCCTACAGTCAGGGGTGACTATGGGCCTTAAATTGGGTTCCATTAAGGTCCAGATTTCGGCTTTATCGATTTTCTTCCAGAGAGAATTGGCTTCACTACCTGAAGTTCAGACTTTTGTTAAGGGAGTGCTGCATATTCAGCCCCCTTTTGTGCCTCCAGTGGCACCTTGGGATCTCAACGTGGTGTTGGATTTCCTAAAGTCACATTGGTTTGAGCCACTGAAAACCGTGGATTTAAAATATCTCACGTGGAAAGTGGTCATGTTGTTGACCTTGGCTTCGGCCAGGCGTGTTTCAGAATTGGCGGCTTTGTCATGTAAAAGCCCTTATCTGATTTTCCATATGGATAGGGCAGAATTGAGGACTCGTCCCCAGTTTCTCCCCAAAGTGGTATCAGCTTTTCATCTGAACCAACCGATCGTGGTGCCTGCGGCTACAAATGACTTGGAGGCTTCCAAGTTGTTGGATGTAGTCAGGGCCCTAAAAATGTATGTTTCCAGGACAGCTGGAGTCAGAAAGACTGACTCGCTCTTTATCCTGTATGCGCCCAACAAGTTGGGTGCACCTGCTTCTAAGCAGACTATTGCTCGCTGGATCTGTAGTACGATTCAGCTTGCACATTCTGCGGCTGGACTGCCGCATCCTAAATCAGTAAAAGCCCATTCCACGAGGAAAGTGGGCTCTTCTTGGGTGGCTGCCCGAGGGGTCTCGGCTCTTCAACTTTGCCGAGCTGCTACTTGGTCAGGGGCAAACACGTTTGCTAAATTCTACAAATTTGATACCCTGGCTGAGGAGGACCTTGAGTTCTCTCATTCGGTGCTGCAGAGTCATCCGCACTCTCCCGCCCGTTTGGGAGCTTTGGTAAAATCCCCATGGTCCTTACAGAGTCCCCAGCATCCACTTAGGACGTTAGAGAAAATAAGAATTTACTCACCGGTAATTCTATTTCTCATAGTCCGTAGTGGATGCTGGGCGCCCATCCCAAGTGCGGATTGTCTGCAATACTTGTATATAGTTATTGCTTAACTAAAGGGTTATTGTTGAGCTATCTGTTGAGAGGCTCAGTTGTTATCATGCTGTTAACTGGGTATTGTATCACGAGTTATACGGTGTGATTGGTGTGGCTGGTATGAGTCTTACCCGGGATTCAAAATCCTTCCTAATTGTGTCAGCTCTTCCGGGCACAGTATCCTAACTGAGGTCTGGAGGAGGGTCTTAGTGGGAGTAGCCAGTGCACACCAGTAGTCTAAAGCTTTCTTTGTAGTTGTGCCCAGTCTCCTGCGGAGCCGCTAATCCCCATGGTCCTTACGGAGTCCCCAGCATCCACTACGGACTATGAGAAATAGAATTACCGGTGAGTAAATTCTTATTTTTTTTTCTAAACCGACTACATGCTTCACTCTAATTTCCTCCAGAGATTACCACCAACAGAAACCATACCTCCCAACATGACCCTCTCCAGGAGGGACAGAATGCTCTGCTCCTGGACTTCCCTCTTAATGTATGATTGCCGTCACCTGTACTGAAACACCTTTCTTATCCATTAACCTGTTCAACACAGGTGCCGGCAATCATAAATTAAGAGGAAAGTCCTGGAGCAGAGCATTCTGTCCCTCCTGGAGAGGGTCATGTTGGGAGGTATGAAAAACTTAGTGTTGTAGTAGTCACTTTGGCTTGCAATACCATCCCTTTAAACTAGGACACACTTAAATTACACAGGTTCTGTGGCTTATTAAAACCAAGTGAAATGCAAAAAAGGCTTGAAGTAAGCCAGTCACAGAACCTGTGTAATTCATGAGCATCCCGGTTTAAAGTGATAGTATGGTTAGCCTATTTATAGAAAATTTTAATAATCATGATTCTATTTTTTTCTTGATTACTATACTAAAAATGTAGGCATCAATTACACATAAAAAAAAATAAATGAAAAGCAATCCAGACAACTGGATATGTTCATCAAAAGTTACTAAAAGAATCGCTAAACCTACAATTGAACAAGACTTCTCCCAAGCCTGCTCTCTGCTTTCACACCTGCTCTCCAGTATTGTAATTATACATTTATATTATTGCTTGCAAAATGTAAAACACTTGGAGTTTCATGGAAAAAAAAACCCCATACATACATGTTATTATTGTTAATTATATTTAAATATGTTTTACAGTTCAATAAGATACCTAGCTACTGTGAGCCTGGTGCACCAATAACAGAAACTGTCATAATTGAGACTTCCGTGCAAAGAAAGTCAAGGATAAAACATTAAAAACAGTTTTTTTGCGAATATTAATACACATATAAAAAAAAAAAAGATGATTATAGTTGTCAGCTATAATCTATTAATTGATGTCCTGAACAAAATGTGCCAAATGGTCTACTGTCTACTTTTAATAAATATGTGAGATTGATTGGAATATTTTTATCTTTTATCCAACATATTGTAGCAGTGGCACATCACACGGCAGTTTCATTTTGATTGCCATTTATGTCCTGGCCGTACACTCACCAGATTGCTGCAGGAAATAGGACACAAGAGATAACCAGCATATAATTATGATATATATAATTTCAACAGGGAGTGTGCCATTTACTGGAACTGTGGCTTAGTTGTATATTAGGGGTCACAGTGGTCTTTAGACTTGGTAGAGCACCTGCACATATAATTAAACAAATATGATATTACAGCTAGTAAGTATACATTGTTTGCATGTCTTAGCACGTTCAGGCACAGATGGGCACAATATAACTCTGCCATCTTTTAGCAATATATATATATATATATATATATATATATATACACTCAGTAGCAGTAAAACAATGGCTTGGTTTATGGGCCATTAAATACGAATTAGACACATATGGGTTCTACCTTAGCATCACCTGAGACTTTAATAAATGTACAGATAATGTAGTTTGGACATTGTTTTATGCCTCTCAAGAGTTTCATTAAGTGACTAAACCACATTAAAGAATACAAGAAAAACTTATTTATATATTATGTCATCTTAAGGATAAAATAAGATGAAATAAGTCTGATCTTTTTATGTAGGTAGGAAATGGGCCAATTATTTCATATGTAGCATAGCTAAATTATTGAAAGAAATTCTTTCATGTTCATTTGGAAAACACATAGATCTTCACTAGGTCCATTCAGGAATGTCATTTTAGTGTTAGATTTCTGTCCCCTTGACATGCTTCCCTATAAACATTTTTTGGGAGTCATTTTCTTTCACTGACCCTACTTCCAGTCAACATTTCTTACCATGCTGATCCTCTTCCACTACCCTCACACCCAGAATATGTCCATCTTGATTTTAAGCTTTTATCTGTGTGAGGGGGTGGGGGTGGGGGGCTGAAAATGTTGCTATGGGGCTCCGTTAGGTATAGCTATGCTCTTGCATACTTCTCTGCTGCCGCCATGTGTAGCATGGTCAAGAATTTTGATGCTAATGCTAATTTGTCTTAACAATTTCTGATGAACATCTAAAAGGTTCACAATGTGAACTAACATACAATTGTGTAATTGTAAATAACTGTGATCCAGTAACTGTTGTGCCAAGAGTTGCCTATGTGTATTTTGTTTTCTCTCTGTCTATATATTTCTCTCTCTCTCTCTCTCTCTCTCTCGCTCTCTCTCTCTGACTTTAACAGTAATAATAACAATAATAATTATTATTAATTTATATAGCACTTTTTCCCAATACGACTCTAAAGGGGGTATCCTATTAGAGTGAAGAAACATCGGGCGTGAAAAACGTCAGTTTTCCCCAATTTTTCCAGATGTTTCACCCATATTTTTTTACTGGCTATCCAATTTTGTCACCCGTAAAAAAATACATTCTCTCCCGACAGCACAAAGGTTCAGTGAAACCTGTGTGTTTTCGGTAGAAACAGCCCCTTTTTTGTATGAAAATTTAGCTTTTTACAGGGATTTGGTTTTGTCTGTCTGCGACAGGTGAAACAAAAGCCCTGATAAGTCATGGCTCGCGCCAGCTTATCGGGGATAATTGGATAGCTCTCCTGCGGGACAATTAGCCACAGTAATTAGATTTCTGACTTTCTCACACTCTCCTGGTGAGTTGCCTCTCTCTCTCTCTTTTTCACTTATTCTCTCTTGGTGGACTGTCTCATTTTCTCTGACTTACACTCCTGGGCTGCTTCTCTTTCTCATGATCTTCTATGTCATCTCTCATTTACAGACCCATTTAGCCTACCTCTCTTTGTCACTCTTTCCTGGACCATTTTTCTTTCTCACTCTGTCCCAGACTGCCTTCCTTTCACATTCTCTCTCTTCTGGCTTTCGCTTGTCCTCACTCTCTATGCTAGGCTTCCTGACTTTCTCACTCTATCCTCAGTAAACTCTCTCACTTTTCTCCTGTGCCACCTCTTTTGGGTCCCTCACTCTCTTCTGTGTCTCCTCTCTCTCTATCCAAAGGGATTTTTATCTCTCATTCTCTCTTCCCTGTGCAGCCTCGTTCTTGCTTGCCCCCTTTCTTGTCCTGTCTTCTCTCACTATCTTTCTCTCCTCACACTGTCCTCTCTCCTAACACTGTAATTTCTCTCTCCTCACACTCTCTCCTTATAATGTCATCTCTCTCTCCTCACACTGTCCTCCTCCAGTACAACCAAGTTTGTCCTCCACCATCTTTATTGTGTCTGTTTACCTAAATTGCAGCTGGATAGAGCTGCAGAACCCTGCGCAGAGAATTCAAAGTGCAGGATGGAGCCTTGTTACCTCTTCATCTCATCTATGTCTGTATCTGTACTTAGGGCACTGCATGAAATGCAAATTTGCAAAGACTGTGCACTGTTCCACTTCTGTTATTTCTGCGTTTGAATCTTGGATCAAAGTTTGCGTTTCACGTTACAGTAAATCTGTCTTCAGAACAGAGAGCCTTTGTTAAATAGTAAAGGCCCATGATTTCACAATAGTAGGTGCCTCTTTTATGGGTAGTAATAGCTCTTATATCAATATAAATGGTAATTTATTATTCTCTTGCCTTTTCCATTCTATTCGGGGATTCACATTCCCCAAAAGCAGATTTAAAGAAGTATTAGGCATATTTTTTATGATTTTCAGAGGCATTTCAGGTATGATGAGTATTCCAGATTTTTATATCACTATACACGTATCTATATACATTCATACGTTTAGTACTTTCATTCTGGTTGTATTTTTAAAGACATCGGTGGTTAGCCTTTCGACCCATCACTATGGGGTCATTCATATGTTTGCTTGTTTTCTGAGATTGAGACATTTAACATGGTACTGCTACCAGTCTCAATATGAAGAATCACAAAGGAATGCCATTGTATTTAATAGAGATGAGCGGGTTCAGTTCCCTGAGAACCGAACCCCCCTGAACATCACGCTCCGAGCCCAGATCCGAGTCGGGCTCGGGACTTCCTGCCAGACTTGGAAACCAGAACGAGGCTAAACATCATCATTGAACTGTCAGATCTCGCAGGTTTTGGATCCCATATAAATAGCCACGCGTTGCCCCCATTTTCACTCTGAATTTGGAGAGTGAGTGAGAAAGACCTCTGTGTCTCTCTGTGGGTGGTGGCATCGGGTGGGGTTAGTGTGTGCTCTGCAGGGGTGCTCTGCAGTCACTGTGGTGTACTTGTGCTGTGTTATGGGTGCTGTAATGGCTGTTCTGGCTGTCACTGTGTTTCATGTGCTGTTAAGGCCGGGTGCTGCAGCTGTACATGGGTGTTGCTGTCCTGGCTGTCACTGTGTTATACAGGGTGCAGGGGCACTGTCGTCCCGTATGCTGTAAAATATATGGGTGCTGCTGGCCCTGTATTTTGTAAAAATTCAGTTGTGCAATCGTTAAAAATTAAAAGCACACTGCCTCTGTATGCTGTAAAATATAGGGGTGCTGCTAGCCCTGCATGTTGTAAAAATTCAGGGGTGTAGTTGTTAAAAATAAAAAGCACACTGATCCTGTATGCTGTAAAATACAGGGGTGCTGCTGGCCCTTTATGTTGTAAAAATTCAGGGGTGCAGTTGTTAAAAAATTAAAGCACACTGCTGTATGCTGTAGAATATAGGGGTGTTGCTGTTCAAATAATATTACACTGGCCCTGTATGCTATAAGAATTCAGGGGTGCAGTTGTTAAAAATGAAAAGCACACTGTTGTATGCTGTAAAATATAGGGATGCTGCTGTTTAAATAACATTACACTGGCCCTGTAGGCTATTACATTTCAGGGGTGCAGTTGTTAAAAATAAAAAGCACACTGCTGTATGCTGTAAAATATAGGGGTGTTGCTGTTCAAATAACATTACACTGGCCCTGTAGGTTGTAACAATTCAGGGGTGCAGTATTTAAAAATTAAAAGCACACTGCTGTATGCTGTAAAATATAGAGGTGCTGCTGGCCCTGTATGTTGTAAAAATTCAGGGGTGCAGTTGTTAAAAATAAAAAGCACACTGCTGTATGCTGTAAAATATAGGGGTGTTGCTGTTCAAATAACATTACACTGGCCCTGTATGCTATAAAAATTTAGGGGTGCAGATAAAATCAATGTACACTGGCCCTGTCTTGTATGCTGTAATAATTCTAGGGTGCAGTGAAAATCAATGTACACTGGCCTTGTCTTGTATGCTGTAAAATTACAAGGGTGTTGTGAAAATATAGGGGTGCTGGCACTGTCTTCGGTTGCGATGTCTAGGCCTGACCTTCATAACACTGTATGGGAAGAGGAGGCTTCTACCACCATTTCCATGCCCCTGCAAGTGCTGGGAGGAGCACCGCCAGTCCAGTTGCTAATATTAGATTGAGGATGTCACTATAGAAGTACACCAGCATGAGGAGGATATGGGTGTAGCTGGCGCTGCGGAGGAAGTTGACAATGAGGATTCTGATGGTGATGTGGTTTGTTTGAGTAAGGCACCATTGGAAACAGTTATTGCCCATGAGATGAAAAAGCTCAATGTCATGCCTGGGCAAAATACCAAAAAAAAGCAACCTCTTCGGTGTGGAATTATTTCTCCATAAATCCGGACAACAGGTGTCAAGCTACCTGTTGCCTTTGTCAATCCATATTAAGTAGGGGTAAGGATGTTAAACCACCTTGGAACATCCTCTCTTATACGTCACCTGCAGCGCATTCATCATAAGTTGTTGTCAAGTTCAGAAACTTTGGGTAATAGCGTAAGCAGTCCACTGACACCTAAATGATGTGGTTTGTTTGTTTGAATTATATTTTTCTGTGAGGATAAGGATGAAAACACTGAAGGGAGGAATCTGAGGATGAGGACGACATATTGCCACTGTAGAGCCAGTTTGTGCAAGGAGAGATTAATTGCTTCTTTTTTGGTGGGGGCCCAAACGAACCAATAATTTCAGCCACAGTTGTGTGGCAGACCCTGTCGCTGAAATTACTGCTTTGTTAAAGTGTACATGTCCTGTTTATACAACATCTTTGCCACATCATTCCTGGGGTGCTGCCCTATATGGGATGCTGCCACTCTGCCCTATCAGTCCAGGGATGCTGTCCCACTGCCGTTTAAGTCCAGGGGTGCTGTTGCCTGTCTGCTGTGCTTATTAATTTTCCAGGGGTACTGTCTATGCTGTATAAATCCAGGGGTGCTGCTTTTCTTGATCCTAGGTTTAAATGAAAGCCTAGAGCAGATATGAAACAAACTTCAACATCACAAACAGATTTGTGAAAACATAGCTGCAAAGGTGGAAATGGAAATTGCCAAAGTGTTTTTAAATAAAGTGGGGAGAGACCACATTTTTGGCCAAAGTCAGTGTGACTCAGAAGAAACTGAATCATAATCCAGCGCATCTGCCGGAGAGGTAAACATGATGTTTTCTGCTGAGGCATTAGAGGGAAGTTTTTCTCAATTATTTCATGTTAGGGGCTCACTCAAATGAATGTCTCCAATTAGCCAACCTTAATTTTTATTTATTATTGATGTTCCACATTTTGGGATTATTTATTTAGAAGATTCACATTTGTTGTACAGGGATCTTCGTTTCCTGAGGGCTGCACAGGGTTATCACAAGACCTTGTGGTGTTAGAAGAACAGAGTTTCATTGATCTTGCATTGCATTAGCTTTCCATTGCACTGCAGCACTACTGTAGATGGGCCAGGAGCTCACAAACAGTTACTGAATATGTCCCAGTATGGAGTCTCATGGTGGCTTACAGCCAGGAAGATGTCTGGCTTGCCAAGCTGAGGCATGCTCTGGGCACGGAGGTTAGCATTGCTTCCTCCCACAGTCCTAATTATAGTATGAAGTGAGTTTGGACTGTAGAGTGGTAAGCTCCACTAGGGCAGTAGGCTCAATAACAAAATAATTTACTGCACAGTCATGCTTAGTTCTTTACCGAACCCACCCAAACTCAACTTGCCCCATCCGGGGCTGCTGTGGGGGCTCAGGAGGGGCTGCTTTATTTAAAAATAAAATATGAATAAAATAAACAAGACACACAGGTATGCTCACAGGCGTGGAACTGGGACACACAGGTATGCTCACATGCGTGTAACTGGGAGCTGTGAAAAACAAAAATAAGGCATCTGCCACAAAATATGTAAATAAAAATGAAATAAAAAATGAAAAAAAAAAGAGACCCACAAAATTTTCACAAAATAAGTGTCCAGACTCCGTGGAAGGAAAAATATCCAATCTTGATCCTATGGTATACACCAGTTTATTTGCATCCCAGCATTAAATTCAAGATTATCTTAATCTCTGAACATGGAGAAGAGGGTACAATTTTGAAGGCTTTGGCCCCTAGTTTTTCAGTTTGTCCAGTAATGTGGTAATTAATAATTAAATATTTGCTTGGTTGAAGTCCTTTCTGTTCCACACCAATATAGGAGTGGAGGTAAAAGCCTGTGTGTTGTTCCTGATTGCATGTGCCTCTCTAATTTTGAATCACCTTCTTGACACTGTCCTCTTCCTCTTGCCTCTTCTCATAATGTGAAAAGTCATCAAATATGGAGGTGGTATGTTTGTAGCTAGCTATGATTCTGAGAACTTGGCAAGCTTTTTCCAGGGAACCACCTGTCGCTGAAATGATGGGTTTATTAAACTGTGCATGTCCTGTTTAAAGAACATAAGGGTGGGTGGGAGGACCCAAGACAATTCCATCTTGCACCTCTATTTTTTTCTTTGCATTATGTGCTCTTTGGGGCCTACTGTAGTTTTTAAAACTGCCATCCTGTCTGCCACTGCAGTGCCACTCCTAGATAGGCCAGGTGTTTGTGCCGCCCACTTGTGTCGCTTAGATTAGTCATCCAGCTACCTCGTTGCACCTCTGTTTTTTTCTTTGCATTGTGTGCTCTTTGGGGCCTATTTTTTTATATCTGCCATCCTGTCTGCCACTGCAGTGTCACTCCTAGATGGGCCAGGTGTTTGTGCCACCCTCACTTAGTTTGGTCATCCAGCGACCTTGGTTCAACCTTTTGGCCTAAAAACAATGTTGTGAGGTGTGAGGTGTTCAGAATAGACTGGAAATGAGTGGAAATGAATGTTATTGGGGTTAATAATACCGTAGGATCAAAATTACCCCCCAAATTCTGTGATTTTAGCTGTTTTTGTGTTTTTTTTTTTTAAATCATCCAGATCCAAAACCAAAACCTGAAAGTGTGGTTTTGGAAAAAACCAATCCAGATCCAAAACATGAGCGGGGATCCAGATTCAAAACCAAAACACAAAACCCGAAACATGTCCGCCACACATCTCTACTATTTCATAATTTATTTGTTATCACCAATAATTGTTTTTTTATCACCAACGCTGTTGCTAATTCTACTCAGTTAATATAAAGCACTGTGTTATTGTCCAGCTAATTTTTCACATGAAAATTGTACTATTTCGTAGTCACATTATGTACATTTCCTAGTTTCATTTCTCAGCCATTTCATGTTTGTCAGGAAGAAAGGGTTTATTTTGCCCTTACACTTTATTATTCATTTATATCCCTTTCAGTCATCTGCCCATTTTTTTTAACCATGCCAATGAGCTTCTAACATATTTCTTCTCCCTAGCATCATTTGCTGTTTTTATCATTCCAGAGTCCTATGAGACCAGTTTCCTTTATCATTAGAACTGCCTTATGCTGTGAGTTATTTGAATTGGAGACCTTTGTTATTGGGAAATAATGAATTGGCAGCTTAATCCGTCTCCTATATGTACATTGTACTGCTAACCTGTCCAGCAAGAAACATGTGGAGCAAGAGAGAACACATCAGACTACAGTATATCTCAGTAGTCATCAAGCCTAGGAAAGCTTAGGAAATATGCAATGCAGGGGACAAATTACTCTTTCACACCCAACCCATTCTGTCTGGAACCTCATGGAGCCAAAATCATTATTATTTTGTTTCAGGCAGGAGATTTGTCTATATGGAGGTTTCTGCCAATTCTCAAACTGTTACAGTGTTGAGAAAAACAAATAGGAAGCTACAAAAAGAAGTATAGGAAAATTAGAATGTGGTGCTGATGTCTCATATATTTGTAATGTTACTGTCCTGCCCATGGAATGTGAACACAGGCAATGGAATTACGGTTCAAATAGATAACTAGCAGGGGTACATCTAGAGAGGAGGTGTCCCCCCTGTTTGCATGCTCCATCTTGGCTCCTTCCTTTCTAGCCGGCACTAGGGTAGCTCTGGGCACTAGGGTCCCTAGACGACCTTTGCACTGTCCCAGAGTCTCGTGCGCATGCGTAGGTCTCTGGGAAAATGGTGCATCTGGCATTTTCCCAGTGATTTCCTTACTGCACATGCGCAAAACGTCAGAAAAATGGCCACCACTCCATTTTCCTGGTGATTTCTGCAGCGCTGCTGCTGCCAACGCGAGACTCTGGAGGGTAAGTATTGAAAAAATGGGTACAGGGTGTGCAGTGAGGGCCCATGTGCACCGCACACACTCTACCCATTATAAATACGCCAGTGATGACTACACTTATCCAGGATTTCTGCACAATACTTTTGTGGAACAATTTCTGCTGAGTGTGATTGCTGCCCTGGGAGCATCAAAGCCATTGAATTGTAGCGTGTTAGTTTAATAGCTTGGTAACATAACGTAATTCTTTTAAACGGAACTGGAATCCTTTTTATAGGTTCAACTCAGATTAACAGCAATGTGCAGTAATTATTCTCTACATTCCATGCTCAGCATAGGGGCCTATCAACCCCACCAATGGAATCATGATGAGGGCTCTCATGATTGCAGTGGTTACTGTTTTCTCTCACAGGGGGAATGCAGCATGTAATAAGAGGCACACAGCTGTTGCTTTTCCTACTTTTTCAGATAATGATTTATTAATTTTTTTATATTGTTTTGCAGGATTATTTTGCAAGGATGGTCTCCATTATCAAATATTTGCCCAAGAAAATGTGTGCCCATTTTTACCATCCATTCTTTCCCAAAAAAATGTAACGGTTCATATATTTTGTCAGGTGTAATAAACAGCATATCTAATTCTGTATCCATGGAGATATATTGCAATAGTTCTATATTCTAGAGATAAATGTCTGTATATGATTTTTCTGTATAAAATGACAGCTGCATATTACCACTGATGTATTTGTATAATGGGTGCAATTTTGTCTGTTCTCATTCTGTAAGGTGAAAACAATGCTCTGTGTCTTAAGGTGCATACACACGGTGTAATGTATTCTTGCGATTTTTCTACTATAGAGACAAAATCGCAAGAAAAGTTAGCACAAATCGCACCGTGTGTACACAGCTTGCGATACCGATGCGCGCTCCCGCCGGGTCGGTATCGCAAGAAAAAATATACTGTGCAGGCAAGTCAATCTTGACTAGAAAGTGTACAGTCTAGTTTCTAGTATAGGCAAAATTGTATATAGTCTAAATCGCACATAGTCAAAGGGAAGTCTCATAGTCAAAATTGGCACTTAGTCAATATCTCACTGTGTGTATGCGCCTTTATATAATGTTATCTGGCACTAAAGACACACAATAAAATATTAATCATAGAAAAAAAAACAGCTACTATGTCTACATATACACATGTACAGGAAACTAAGGTTCTATAAGCACCAACATGGATGGCTCCCCAGAAGCCTATAACAAAGTAACTTCTAATATACTGGGCCTAATTCAGACCTATCGCAGCAGCAAAACTGTTGTCTGATGGGCAAAACCATGTGCACTGCAGGGGGGGGGGGGGGGGGGGGGGGCAGATATAACAGTTGCAGAGAGAGTTAGATTTGAATGGGTTGTGTTTAAACTGAAATCTAAATTGCAATGTAAAAATAAAGCAGCCAGTATTTACCCTGCACAAAAACAGGAAACAAAATAACACAACTTTCTCTATGTGTGTGTGTGCCTGCCTCCTGCAAAGCAGTGCTGCAATGGCCGCATGAAAACTACAGTGCAGACACATCCCAGTCGCCCTCTCACTTTGCTGAGCTGGCAGCTAACACTGAGGACTGCCCAATGCTCTATTCCAGTGGTTAGTGGTATTCCATGGAAAATATGAACTGTTGGGGGTACTTGAGGAGCGAGGTTAAAAACCACTGCTCTATTCAGTCATCCTGCAGCAGCAGAGGTGAGTGAGGAGTGGCCTCTGTGCACATTTTGCGGACATGCAACAGCAGCAGGGGCACAGTCTATATGTCCACAGAACACAATGCACGGCCCTTTCCTTCTTCACTGTTACTTCTCCTCCTCCACGCTTGGCTGTGACTGGGAGAATTGAGTAATGCACAGCACTGCAGATCCTTACCAGGGCCGAAACTAGGATTTACGGCACCTGGGGCAAGGCAGTAAGTTAGCACCCCCCCCCCCAGAAAAAAATAAAAACATTTTTTATATTATATATATATATATATATATATATATATATATAAAAATAAGGTGATAAAAGTAAAAAATAGATAAAAAATACACTAAAATAGAATAAAAAACATTATATGCTCCATAATATCCCTCAGACAAGCAGACCCCAGTAAAACACACACAGTATGTATATATATATATATATATATATATATGTATATATGTATATATATATATACACACACACACATACATACATACATACATACATACATACACACACATATACATACATACACACACGTTTATTCATATGATCTCTGTAGTTGTAACAGCATTATAAAGTAATATATACTGTATAATCTTAAATAACTAGTTTAAATGAGCTGCAGGGGTTAACACCAGAGTGAGGGAGTGTGTGTGTATGTTTTACCTCCAGTCCTCTCACTCTTTAGTCAGACGGAGGTGAAGGGTGCTGGGCTGCTGCAATCAATCACTGCTGGTGTCTGTCAGCGACTCAGCAGCAGCGCTGAATGCAGGGCAGCGTGGGGCTGGAGAAAGCTCTGCATCAAGACAGTCACAGCCAGGGCGGGCGGCAGCGGCGGCCATATCTCTGCAGGGTGGGTGAAATGCCTCATGGGATTTGTAGTCTCTCTGTTACAGCTCCAAGTATAACCAGTAACAGACTTGACTACAAATCCCATGGTCCTCCACTTCCTCCTTTTGCTGTATCAGACGTAGCAGGATCCCAGCGCCCTATCCAATCCCGCGCCCGGGTCACATGCCCCCCTAGCCCCCCCCCCTAGTTTCGGCCCTGTGTTTACCTACAAGTTTGGTAATCTTACTTTGAGTCTACTGCCTCTCTGTCCCTATTGCCACTCTCTCTATGTTCCTGCTTTCTCTCTCTGTCCCTGCTGCCTCTCTCTCTCTCTATGTGTCCCTGTTGTATCTCTCTCTGTACCTGCTAGCACTCACTCTGTCCCTGCTGCCACTCTCTCTATGTCCCTGCTGCCTTTCTCTGTCTCTGCTGTTTCTCTGTCTCTGTTGTATCTTTGTCCCTGCTAACTCTGTGTCTCTGCAGACAGTCTCTCTCCCTGCTGTCACTCTCTGTCTCTATGTCCCTGCTGCCACTCTGTCTGTCTCTATGTATCTGGCTGCCTCTGCCTCCACACTAACCACTATCCACGCCTCTTGTGCGAAAATAGTCAGACCCACTCTGGTGGAGCCTGGAGTTGAGGGATCCTTAAAAATTTTGCTATGGGGCCCACAAAGTTCTAGTTATGCCCCTGTTCCCCTGCTCTGTCTACTGCTACTGCACATAGTTCTACCTCCTCTTTTTTGGCCACCTGCATGTGGCAGCTTGCTCCCCCTACCAGCCACGCCGAGCTTCAGGCTACCTTGGTGGCTGTAAATAGAAGACACAAATTTGGACTATTATTTTCAATAAAAGGTTTGGCAGATTTGAAATGAGGAAGGGGGACAAAGATATTAGGTATTTTGTAAGAGAATGGATCAGATATGTGTTTTTTTTTTTAAATTGAGGTGTTTTCCTGTGTATTTGGGATGGGGGAACAAATCTATGGAATTATTTTTAATAACGGAATTGTGTTTGTGATGGCATATTATTTTAAATAAGGGAGGTTTGAGTTTGTTAAATCTGGGATCTGATTTTAAACAAAGTGCTAGATCTGGCATATGATTTACATTGAGCAAGGAGAGGTTGTAACATGGAGTCTGATTTTAAATGTGTTTATTGTAGGTCACCTTTATGCTCTCTGTATAGTGCTCTAGAATAGTCACTGCTTTGTCTGTAGGGGCTAGTAAGTTTTGTATTAGTTTATAGCTCTTTGACATAAGATTGTGTGTGTGTGTGTGTGTGTGTGTGTGTGTGTGTGTGTGTGTGTGTGTGTGTGTGTGTGTGTGTAAAAACTGAAAAGTGCAGCACAACTTGTGAATTATTTCTTAGCTATTAAACAGGATTAATGTAATTAAATTGTAGACACTCACAAAATATAAGGGCAATATATATTCTATATATAACCAAGTTGCTCTTTGCAATCTTCCAACTTAATGCAGTTTATCTTGATTCTGTAGAATTGTTAATTGATATTAACATGTAGTTAATTGATGTTAGTTGAATTAACAATAGAATTGTATATTGTTTTTCAACCTCTTCAAGTGGTTGCTCTTCAAATGAAGATAACTATTTGTGTCCACTTGTTTGATGACGTTCTTAGTAATTACTTTACCCTCTGCTCCTGCCAGTATTAAATCCAAAAACTCAATGGATTCCTTACTTGTGTTAGAGGTGAAGGAGCGGTTCATATAATTTTTACCCAGGTACTCAAAAACTGGTAAAAGAGGTCTATTGTGCCATCCCAGATGATTACAATGTCATCAATATAGTGTCTATAAAATACAATGTGTTTCTTAAACCGGTTTGCATCCTATATTCCACTTTCCCAGCACCCCATAAAAAGATTTGTGAAACTGGGTGCAAAAATTGTCCCCATTGCTGTTCCACAGCACTGTAAGTAAAACTGACCCCAAAATGTAAAATAATTGTGGCTATGAATAAAATGCATGATGTCACAAATAAAATCCTTGTGGAGGGTCGCAAGTGATGGATCATTATTCAAAAATTCTCTACATGCTGTTATGTCTTTTGAATGTTCAATACATGTATGCAAGGATTGCACATCTATTGTTGCCCATATGTAGCTGGCAGTCTATTCCATATTTTTCATAAAGTTGAGTACAGTGGTGGTGTCTTTTAGGTAGGAAGGTAATTCTTTCACATATGTATTCAGGAAAACATAGACATACTCAGATAAGTTGGATATAAGGGAATCTCTGTCCGCCGCTATTGGTCTTCCATACGGGTTGGAAAGCGATTTATGGATTTTGGGGAGAGAATAGAATATGGGGGTAATGGGGTTCTACTGCATCAGATACTAAAATTCTTCTTTAGTAATGGTGTCAGTGCGTAGGCTGTGTAGGAGCAGCATCCTAAATTCTTCTATGTAGATATCTTTGGGGTCACTTGACAATGAGGTGTGGAATTTGTTGTCTCCTAAATGTCTCAATGCTTCTTAAGTGTACCAATTACAGTTCATAATCACCCCCCACACACACACCCACACACACACACCCTTATCAGAGTGTTTTAAAACTATTTCATTGTTCTTTTGTAATCTCTTCAGGGGTATGCTTTTTTGATGCTAAGTATCCTTTTAACCTCCAGTTTTATGTCAGTGTCGCATAAATCTTATTTTACCAGGTCATAGAAGATGCTGATATTGCTTCCCTTAGACTGCAGAGGGTAATTTTTAACATTGGTTTCAGGCCTGACTTTGAACAGCTTTCAAAATTGCTTAAAATGGCATCTTTCTTCCTTATAAAATGTATTTTTAAGGTCAACTTGTTAAGATCAATGAAGGTCTCAAATTTGTTTAAGCCCTCCGTGTGTGCAAATGAGAATCCCTTGCCTAAGAGGAATATTTCTTGTTCTGTTAGAGTATGTTTTGACAGATTAAAGATTCCTTTACTTACTGGGTCAGTTAAGTAGCATTCTTTTCTTGTACTCTCCCTCCTACCGCCCCGTTTTCCTCGTACTTTGTATATCGTCTTTATAGTGAGGATGCATGTCTGACGTTTTCCTTCAAAAGATTTCTTATCATGTCCTTTGGTCGTGTGTCAGTCCCTGGGGATAAAAAAATCACAGTCATTGTTGGATCCCAGTCTTTGTAGTGCTGTAAATCTGTTGTTAGTCTTTATATGTGGAGTAGATGGAAAATCCATATTCCTATTCCTGGATAGTTTTCCTTTGTTGGGTACTGTCTTCCAGTAGTTTTTATCATTTCTGTTTTTGTTTTGCCCTGGTGCTTTAAATCTGCTCCAGTTTTTATTTTGCCCTGGTCATAATCACTTTTGTCCTGCATGAATTTTCTTTTTTCCCTTTGATGACCTATTCCTCTATGTATTCTATTTTGTTATTGAGTACTATCTCATTGATTTTGTAATCCTCTTTGTCTCTAAAAGGTTCCAATTCTGTCTCTTTGCTCTTAATCTTGCTTTCCAATCCTGTTAAAACTCTTTTCTTTTCATTAATTAATAGTCTCATCAGACTGGTGGAGCATGAGTGTAGGATTGAATCCTATTTTTCTAAAAATTCAGAATCAAGGTTCCCAATTGTGAGCTGTTTTAACAGTCTTAGGCCTCTGGGTACCCTGTTCACTGAGATGTAATGTTCAAGTCCATTGATGTCCCTTGAAGTTTTTAGCTCCTTATGTAGCAGTCTGTCCATTCCCCAAAATAATCTGTCTTAGTCACATGGTGGTGATGTTTCATTAGTCTGCTTGTTCTCATTAAACAAAAAATGGCACCAATCATTTCTCTTGGTGGTGCGATCATTATTTCTTTTCTTTTTTTTAGTATAACAACTTTATTTAGAATACATCAATACAAAAATGGTATATATAGCTTGCAAATAATACAGCCAATAGCAAAATAACATCACTAATAAATCATAAAGAAACGCATATGAATTTGTTTTGTAATTGTTTTGGGGGGAATGGTGGGGGAAGAGGAATGAGAATTAAATACAAAAAATACAGTACAGAAACATAAGTAAAATAAGTGAGGCCATTAGGATATATTGCTCAAAAGTGACCACATAGTATTTTCAGATATCCGCATGATTGACGTGGAAGTGTCCTCTGGTAAATATGCTAGGTATAGACCCCATTTAGCATGAAAGGTCGCCACCCCTTTCTCAGTGTCATAACATGCAGAGTGCCTGTCGTGGTGTAAGTGGATCAGTAATTCGGCTTTCAGCATGCCAATAGAAGGAGCCGATTTCTCCAACCACTGTCTTAATAGTAATAGCCTAAGTAGGGGTGGTAAGTGTAGTCAACAAGGGTAACATAGTAGTCTGTACCATAGTAGAAGTCCATGGTGTGAAATCAACCAACAGCAAGGGTTTCCATGAAAAAGGAAGACTGCAATTCAAAATAGTCTGAATTAAATTATGAATTTTGCACCAAAACCGTTGTATTTTAGTGCAGTGCAAAATATTATGGCTGTAGGTAGCCCAAGATGTAAAGCATTTAGGACAGCTAGTAGAAGCAGAGTCAGTAAAATGCCCCCATTGGGCCTGAGAGACATAAGCCCTATAAAGAAATTTTATATGGATTTCTTGTAGCTTGGCTGACTTCACCCACACAATCATTATTTCAAAACATATTGTTTAGTGCTAGAGATGTTTTTCACCAAGCTGACGTACAAAGTATACCAGGGAATTTTGTAAAAAAATAGAAAAGTGCAGCGCCACTTCTGAATTATCTATTAGCTATTAAATGGGATTAATGTAATTAAATGTAGACACTCCCAAAATATAAGGTCTCCAGCTGCCCCCTAAGTAAGCAGCAAAAGGTGAATTATTGTGAAAGAAACCTAAGAAAAAAATGGATAGGGGTTTTAAGCGACCAATGGTGTCTTAAAATGGTAATTTGGGAACCATAGAGGATTAAAACCCTCATTATTTCTATACAAGGATATAATAACCAATATAAAATTTAACAGGGACAATTTATTTCAAACAGAGTATACAACATAAATATATATATATAAAAAAAAAAAATGTTTCTAAAAAAGTTAAGCTCAAGATAAAAACAGAGCATAAGAGAGTCTTATCTTATTGCAGGAGGTCAAAGAGGGAAACACTCAACATGTTTTGTCCTTTAGACTTCTTCAAGGATAGTAGTGTGATGGGACAGGGTTCATATTTATACCACCCACAATTAGGTAACTAGCTATGGCTAGAGATGAGCTGGTCCAGCTCTCCAAGAACCGGACCCACCCGAACTTGTGGATCCAGTTCCGGATCCGAGTCCGGCTCAGTGTTTCCCGCTAGACTGGATCCTAAAATGAAGCATACGTCATCATCCCGCTGTCGGATACTCATGGGGTTTTGGATTCTATAAAGGTCCCGGTGATCGGTGCCATTTTTGCTCTGGCTGTGGAGACTGTCTCAGTGCTGGGTTCTGTAGTATGGAGCGTGGGGCTGGTGGCTGCTGTAGGGCTGGTGTATCAGTCCAGGGGTGCTCTGTCTGTCATCTGGTGGTGTATCTGCAAAGGTGTGATCTGTCCTTGTCCATAATCCATATACATCCAGGGGCTCTGCCCCAGTATTAAAACCTAGTATACTGTGTGTACATCCAGGGGCTAGTATGTCCTATCAGTATCAGTCCAGGGGTGGTTTGTATGTCATCTGGTGGTGCATCTGACAGGGTGTGATCTGTCCATATACATCCAGGGGCTCTACCCCAGTGTTAAAACCCAGTATACTGTGTGTACATCCAGGAGCTGGTGTGTCCTAGTGTGTCCTATCAGTATCAGTCCAGGGGTGATCTGTCTGTCGTCAGGGGTGATCTGACCATATACATGCAGGTTCTCTGCCCCAGTGTTAAAAGTTAAAACCCAGTATACTGTGTGTAGATCCAGTGGCTGGTGTGTCCGACTCCTATCAGGATCAGTCCAGGGGTGCTCTGTCTGTCGTCTGGTGTAACTGAAGAGGTGTGCTCTGTCCACCTAGAGGTGATCTGTCCGTCCATCCAGGGTCTCCACCCCTGTGTAAAATTAAAATAATAAATATATTTTTTGTTTGTGCTGTTGGTGAAATTAAACTGCAGTATTTGATTACTATTTCTGACTCATACACATATTGTGTGACACTGTAGGTGAATGTAGACCATAGTGTTAGATTATTATATCTGACTCATACACGTATTATGACACTGTAGGTGGTACATTGTTGTGTGTGCTGTACCCCACCTGTGTTATGTTTGCTGATACATATGGAGGACGAACAATTGATAGGAGAGGCATAGATGTCTTAAATCAGGGCATGTAAAATCAAAGAAAAAGTAAAAGTCAGATTAGTAAAAGTCAGATTAGTACAATATTAACCAATACATTTTTTTTCTATGCAATAAAGAAATTAAACAAATTTAATTAATTTCAATTACTAACCAATCCTTGCTTCCACTACATACATACTCCACCTCCCTTGGGCCCCTAATATAGTTATTGATAAAGATCTGTGTCAGACCATTTTTGCTGATTTTTTTCTTTATTTACAAAAACAGCTAAAATAACAAAATTTGGCTTTTTTGTGTTTCTAGTGTGAATATCCATTATTTTTTAAAATAAACATTTCAATGCCAGCGTTAATATATACTGCGGATGCAAGGTGCATCTCATTACCATATATGATTAAAGTGCGCTGAATGTCGCAGCACTATGTCCCTTAAGAGAAAGCAAGTAGTCGCACACATGGTATTACTGAGGTCCAACTCTCAAAGATCTATATGTACTTGATATTAAAAGTTATGCATACAAAATAACATATGTACAATATATGATTCAGTATAACATAAATAAATATAAGATAGGGTTACAGTTACATAAGAATCAGTTACAGCCAGTATACGTCACCCCATGCTCAGTGTACAGTCGTCTCCATTTTAGAATCAGCACCAACAGAGCTTCCTGGGTGAGGGGAAATACCTATATACTGTGTATTGGGGGAGGTACATGTCTGGGGCTGAGTCTTCTGCTATTGGTCCAGGGGAGGGAGGTCTCTCATTCATTGTGTGTTATTGGTCAGTTCATATACAAGCAATGTCCAGTTTCAAGATGCCGTTATAGGGGTTAGTCACTGGTTCTCTGCACACATGCTTTTTTCAGGAAGTCCTTTGTTCTCATAAGATTTGACTTTAGATTTCATACATTTGATCATAACTAATCGTTGCAATGTGCTAAAATTTACCCATAGCTATCAAATTAATCCACACATTCTCCTGATCATTTTGACACTAAGCATGATATAATTAACTCGTTTCGTCCCAATAATACATATATCTGATGTTACACTCTATTATATAAATACAATTTAATACCAGTCTGGTGCTAAACATGTTTTGTCTATGTGTAATCTATGTTTTGTATGAATATGTGTTAAATATGTCTTTGTGGCTTCTCTTTGCGAATGCGTATGCTACCGTATATACTGTGCACGCTGTGTGCATGTGCACGCACAGTGGCCACTCTGTTTGGAGTTTATATGTGGTGTGTATGTAATATTTTTGACTTCAACACTAGAGTACTATTAACCCTAATAATATACATTTCCAGACAATTTTCATCATAGTACAAACAATGAAATATATATATTGTACAATATTTATTTTTAGATGCTTTAATCATCTGTACAGTTTAATTTTAGTCTCAATGTAGGATCAGTTCCTGAAAGTTATATTTGACCTGGAGAAGGTAACTGCTTCATCCAGCTTTATGCAAGGTAAGTAGTACCATGTAAATAAATATATATGTTTTTGACCAA
Organism: Pseudophryne corroboree; assembly: GCF_028390025.1. NCBI lineage: Eukaryota > Metazoa > Chordata > Amphibia > Anura > Myobatrachidae > Pseudophryne > Pseudophryne corroboree. The sequence goes on from NC_086445.1 coordinate 533,391,740, forward strand.
TATACACAACTAATTTTTGTATTAATTAAACATATTTCCACTTTATTGCAGACATCCTGGTAGAAAGGGAATGAAATTGGGCTGAGTCCCGGCTACGGCTCCCTTATATGGAATACAAAACCTGCAAGATCTGACGCTGAATGAAAACAATATTGTGATATGTTCAAAACTGACTGGAAATGAGTGGAATTTAATGTTATTGAGGTGACTAATACTGTAGGAACAAAAACAGGGTAAAATTATGTGATTTTAGCTGTTTTTATGATTTTTCAAAACAAATACAGATTCAAAACCGAAACCCGCAAGGGGGCGGGTTTTGCAAAACCAATACAGATCCAAAACATGAAGGAGATACAGATCCAATACCTAAGATTTGAGTTGGCACACATCTCTAGTTATGACATCACTTCCTGTTGTAGGAGTATGTGCTACGCACACACTGCCACCACCAGGTCACCACCCCTCTCTGTTGCGAATACCCGCCCTGATGAAGTGACACCTCACCACCACCGCTGATCTTACACACCTACCCAGTGATTGGTGTTCGGTGCTCCTGGAAGGCTGCCAGTCATCGGGGCTCCCTGCTGTTGTGACCTCCAGTACTGTAAAGTGAGTTGCCATTTTATAGCATCACTTTACTGCACCGAAGGTCACAGGAGCAGCAGGGAGCCCCAATGACTGGCCGCCCACATCGGAGCACCGATCAACGATCCCTGGGTAGAATTTTTTTTTTTTTACACAGTGATCAGCTTCTGTGTTCATCTGACACAGGGGTAAATTTACTTAAGCTTCTAAAAATGAAAAGTGGTGATGTTGTCCATAGCAACCAATCAGATTCTGTCTATCATTTCTCTATTGCATCCCAGAAAATGTGGTGGTGGTGGTGGGGGGGGGGGTCACTTTGTGGGGGCGGACAGTCACAACGGGGAGGGGGGGGGGGGGCGATCCGGTAGTGGCAGTGCATGCGCAGCACATACTCTGGGTATTTTTTTTACGAAAAACACACAAATAATGCTGCTGAGTGGCATCGCAGGGACAGAGCTTTCTCGCACGCTTTGTCCCTACATGCAATAATTGATACCTCAATTATCGCAGTGCGGATTGGGTCGATTTTATCACATCCCATCCGCATCCTCAGATGTGGATGGTAATAAATCGGCCCCTAAGTGTAATCAACATTATTCTTAAAGTGCACTGACCATAAGACTGGAAATCTTTCAATAAACATATGTGCTGTTTGTTTAGGGAAATGTACCATTTTAACCAGGCTGGCTGGAAACTTTCAGGCTGGAGGGGCAAATAGGGTGGAGTAGTATGGTTTGCCAGTGGTCGGGGTCCTGGCGACCAGCATACCGGTGCTGGAATCCCAACCGCCGGCATACCGACAGCTGGGCGAGCGCAAATGAGCCCTTTGCGGGCTCACTGCGGGCACGGTGGCTCGCTACGTACACCAAAATATCTATTCTCCCTCCAGGGGGGTCGTGGACCCCCAAGAGGGAGAAAAGATGTTGGTATGCCGACAGTCGAGATTTCGGCACTGGTATGGTGGTTGCCGGGAGCCCGGCCGCCGGCAACCTGAAGACCACCCAGGCAAATACAAGCATGTGGCCCTGGCTTTTCTACCAGCAGACTGCAATAGAAAAATTAGTGTAACAAATATCTCCCAGGACTGGTTTATCTAATGTAGGTTTGATTTAGTTTATATATATATATATATATATATATATATATATATATATATATGTAAAACATACAGTATCTCCACTATGTGGAAAAAATTGGCACTCTCCAGACTAGAGTATCAAAAATAAAAAAGTTCACATTTATTTCAAAGTCAATCTCACAGTTTCCAGGAAGTGTCCAACGTTTTGGTCCACACCAGGACCTTTCTCAAGGTATACGGCAACACAATCAACAGGTTCAGTAGTACAGCATGAGTCAAAGTGGTGGTAGGAAACTGGAGCCACCACTTTGACTCATGCTGTACTACTGAACCTGTTGATTGTGTTGCCGTATACCTTGAGAAAGGTCCTGGTGTGGACCGAAACGTTGGACACTTCCTGGAAACTGTGAGATTGACTTTGAAATAAATGTGAACTTTTTTGATTTTTGATACTCTAGTCTGGAGAGTGCCAATTTTTTCCACATAGTGGAGATACTGTATGTTGTACTATGGGTCCCATCTTATAAGGTTGGACCTTGATTGGCACCCCAGCAGCTGCCTGTGATGAGTGAGAGTGCAGGGACACCTACCCATATATATATATATATATATATATACACACACACAAATGTAAATATTTTTTTACTCTTTTAGAAAGAATGAGACTGCACCGAACTGACTTTTTAACAAAAAAAACATACACAATCTATGGATATTCTATTTATGTATTTACCAAATTTTTGTCAGCCCTTTTGAATGTTTAAAAAAATTACCACCCCACAACAGGAAGTGATGCCCCCAATTTAGGCCGCACCCCCATTATATTACCAGGTCCAGGCGTGGCTCTCCATGCCCCTGAGTACAGGTTCATCAGTGAGCCATCTGATAACGCTGTTTCATGAAAACTGCTCCAAAAGCCCTTTAATACACTCAAGTGATACTAAACTTATGTGAAAAGGGTGTGAAAACATAAATGAGTTATACATGCATTGCATTTTATGCAATCTGGATTGTTGTTAGTAAATGTACATATTATTTTCTACAGTGCTGTATACAAGAGGGGTGGTATTCAGTATGCCGGCTGTTGGGATCCTGGCACTCAGTATATTGGCGCCGGAATCCCGACACCCGGCATACCGACAACTATTCTCCATCTTGGGGGTCCACGACCCCTCTGGAGGGAGAATAAATAGCGTGGAGTGTGTAGCCTGCCACCTTGTCCGCAGCGATCCCACAAGGGGCTCATTCACGCTCGCCCAGCTGTCGGTATGCCGGTGGTCAGGATCCCAGCGCCGGTATGCTGTCCGCCAGGATCCCGGCCGCCGGCATACCATACTACACCCATACAAGAGGAAGCCATAGCTTTATTAATGTTAGTCAGCTTGGCACTGGAATGTTCAACAGTACTTACTGTAGTGCAGGAGAATTTTTCTCACAATTATGAAATTTTGTTTGAAGAAGACTTATTGGAAGGAAATCGAACTCGTTCATTACTCCAAGATGAAGGGGTGAGGAGAGGAAAGCATGCTTCCATCAGCACTCTGATAGGAGATGCTTTCATACATAGCACAATCTGTCCTGAACTTGCCATAAAACATGGAGGATCCTGTGCCAGACAGTTGGACGACAGACAGAAATAAATAGTGGGACTGGCTGTCAGGAGGCACAGAGATAAGGACATTTTAAAAGTACTTCCTTCTATCTCATAGATGCAAAATCATATTTTAATGTGGCTTTCTTGTTGTTCCAGTCTCCACAGCACTATCCTGGCTGCAGCATAACAAAACCACACTAGATTCTCCGTGCTGTGCAGGGTGCTTCAACTCAGCGAGATCAGCCCAATGCTGTTTATTTGTTCACAGCGTGTAGTTCACTGCTTATCTCTCTCTGCAGCTTTTCTGACTTTATTGCAATATGAAAATGATCTGAAAATGATCTCACTACGAGGATATGTTATGTAGGGTTACAATCGCCTACATTTGTCTTCTTTTTAAAGTGCAGAGCCAGGGTAGGATTTTTTCTGGTATGCAGGGTTGCAAAAACAGTTTCCCACTTCCACCCCTTGTGATCAGTGTGAGGAGGTCAGGATAGAAGTGCCCTTTCTTGTGGTAGATGGGCACCTCCAAACACACAACAGCTAGGAAAACCACACACCAGTCCAGGGTTTGCGTGCAATCTAGTTGTGGCTAGTTTCATTGTGCAGTACAAAAACAGAACATAAAAATAAATCCTAGCCCATCTGAGCACTAACTAAACAGCATAGATTACCATTCTCAAAGTGGCAGGACCTAATGCCTCTACCACAAACACGGGCATATGCAGAGTACTTGTAGAATGTAATTCACAGTGTCTCATAACAGGACAGCAGCCTGTTTCTCAGGCAGTGAAACCCTCAGCCAAGCCCTGACACACCTTATATCATACTCTTACAGGTGCAGGCACGCATTAGCCAGCTCTCACCCATATCCCAGGATCCCTTATCTGTTTTTTTTTTTTTTTTAAATCTCAAACTCGAATCAAGTCTGTTTAGCAGAAACAGACTTTTCCTGGGGGTTTAAAATACATCGGCCAGAAACCTGGGCCGAACATATTTCCCACTTTACCAGTGCTTCTGTCACATCAGTCTATTGCTGCCTTTCTATTAACCAATACAAAGCAGTCTGCTTTGTTAACTGTTTTGTTCATATGTTTGTAAATCCAGTCATAAGGACACAGTATATCAGTAATAAGTCGATTAACTTCCTAGATTTAACAATCTTTGCAGAAAACAACAAATGGGAAATGAAGACTTATGTCAAACTTACGGATTGCAATGGTTATTTAAATGCTAACAGTAACCATCATAAAAAGTGGATAAGAAATATTCCAGGAGGGCAGTTAAGACGAGTAAAGAGGAATTGCTCAAGGCAGATGGATTACGAAACACAAACTAAAAGTATGATAGAAAACTTTACCAGAAAGAACTATGACGTACAACATCTTGAGAGAGAAAAGAACAGAATTAAAGAAATCAAAAGGGAAGACCTGATAAAATACAAAACCAAGAAGCAAGAAGAACAAAAGAATGTCCTCTTTATATCAGACTATTCCGCACAAAGCAAGCTATTGGAGAAAAGCATTAGACTACATTGGCATGTACTTCAAGCAGACGAAGAACTGAGAGGCACATTACCAACATATCCTCGGATAGTCTATAGGAGGGCCCCTACCATTAAAACATCACTTATAAAAAGCCATTTCTTAAAGAATCCAGTAGAACAACAACAACAACGAAGAAATTAGGGATTTTCCCGGTGTGGAATTCGCACTGCCTGCAAGAAAACCAGATGGAATTCAGTAAAAACCATAAAAGAAGTGACCTCCTTCTCAAACAAGAAAACGGTTAAAGTAAAAGGAAGAATTAGCTTCCACACAACAAGAGTTATATACATGCTCTGGTGCCCGTGCGGCTTACTAAAAGGAAGCTGCACATTCGAGTACAGGAACATCTCTGTAATATAAAAAATGGTCATGATAATCACAGTATCCCTTCGCACTTCAAAGAAATGCATAATTCTGATCCCAGCCTTTTGCAATTTATAGGATTAAGACAGATCATCAAACCCTGGAGAGGAGGGGATATGGAAAACATTCTGTCCAGAGAAGAAACTAAGATGATATACGACCTGGGTACCCTATCCCCAAGAGGTTTAAACATAGATATGGAGATTATCCCATTCTTGAAATAAAAATAAAAATACAAAATAGCAAAAACCCAGAAAGGAAAAGTGAAACCACGTATAAAATGAGTGAGATTATAGGAGTGCCAAGATCAGAAGCTCAATTTTAAGGAAAAGTATAAAGAAAGCAAGTGTTATGAACAAATTAAAGTAATTAATTAAGAACATGGTAAAATTAAATTATAATATTTTATTATAATATTATTATAATGTTATGGTCTCAATAAATCAATTAAACACTGTGTATGTTTTATTTATATGGATTAGGATAAACTTTTAAAATAATCTTCTAAGTCTGAGTACATGTGTACATATATATATTTTCTATATTTTGTATATATATTTTACATAGAATATACTCAGCATGCGTATAGTGTTCTTATAGAGGGTTCATATAGAGTGCATAGATATGAAATAACACATCATTTTTATATATGAATTTTTTTTACTAGCCATATAGATATTAGGATTAAAAGTCCCCCTATGTTTGTCTCTACTGTATGTTGTCCAGCGTGATATATGTATAAAACATTATCAAGAAATGAATGTAAATATGTAAGGGCAAAGATGCAAGCTGAACCATCTTATGTAAGGGCGGAAGCTACGGAGCGCGGCAGCAGCAGTGAATAAATACAGTGGACGACTGTAGATCGATTACGCAGCCATCCTGAGGAAGACTTTGACAGGCGAAATGCATTGATTGCGGAGGAATCGATCCAGCTCCAGTGTTTGCAGAGACGATTATACGGAGCCACGAAAGTCTGCCAGCAGACTACAGATCAATCCACTATACCACCAACAAGGACTCCCCACATAGTGGCAACTGCTTGAGGTAGGCAAAGGGTAAATCCCTAACCTAGCGCTTTACATTTGTCAGAGACATACGGGGACATAGAATACAGGACTGCAGCATCAGCATTGCCCTGCATGCAGGGACGTTTGCAGCGACAGGACAAGTCTTAACACTACAGAGACTGTATTTTTTAGTGTGAACCACCAGATAAGGAATCTGTTACAATAAGGAATGATACATAACAAGAACTTTATTTCCTTTGACTAAAGACTGTCGGAATAATAGGCTACAGACGTTATCCATTACCAGTGGGGTAAAACGCTTTTGCAGTGTGCCCACAGGAATTGTATATGTTTGTCTACGTGTTACATGTTTGTTGTGTGTACCGGTACTAGGGAGGAAGTCGATAAGATATTCACACCCACCTTTGCACTTAGTAATCATTTAATTTGATTTTATATTTATTTATGCAAATAAATTGGCAATTTTATTCATAATCTCTGTCTCATTGTGGACATTCTTTGTAGGCATTGAGCCCAAACTCTACATACTTAAGCTAGGGGTGCGCTAAACACCATATCTACCATAAGGACACAGAGACATGTGAGTTCACTGCTGTGCTGTTTATTCCATCACCAACTCCAGGCACACTGCACACTGGACCACCCACTTCCTAGCATCCCCCTGGTCCCAGGGACCATCACTGAAGATTCAGGCTTACACATATTAGTAAGGGAGTGTCTACAAATATTAAGCATTCTAATACACTAACATCACATCCTCTTTTCTTTAAAGATAAGCCCTGTACGCTTCAATGCAACAATTAACAACGTCATATTAAGAACATCATCTAACACGTTTCAATGAGTCTCTCAGGTCTTTGTATTTCCCTTTTGGGTCTTTCATACACAGTCTGTGTTTCATCGACCATGTTGGACCTTTCTAGAATTGTGGTTTGTTCACCATTATCAGGATCATCCTACATGTCAGATGAAGGATATTCTTCAGTCATGTTGTCTTCATTATGGTTAGGTTGAGATCTTAAATCCACCCGATTTCTTCTTACTTCCGTTCCACGCTCTGTATAAGATCTTGGTGCTACTTGTGCTTGCACAATACCTATCTGCACCCAAATACCGTTCTTGTGATCTCGTAGATGGACTTAGTCACCCGATTTTAGATCAGATAAGCTTTTTGCTCGCCTGTCATGGAACAGTTTCTGTTTCACCTGTTGACGTTCCTTACTCAGTCTGACCAACGCTGAGTTATGTGTATTAAGCAGTTCATCATGTATTGGGAGATTTGCTCTAATCCTCCTTCCCATCAGCATTTGTGCAGGAGAAAGTCCATTCTGTAAAGGTGTACTGCGGTAGATTAAAAGACTTTTGTAGAAATCTTCTTTACCTTCTTGAGCTTTTTTCATGAGGCTCTTTACAGTTTTTACTGAACTTTCCACCAACCCATTTGAACGTGGATAGTGGGCACTTGACGTAGTATGGACAAATTCCCACTCATCAGCAAATTGTCTAAATTCAGCACTGGAAAACTGAGGACCATTGTCAGTGAACAGTTCCATAGGAACACCATGCCTTGCAAAGATTGACTTCATGCAATTGATTACGGCTTTACTAGTAGTTGTATGTATGTATGTAGTGTCTTCACCTCAGGGTAGTTAGAGTAATAATCAGTCACGACAATGTACGTTTTCCCATTATAATCAAACAAATCTGCGCCAACTTTCTGGTACGGTCTATCTGGCACTGCGTGAGGACTCAGTGGCTCGACTTGTTGTTTCGGTCTATACGTAAGACACAATTCACATGTAGCTGTAGTCTGTGCTATGTCTTGGTTCATTCTTGGCCAATACATAACTTCACGCGCTCTCCGCTTACATTTTTCTTCTCCTAAGTGGCTATCATGTATCTTGCACAGCATAGTTTTTCTTAGTCGTGCAGGTATGACAAACCTATTGCCTTTGTAAATAATACCATCGACAACTGTAAGGTCACTGCGGTACATCCAATAATCATGGATAGACAGCAGGCACGCATGTTTTTCTGCTGGCCAACCTTTCAGAATGATATCTTTCAACACTTTCATTGTGTCATCTGTCTCAGTTTCTTTCCTAATCGGTTCTTGTCTTGCAAGAGACACTGGTAGAGAAGCTACAATCAAATTAACATAGGCTTCTATCTCTTCATCCATCAGACTTTTGGAACCTTCACTTTTGTCCAGAGCATGAGAAAGTGTATCAGCAATGTACATGTATTTGCCGGGACAGTACAGCAAGTGTACATCATATTTCTCTAGTCTGATAAGCATTCGTTGAATTCTCATGGGACAGTCATGTAATGATTTAGTCATGATAGCTACCAATGGCTTGTGGTCAGTTTCCACTGTAAATATTTGACCATACACAAACTGATGAAATCACTCACATGCATATGTGATCGCTAGAAGTTCTTTTTCTATCTGAGCATACCTTGTTTCAGCACTTGTCAGGGCTCTTGATGCATAGATTACTGGTTGCCTTGTATCCTCATGTTCTTGTAACAGCACTGAGCCTAGGCCAAATTGTGAAGCAGCTACTGAAATTCTTATTCTTTTCGCAGGATCAAAGAATTTTAGCACTGGTTGCTCTGTAATGATCTGTTTCAAGTTTTGCCAACTTTCTTCTTGTTCATGTGACCACATCCACACGTTATCTTTGTCCAACAACCATCTAAGAGAGGCTGTTCGTTCAGAGAGTTGAGAAATAAACTTTCCTAAGTAAGTAATCATTCCTAGGAATCTTCTGACGTTATCTTTGTTGTTAGGACGTTCCATGTTCACTATGTCTTATATTTTCCTTGGGTCTGGTTTTACACCTTGATCTGAGACCACGTCACCCATAAAGGTTAATGTATTCACGCCAAATTCACATTTGTCCTTGTTTAGCTTTAGATTCACTTTCTTGACAAGTTCCATTACTTGTCTCAATCTAGAATCATGTTCTTTGTAGATCCCCAGACAATAATGTCATCCATCATTGTTTCAACACCTGGAATATGTTCAAAAATCATGTGTATCTTTTTGTGATATACTTCTGGAGCAGACAATATTCCATATGGCAGTCGAAGATATCTGTATCTACCTTCTGGTGTATTAAATGTACAAAGCTTTTGAGCTGGCCACATCTAGCTTCATTTGCCAGAATCCTGATGATGCGTCCAATTTACTGAACCATTTTGCTCCCGCAAATTGCGACATGATTTCATCTCTGGTTGATAGTTTGAAATGTTCTCGTTTAATAGCTTTGTTTAAATCTCTGGGGTCTAGACATATTCTGAGTTGTCCATTTTTCTTTTCAACAATTACTAAGGAGCTTACCCATTCAGTAGGCTCATCAACTTTCTGTATCACACCCAAGGCTTCCATGCGATTTAACTCTTGTTTCAGTTTTTCTCTCAGCGTAAATGGCACTTTTCTACAGGGGTGTATCACTGAAGAAACTTGCGTGTGTATATTTATTTTATGCTCTCCAGGCAAACAACCTAGACCTTCAAACAAGTCTCTGTATTCTGTAAACAATGATTTGCAGTCATCTTCTACATGTGATGTCACCATAAAAACTTAACTTTAGCAAGCTTAGTTTCTCACAGGAACTTAATCCTAGAATCGGTAGCACATTTTTATCCACAATCAGTAGAGATGTTTTAAACTGTTGTCCCTTATATTTCAGTGTCACTAAGCATGTACCTTTCACAGGAATTTCCTCACCAGTGTACCCTGTAACTTTCACTTTGGCTGGATGAATTTTAGGTTTTACTCTAAAAGTCTTATAGTCTTGAAACAATATTAAATTCACCTGCGCGCCAGTATCAAGCTTAAAGGGGATGACAATCTCGTTCACAGTTAAAGGGACAATCCATTCTTTCTTATCTGCACTGCAAAGTTCAATGCAATCCACAAAGAATGCCTCTGTTTGTTTAATAGCATGCACTTTGGTTTCACTTTTCATTTTACAGCATTTGGCAAAGTGATTAAGTCTACCACATTTCATGCAGGTTTTACCATAAGCAGGGCACATTTAAGGATTGTGAGCATTTCCACATCTACACATTTCTTTATTAGACTGTGGCTTAGACTGCTTCATTCTTGAGAATGGAGGTTTGCTTGGCTCTGTTTTCTGCACTACATGGACAGCAGCATCAACTTCCTTTTGTAACGTTTTGGCTTGAAATCTAGTTATTTCTGCAGATCTACACATAGTGACTGCCTTGTCTAGTGTTAGGTCTTGCTCTCTCAGCAGTCTCTCTCTGAGTCCATTATCAGGAATTCCACAGACAATACGATCTCTAATCAGTGAATCCTTTAAATCACCAAACTCACAGGTTTTACTGAGTGATTGCAGCTCTGTAACATACTGATCAAATCCATCTACAGACTTCTGATCACATGTGAAAAACGTATATCTTTCATATGTCACATTTTTCCTTGGCACAAAGTCATCTTCAAACTTTTGCATTATAGAAGATAGCACCATATTCTGCCCCTCAGCAAACTGAAAACTATTATAAATGTCCAGCACATCCTCTCCTATCACATGGAGGAAAATGGATGCCTTAGTTTTGTCAGCCTCTGTATCAGCTCCATATGCAGCAAGATATATATTAAACCTTTGCTTAAATCTTTTCCAGTTTTCAGACAAATTACCAGACATCAGCATGCCGGTTGGAGGAGCTAGTTTATCCATGGTTACTCACTGTTTGAAGAGAGGAGCTACAGATCAATCCACTATACCACCAACAAGGACTCCCCACATAGTGGCAACTGCTTGAGGTAGGCAAAGGGTAAATCCCTAACCTAGCGCTTTACATTTGTCAGAGACATACGGGGACATAGAATACAGGACTGCAGCATCAGCATTGCCCTGCATGCAGGGACGTTTGCAGCGACAGGACAAGTCTTAACACTACAGAGACTGTATTTTTTAGTGTGAACCACCAGATAAGGAATCTGTTACAATAAGGAATGATACATAACAAGAACTTTATTTCCTTTGACTAAAGACTGTCGGAATAATAGGCTACAGACGTTATCCATTACCAGTGGGGTAAAACGCTTTTGCAGTGTGCCCACAGGAATTGTATATGTTTGTCTACGTGTTACATGTTTGTTGTGTGTACCGGTACTAGGGAGGAAGTCGATAAGATATTCACACCCACCTTTGCACTTAGTAATCATTTAATTTGATTTTATATTTATTTATGCAAATAAATTGGCAATTTTATTCATAATCTCTGTCTCATTGTGGACATTCTTTGTAGGCATTGAGCCCAAACTCTACATACTTAAGCTAGGGGTGCGCTAAACACCATATCTACCATAAGGACACAGAGACATGTGAGTTCACTGCTGTGCTGTTTATTCCATCACCAACTCCAGGCACACTGCACACTGGACCACCCACTTCCTAGCATCCCCCTGGTCCCAGGGACCATCACTGAAGATTCAGGCTTACACATATTAGTAAGGGAGTGTCTACAAATATTAAGCATTCTAATACACTAACATCACATCCTCTTTTCTTTAAAGATAAGCCCTGTACGCTTCAATGCAACAATTAACAACGTCATATTAAGAACATCATCTAACACATTTCAATGAGTCTCTCAGGTCTTTGTATTTCCCTTTTGGGTCTTTCATACACAGTCTGTGTTTCATCGACCATGTTGGACCTTTCTAGAATTGTGGTTTGTTCACCATTATCAGGATCATCCTACATGTCAGATGAAGGATATTCTTCAGTCATGTTGTCTTCATTATGGTTAGGTTGAGATCTTAAATCCACCCGATTTCTTCTTACTTCCGTTCCACGCTCTGTATAAGATCTTGGTGCTACTTGTGCTTGCACAATACCTATCTGCACCCAAATACCGTTCTTGTGATCTCGTAGATGGACTTAGTCACCCGATTTTAGATCAGATAAGCTTTTTGCTCGCCTGTCATGGAACAGTTTCTGTTTCACCTGTTGACGTTCCTTACTCAGTCTGACCAACGCTGAGTTATGTGTATTAAGCAGTTCATCATGTATTGGGAGATTTGCTCTAATCCTCCTTCCCATCAGCATTTGTGCAGGAGAAAGTCCATTCTGTAAAGGTGTACTGCGGTAGATTAAAAGACTTTTGTAGAAATCTTCTTTACCTTCTTGAGCTTTTTTCATGAGGCTCTTTACAGTTTTTACTGAACTTTCCACCAACCCATTTGAACGTGGATAGTGGGCACTTGACGTAGTATGGACAAATTCCCACTCATCAGCAAATTGTCTAAATTCAGCACTGGAAAACTGAGGACCATTGTCAGTGAACAGTTCCATAGGAACACCATGCCTTGCAAAGATTGACTTCATGCAATTGATTACGGCTTTACTAGTAGTTGTATGTATGTATGTAGTGTCTTCACCTCAGGGTAGTTAGAGTAATAATCAGTCACGACAATGTACGTTTTCCCATTATAATCAAACAAATCTGCGCCAACTTTCTGGTACGGTCTCTCTGGCACTGCGTGAGGACTCAGTGGCTCGACTTGTTGTTTCGGTCTATACGTAAGACACAATTCACATGTAGCTGTAGTCTGTGCTATGTCTTGGTTCATTCTTGGCCAATACATAACTTCACGCGCTCTCCGCTTACATTTTTCTTCTCCTAAGTGGCTATCATGTATCTTGCACAGCATAGTTTTTCTTAGTCGTGCAGGTATGACAAACCTATTGCCTTTGTAAATAATACCATCGACAACTGTAAGGTCACTGCGGTACATCCAATAATCATGGATAGACAGCAGGCACGCATGTTTTTCTGCTGGCCAACCTTTCAGAATGATATCTTTCAACACTTTCATTGTGTCATCTGTCTCAGTTTCTTTCCTAATCTGTTCTTGTCTTGCAAGAGACACTGGTAGAGAAGCTACAATCAAATTAACATAGGCTTCTATCTCTTCATCCATCAGACTTTTGGAACCTTCATTTTTGTCCACAGCATGAGAAAGTGTATCAGCAATGTACATGTATTTGCCGGGACAGTACAGCAAGTGTACATCATATTTCTCTAGTCTGATAAGCATTCGTTGAATTCTCATGGGACAGTCATGTAATGATTTAGTCATGATAGCTACCAATGGCTTGTGGTCAGTTTCCACTGTAAATATTTGACCATACACAAACTGATGAAATCACTCACATGCATATGTGATCGCTAGAAGTTCTTTTTCTATCTGAGCATACCTTGTTTCAGCACTTGTCAGGGCTCTTGATGCATAGATTACTGGTTGCCTTGTATCCTCATGTTCTTGTAACAGCACTGAGCCTAGGCCAAATTGTGAAGCAGCTACTGAAATTCTTATTCTTTTCGCAGGATCAAAGAATTTTAGCACTGGTTGCTCTGTAATGATCTGTTTCAAGTTTTGCCAACTTTCTTCTTGTTCATGTGACCACATCCACACGTTATCTTTGTCCAACAACCATCTAAGAGAGGCTGTTCGTTCAGAGAGTTGAGAAATAAACTTTCCTAAGTAAGTAATCATTCCTAGGAATCTTCTGACGTTATCTTTGTTGTTAGGACGTTCCATGTTCACTATGTCTTATATTTTCCTTGGGTCTGGTTTTACACCTTGATCTGAGACCACGTCACCCATAAAGGTTAATGTATTCACGCCAAATTCACATTTGTCCTTGTTTAGCTTTAGATTCACTTTCTTGACAAGTTCCATTACTTGTCTCAATCTAGAATCATGTTCTTTGTAGATCCCCAGACAATAATGTCATCCATCATTGTTTCAACACCTGGAATATGTTCAAAAATCATGTGTATCTTTTTGTGATATACTTCTGGAGCAGACAATATTCCATATGGCAGTCGAAGATATCTGTATCTACCTTCTGGTGTATTAAATGTACAAAGCTTTTGAGCTGGCCACATCTAGCTTCATTTGCCAGAATCCTGATGATGCGTCCAATTTACTGAACCATTTTGCTCCCGCAAATTGCGACATGATTTCATCTCTGGTTGATAGTTTGAAATGTTCTCGTTTAATAGCTTTGTTTAAATCTCTGGGGTCTAGACATATTCTGAGTTGTCCATTTTTCTTTTCAACAATTACTAAGGAGCTTACCCATTCAGTAGGCTCATCAACTTTCTGTATCACACCCAAGGCTTCCATGCGATTTAACTCTTGTTTCAGTTTTTCTCTCAGCGCAAACGGCACTTTTCTACAGGGGTGTATCACTGAAGAAACTTGCGTGTGTATATTTATTTTATGCTCTCCAGGCAAACAACCTAGACCTTCAAACAAGTCTCTGTATTCTGTAAACAATGATTTGCAGTCATCTTCTACATGTGATGTCACCATAAAAACTTAACTTTAGCAAGCTTAGTTTCTCACAGGAACTTAATCCTAGAATCGGTAACACATTTTTATCCACAATCAGTAGAGATGTTTTAAACTGTTGTCCCTTATATTTCAGTGTCACTAAGCATGTACCTTTCACAGGAATTTCCTCACCAGTGTACCCTGTAACTTTCACTTTGGCTGGATGAATTTTAGGTTTTACTCTAAAAGTCTTATAGTCTTGAAACAATATTAAATTCACCTGCGCGCCATATCAAGCTTAAAGGGGATGACAATCTCGTTCACAGTTAAAGGGACAATCCATTCTTTCTTATCTGCACTGCAAAGTTCAATGCAATCCACAAAGAATGCCTCTGTTTGTTTAATAGCATGCACTTTGGTTTCACTTTTCATTTTACAGCATTTGGCAAAGTGATTAAGTCTACCACATTTCATGCAGGTTTTACCATAAGCAGGGCACATTTAAGGATTGTGAGCATTTCCACATCTACTACACATTTCTTTATTAGACTGTGGCTTAGACTGCTTCATTCTTGAGAATGGAGGTTTGCTTGGCTGTTTTCTGCACTACATGGACAGCAGCATCAACTTCCTTTTGTAACGTTTTGGCTTGAAATCTAGTTATTTCTGCAGATCTACACATAGTGACTGCCTTGTCTAGTGTTAGGTCTTGCTCTCTCAGCAGTCTCTCTCTGAGTCCATTATCAGGAATTCCACAGACAATACGATCTCTAATCAGTGAATCCTTTAAATCACCAAACTCACAGGTTTTACTGAGTGATTGCAGCTCTGTAACATACTGATCAAATCCATCTACAGACTTCTGATCACATGTGAAAAACTTATATCTTTCATATGTCACATTTTTCCTTGGCACAAAGTCATCTTCAAACTTTTGCATTATAGAAGATAGCACCATATTCTGCCCCTCAGCAAACTGAAAACTATTATAAATGTCCAGCACATCCTCTCCTATCACATGGAGGAAAATGGATGCCTTAGTTTTGTCAGCCTCTGTATCAGCTCCATATGCAGCAAGATATATATTAAACCTTTGCTTAAATCTTTTCCAGTTTTCAGACAAATTACCAGACATCAGCATGCCGGTTGGAGGAGCTAGTTTATCCATGGTTACTCACTGTTTGAAGAGAGGAGCATACGGCAGGCTTTGCAGACACTGAGTTACACAGCCTTACAGACTTCTGCAAGATTCTTTCACACTCTGAGAGCACTAGCAGTCCAAGTTAAACTTTTTCTGACACCATGTTTTGTTCATATGTTTGCAAATCCAGTCATAAGGACACAGAGACATGTGAGTTCACTGATGTGCTGTTTATTCCATCACCAACTCCAGGCACACTGGACCACCCACTTCCCAGCATCCCCCTGGTCCCAGGGACCATCACTGAAGATTCAGGCTTACACATATTAGTAAGGGAGTGTCTACAAATATTAAGCATTCTAATACACTAACATCACATTAACTAATTACAGACTGCTTCCTATTGGTAAATTTAAGAGCAGCTACGGCCTTATCACTGGATGATGCTTTAGACTGTATAAGGAAGTAACTGAGTAGAGAGCTGAGTTGTGTTCTGCTGGGCATATGAGAAGAGCTGTATGCCACTTCACAAAAGAGGGAATCGGCTTAAATACAGTATGTTCACAACAGCAGAGGTTTTTTTACTAATGGGATTATCACTACTGCTGCAGAGCATATCACTGCTACAGCCCAGTATAATAATTAATTCTTAATGTTGGGTATTATATGATGTAGTTTGTATTGGATACCAGAATGAGCTTTATATTATATCTTCTTTTTTATCCTCCCTGGCATTATTTAGAGGGGGAATGACCATGATGGCATTATTTGATGAGAATTGTTTATTCACACGATCCATTCAAACCAATTTCACTAGAAAGTGGGTGAGATGCATGAGGTTAACTTGCTCTCCCAGGAGTCCAGGAGACTCCCAAAGATTCCAAAGTCCCTGGAGAGTTGGCAAGTATAATTTATATCGTATACTAATTATATACCAATAAAGACAATTACCTACTGTATATTGAATATTTATGTATCAATTCAATGATTTACATTAGATTGATTTACTACCGGTAAGTTCTGTAAAGATTAACCCATATATTATAGCAGCTAATGCCATCTGAAGAGGGCATTAGCTGTGTTGGGAATGATGTGAATGCAGGTGTTGTTATTTGCAGAGTTATAGGCACACACCAGTGAATTACTTAAACTATAAACAGCCCAGTTACTTAACCAGTGCTGTTGGTTAATTGAAGTATAAAAGGTACAGCCATACTCACTGTTGTATACACAATGGTTCTGATGGATTGATGCTTCAGCGTAGCTGGGTTCTATATAGCTCCCCAGCCAGTGAGTGTATGCTACTTGCAGATAGTGGTGCAGGGTTGTTGGAACAGCTTCATGCAGGTAATCACTGGAGTCTCTTATGTACTAAACAGGAGAGTTCTGTCTCCTGGCATGTCACTTCTCACACAAAGGCCCTCATTCCGATTTGATAGCTCGCTAGCTACTTTTAGCAGCCATGCAAACGCATAGTCACCGCCCACGGGGGAGTGTATTTTCGCTTTGCAGGACTGTGAACGCCTGTGCAGTAGAGTGGCTGCAAACACATTTTGTGCAGAACAAGACCAGCCCTGTAGTTACTTATTCTGTGCGTTGATTGCTGCAACGAATGACACGGTAATGACATCAGATACCTGCCCAGCAAACACCCGGCCACGCCTGTGTTTTTCCAAACACTCCCAGGAAACGGTCAGTTGACACCCAACTCCCACTTCCTGTCAATCTCCTTGCTATCGGCTGTGCGACTGAAAGTGTCGCTAGAACCTGTGCAAAACCACAATGCTTTTTGTACCCATATGCCGCGCGTTCGCATTGCGGTGCATACGCATGTGCAGTTTTGCGTTTTTTTTAACTGATCGCTACGCAGCGAACAACAGCAGCTAGCGATCAACTCGGAGTGAGGGCCAAAGTCAGAAAGGATCTACAAATCTGCTGCGGCACATGTGTATCAATTCATTTGATTGGAGGACAGACCTTCCTGGGTCCTAGTGCCCAGCATGCATGCATTGTAAGGAAACAATAACTAAGCATAACCCATTTCCTAGCCCAAACCTAACACAAATTCAGTCTAACACACACACATAAGCCCTTACCTAAAAAGGATTCTAATCCTCAGCCCAACCATAAACTCATCCATTATTCAGAAAAAGAAACCAGCACACATCCCTATTAAGCAGCATGAGGATGGGGTCATTGAGACAGTATAAAGTCATATAGTTGACATTCACAATGTTACTAAATACAAATAGTTCTAAATGTCGACAATGTCATTCATAATGTTGGCATGCAACATGTCAATATTAAACAAAATTCTCCATATCCGAAATGTTGACATTGACACTGTCGGCACCCATGCACTGAGGGCACCGCTGACACTCCTGCACTGCCGACACCGCCAGCACCCCAGCAGTACTGACACCCACAGTAACCCCACATTAAGGACACTGCCAGCACTGCCAACACTGCCAGCATCCTTGCAGTGAGGACACCCCTCCGCCAGCAACTCCAAACCGAGGACACTGCCGGCACTTCCGCTCTGAGGACACCAACATGCAGTGTATCCCGCACTTTGTCCAACCTGCACTGTTTCCGACCCACACTGTATCCAACCCACACAGTATCAAACCAGCACTGTGTCCAATCCACACTGTATCCAACCTGTCCTGTATCCAACTCACACTGTATCGGACCTGCATTGTATCCAACTAACAATGTATACTGCAGTAGCCAGCCAGTCTTTGTCCAATATTGGTGAAAACAATATTGAGAGCTGTGAGATGGACACAATTAAGTATAAATGACTGGAAATTAATGTTATTGAGGTTAATAATACTATAGGAACAACAACAAAAAATGCCCAAATTAAGTGATTTTAACTTTTTTTGTGTAATTTTTTTTTTCCAAAATCCAAATCCAAAGCCAGTCACAGCGGTTTAGCAAATCTAAATCCAGCGAAGAATCAGAACCAAATCCAAATCCAACAAAAATGGCCCAGTGCCAGATAGCTTTTATTACCATTAGCACTTTCATTTTCTCTCTCCATAATCAGAGAACATCCCATTGACCAATATCCAATAAAGAGAGCATCCACTATTCAAAATAGGGGTGGTCTTCAGTATGCCGACTGTCGGGATACCGGCGCACAGTATGCCGGCGCCGGAATCCCGACAGCCGGTATACCAACACTTTTTCTCCCTCGTGGGGGTCCACGACCCCCCTGGAGGGAGAATAAAATAGCGTTGCATGCCACCATGCCCGCAAGGGGCTCAGTTGCTCCACGCTCTCGGTATGCCGGCGATCGGGCTCCCGGCGCCGGTATGCTGGTTGCCGGGAGCCCGGCCGCTGGCATACCATACTACACCCCAAAATAGAATGCAGAGAGCTTTCAATTGGCAGTCATACAATAAAAAAACTATTTTAGTGATTTCCATAAAATAGGGTCCAGGATGTGATGAATTCGGCGGCTGTGCGGTTTTTTTAAAGGGGCAAAAATTTACATGGCTAAACCATGCCTTGTACATCCCACCCATAGAGAGCATCCCAATAATCCCTATACAAGATAAAGAGCATACTATTGACTTACTATACTATACAGAAGAAATCCTAGTGCCTGCAATATAGGGCATTCCTGAGACTGCCATACAAGTAATCCCTGATCACGCTGCTCAAAACATGAACACGCTCCTCAAAACATTAACTCCGTCAGGATTCCTGTAACAACCCCATTCAGCATAAAAAAACCTTTACAATTATTAACTCTTTCATTCTGATTATTCTTTAAAATCCACATTATTAATAAAATCATTCATATTCATTAACCCCATAATTACCTCACTCAGTCTCATCAAAAGAACCCCTTAATCCTAATTACCTCCATTAACATCATTAATTCCTTTAACCTCATAATTAAACCCAATCATGACTAGCACGCTTGTTCTTAACCTTACCTTTCCTCAGTTATACATATAAAACACAATAATGTGACAGCACTATAATGCAATTAAATGGCAGAATCAATAAGAGATATGGAATAAGCTAGGAAAAAATTATATCTAAAAATATGAACTTGAATTGTACGTAGAAAATACGAATATCTTCCAACTCAATGATCAGTGGATAATAATCTCCTGGATAACAATTGAATAAATATCTCAGCTTGTTATTAGAGACCAGTAGATCAATAACAATACTACAGTAAATAAATGTGTCCCAAAAACCAACATATTGTCAGCACACATACTGTACCTTTTCCATGCACTCATCATAAGAAATAGCTGGCATACAATCAAGAAATCAGCCCAGCGCTTGTTGTATAATCAGAAAAGAGCCGAGTAATCAGCATAAATTCTCCCTAGTATGTTTGCTGAAAATATAGCTATGAAAACACTTCCAGGAGTGTCCCACAGCTGTACTTGCTGTTTTAGGGGACAATCCAATTACCAGCCATAATAAAGAAACAACACAGAAATGGTCAGAGCGCTGATATCTCGCAACCCCTAATATTGCACATTTTCTCTTGCATCCTATTGAGATGCTCAATAAAATGTACGATGTTCGTCTATATATATACTGATTGTCACCCAGGTCACACCTAGACAGTATCGAACTGGGGTGTGAAGGGCCCACCGGGGAATGCTGTGGTAGTGGCCCATGTTTAGGGGTGTGGCCAGTCTCTATAGGGAGTGTGGCCAGCCACTACATTGGTTTGCCTAACAATCTGAGAGTGCACGGACTGGGCCCCTTGATAAATATATACAGTAAACACTGTTAGTGCATGCATGATAACAACAACAATGCATTGTAGAAAATCCACCATAGTCCTGCGCAGTAAGTTACATATGTATAATTCAGGCGCACAGCCTGGAACCTGATCCCTAGAGGTGGAGGTGGGGGCACCCAGGTAGTGGGGCCCACCGGTGGTTTCCCCTGTATCCCTGTGGGCCAGTCCAACCCTGCACCTAGATGACTAATGGCAGAGTAAAGACACTGGCCCAGCAGCTGTAATGCTAGTGAACCAGTGAGTCCTGGCCTGGACTCACTGTCAGCATGAAGTCTCCGGAAACAGCGTGTGGCAGCAGCAGACAGCGTTAGATTATCAGCATGCCCCCAGCCTCTGTAGCCGGCAAACTTCTATTGGCTTGCTAACTATGGGGCAGATGTATTAACCTGGAGAAGTGATAAACCAGTGATAAGCGCAAGGTGATAACGTGCCAGCCAATCATTACGAATTAGAAAAATGACAGTTAGGAGCTGATTGGCTGGTGCGTTTTTACCTTGTACTTATCACTGCTTTATCACTTCTCCAGGCTTAATACATCTGCCCCTATCTGTCTACCATCTCTATAACACATAAATCTGGTGGTGGGCAGATAGTTAGCTAGCCAACAGTAGCGGATCTTGCCACGGGCAAGCAGGACTTTTGCCCGGGGCGCCGCCATCCGGAGGGCGCCGCACCAGGGCAAGATCTGCTGCTGTTTTGCCCCCCGCTGCCGCTGGCGCACCGCACAGCAAAGGTCCTCTCCACGAAGGGAGCTAGACGCTATGCGTCTAGTTTCCCTTCACAGCGGCCAGAGGCAGCGGGTGCAGCGGGCAGCACATTTCAGAGCGCTACAGTAGTCTGTACAGGGGGCGTAAATGACCACGCCCCCTGTACGAAGCCACGACCCCCATTGCCACCCGGGGCGCGCAAAGCCCCAGAACCGGCACTGCTAGCCAATGGTAGTTTCCTGGCTATGGAGGTTAGGGGGTGGGCTAATGATCCGACTCTGGTGTCATCCCATCTGATGCTGCTGCTGCACCCGGTTTGCTTCACGCTGACTGCAAGTCCCAGCAAGCAAGTTTGCAGAGTTTAGGGGGGCTGATGTACTGCGCTGCTGCCCCACCACAGCCACCGCTACTGGTTCAATTGATACGTTGTGGTTGTGTGATAGAGAATCTAATCTCCCACACAAGATGGTATCTCGTGACTTAGGGACATATTTATCACAATCCACATTTCAAATGATGATGGTATGTGATAAATTTGCCCAAGTTCGAATTGTGATAATCAAATACATCACAAGGATGTATCAATTATTGCATGAGGGACAGAGCTTGTGAGAAAGCTTTGCCCCTGCATATCCTCTCCCTGAACTATGTAGATTTATAGTTAGGAGCTGATTGGCTGGTGCGTTATCACCTTCCACTTATTACTGCTTTATCACTTCTCCAGGCTTAATAAATCTGCCCCACAGTGTGGAAAAGTGTGGAGAAGTGAGTCTGTGGAGAAGTTGCCCATGTCAACCAATCAGCTGCTCCGTACAACTGTACAGTATGCAAATAATAAATGTCACTTCAATGCTGATTGGTTGCCATGTGCATCTTCTCCACTGGCTCACGTCTCCACACTTTTCACTGCTTCATGAGTGACGTCGCCTAGTGTTTCCCATCCTGGGCCGGTGCGGTCTGTGGCTAGGCATACACACACTAAGCAATATAATGACCATATCGCTCAGCGACGTCACGCAGCGGCCGGGCTGTGCAGTCAGCTCTTGGCCGACAGTCCAAATTGAGCTGCCTTCATGTCCGACAGCGAGGGTCGTTAACAACCCCCGAGGCCATGCATTGCTGGTCGGCAGCGGCATACACACTTGACAGTGACGTGCGGTGGGGTGAGGTAGGTGAGGCAGAGCCTTTCCTGTCATATTAATGTTTGTGCCAGAGTTTTGACTATATAAAGTATATGAAAAATACAAACAATATGTTAAAAATATCTTCTTTTTAGTATTCTAATAATTTTTATAGTCAAATCTCTAGAGCAAAAAGTTTCTGGCAGGTCGGACAGTGCCTCACCTGTTTATCTTTTTTGCCCATCTTTGATCAAAACCCCCAGATTTCCAGGAATTTATACTGCTGCACCTTTGTATAATGCCTACATGAACCCTTTGGCTCATATATTGGGGGAGATTCAAATGTTTGAAAAGTCGGTTGGGTGTCTGTTTTTTCCTGTCTGTTAGATAGGGAAAAAAAGACTCCCAACTGACTTTTCAAACATTTGAATCTCCCCCATAGTGTGTTAATCTGGCTCTGGTACTAACCAGTGCCTCCTGAGAAATTTACTTCACCACATGTCCCTCTTGCTGAGAAAGTGAGCGACATCACTCAGGAATGGTGAAAATGAGCGACGTCACTTAATTTCTCGATGAGTGTAAACCTTTAGTACAGGTTGAGTATCCCTTATCCAAAATGCTTGGGACCAGAAGTATTTTGGATATTGGATTTTTCCGTATTTTGGAATAATTGCATAACATAATGAGATATTTTGGCGATGGGACCTAAGTCTAAGCACAGAATTAATTTATGTTTCATATACACCTTATACACACAGCCTGAAGGTCATTTAATACAATATTTTTAATAACTTTGTGTATTAAGCAAAGTTTGTGTACATTGAGCCATCAGAAAACAAAGTTTTCATTATCTCACTCTTACGCAAAAAACTCAGTGTTTCGGAATATTCCGTATTTTGGAATATTTGGATATGGGATACTCAACCTGTATATATCTCCCCCAATCTGTTTGTTCATGGTCAATACTTTTGGGAGCACCAATACCTAATACATTTTCTCTTATGTATTAGTATTATACAAGTTTATACAATTATTATATTTGTCTGTGATAGGCCACTTTCTATGAATATCACTGCTAAGTGAAAACAAGTGCCCCTACAGTACCTATCTCCACTTCCTTTGCCTACATTATAAGGAATGACTGGGGCATGTTTACACTAAAAATAAGGTGCCATACACAGAACCAAATTAGTATCTAAATATTTTCAAGTTCAATATAAACATATTTCTAATAAGTCTTTCATAATTAGAAATGTGCAGGTAACATTGGAACATATATTGTAAATAAATAAAAACTGTTTTGGCATAGAAAATTGATATTCACTATACAGTTGTCAGACTGTGTAATTATTTTCTAAGGAAAGCAGTGATGGACAATGTAATGAATGGATTTAAAAGTGGATTGTATTCTCACAATCCATAGATGGCTTTATTGGAGTGTTTATTTTTGGGAGTTCATATGCTGCCACTGTTTGGACTCACTGAGAGAATACATTTCTACATGATATTATTTTGCCTTGTTCTGGATCACCACAGCTAGAACTTTAGAAAAAGTTGAACATGACGGATTCTTGTCTTTTTTCACCTTGCTAACTGTAATTATTAAAAGAAGTTTATGATAACTATGCGTTCCTGCACTAAAATAGTACATCTTTAAAAGGAGATTGAGCAGACAGAAGTTTCATTTTAACATATTAACATATTTTTAGATTATTCATTTAACAGCTCCTGAGTAACTTACTCTGGGGGATATTGTATTATTCCTCTCTGTGTGAATTTGCTTATCCTGAATGTCAGAGAATTTATATTATAAGTGACAATGTGGTATATTTGTAATGACAGGCTGTGTAGAGAGCATCAAGTGGAGATCTAGTGACACCTTTCAAGGCATGTAATAAGCCAATTCATTTCCATCAGTTCCACCCACTGAACTTGCTCCTTTCACACATGGTTTTACCATAGACAAAGCTTTCTTAAAACCATAAGAACACAGAATACTCCCATATACCAAGTGTAGCATCAAGTGTGTGGGAGATACAGAGAAAAAGACATTGAATTTTCACAAATGTATAAGAGTATGTTCATTCTAGCAAACAATTACTGTACTTTTTTTTTTCTCTTTTACCAATCTATATCGCATACCAACATCTGCCAGTTATGCTGAGAGCTGTGTTTATTGGTAACATTAGCTTCTCTGATAATATTATTTTTCATCGTTGCATTTTTATGGTGATAAGAAATTACTTTTTAGGCTCATTCTACAAAACCCTCTCAGCAGGGCAGCAGCTATTACAGCCTTGGCCAGCTCCCCAACCCCCCTGTGCACCTAATGTTTTAGCGTTTCATCCAGTTACAGCTTTGGGGAAATGTCTTTTTAAAAGAAAAATGAAAATGTAAGAAAATAAAGATGATACATTTTTCCACAGTTCCTATAAAAAAATAAAAAAATAAAACAAAAACAAAAAAAGAATATGGGAAAGTGAGACAGATGTTTGAAAGTTGGTGAACAGGTTACAGATCTGGTGTTTCATGATTAAAGCCTGTACAGATGTGTTTGTGCTATAAATCCCCAGCATACCTTGTCTGGTCTGTGGGCTGGCACCACATCTGGAGAGCTCCTCAGAGCCAGCCCTAGGCATAGGTAGTAAAGGCAAATGTCTAGGCGCATCTGAAAAGCCTCCTAGGGGCATCTGGGCAGGCTGGACATCTAACTTCTGATTAGCAATTTTGGAATGTAGCTTTATTGCAGCTACTGTAGCTTTTTTTATTCATTGTGGCACTGCATGCGTGACATGATGACACCAGAAAAAATCTTGCCAGTTCTGGAGCTCCTATAAAGTAAAAATCTTAAAACTGTTATATTTTATGGCACCTTAGGCATTTCTATCATGGGTTCAATGTGCAGTCCAGGGAGGCCCACACCGCACCCATATTTTAATACTCACCTGAGTTCAGCACCGGGCACAGCTGTTGTGGTAAAAAAACCTTTAGAAAATGGCGGCCGCACATGCACAATATGACTTTTGTCTCCGGAACATGCGGACGCCATGTTTCCGGAGACCTTCGCATGCGCAGTAGATTCCGGCATGATGCCGGAGCCTACCATGCCTTTGAGAGGAGGGGGCTCACCTGGAGTCAGCACACGAGCCCCCTCCTCTCTTAAGATGCCCCTGCGTGGCACCCATGTTGATACACTCTGTTTTGTATGGTGGTCAGATAGACTGTCTCTGTATTGTGCCTACGACTAATGGTTGCTAACCATACCTAAATTTTTATTGGACCCTGCCTACAGTGGATTTGTTCCCACCTACATGAAGCCACAATCATAATTTGTTCCAGGACCACTTTAAAGTCTTAAGTTGTACCCTCTTTATTACTGTCAGGTGTACAGTACCTATCAAAGAATTAATCATACTGTAGGTGACTAATTATGTATGCAATTTATACAATTTTGATCTATGTTATGTCTCTAACTACTGAAAAAACAGTAGTCATTTCTAAATGGAATGAAACGCCAGGCCAATCTGTAGAAAAACAGCAGTATAAAATGTACTGGCAAAGTCTATCAAATAAAAAAGTTATGTTTATTTTCCCAACAACTGGCAACAATGCAAAAAACAGTCTATTGAAGAAACCACAAAGTAGTCCAGTCACTAATGGGTTACATAAAAATTAAAACAATAACATGCTTGTCTTGCATTCCCTTAGAAGGTACTATAATTAAACTGTGAGCATATTCTTCTCTGCAGAGAAAACAAATGGCAGTCTCATTCATAATTATTAATTATCCTGTATCATAATTGGGTATACATTTTTTCTCTAGTTTAAGGTGATTTGAATCATTGCTGTTTCTGAAAAGAAGACAGCAGAGGTAGCTGATTACCAAATCCATAGAATAATAGAAGCACTTCATTCACCAAATTAGAGATAAGCAAAGTTTAGGTAATGCGAACTTCGTGTTCCCTTGAATGCTATTCTCACTGAATTTTTAATTTGCATTTTGTGGAATTCATTGTCTACAAATAGAGCTGGGAACAGTTCATTCTGCTGCCTTTTCATGTCGGCGGTAGGAAAGAAAGGACTTAAGGCCAAGTTCCAGTAGCAAAACTTGTGATATTTCTGGCCCAAACTTCGAAAATATGAATATTTTTTTGGACAGTTTTAAAAATATTTCTCATCTCTATATCAAATGCATCACATACTGTAGGTGAAACATGCGAGCCGCTAACGTTCTATTTAAAATCTTCACTTTTTTATTTCAGTGTAATATGAATATATGCAGCCATCGTACCCTTATCCCTATAATTGTGTGCTTTATGCTTACAATACTGTATTCAGGATAGAAATCAATGGTTTGCATGGCACCACTCATTCTATTTTTAAATCTTGCAGCACAAATTGCTACTTCTCCGTACATTGTAGTGCATACAATATTGAGCTTGAAAATACCACTCTGCATCCAGTTTGTCAAGAAAAACAGCTAATGGTTGGTTAGGAATGACACTTCCAGAATAGACAGGAGTGGGTTGGAAACCTTGCAATTTGAAACATTGCCTCTTCAATACAGATATCATTCTCACTCAATCACCAAGCAGTATCCCATACACTCTGCTATCTGACTGCCCCCACCATTAACATCCTCTTTCCACACTACAGAAGAGCACATGCGAGATAAAGTTAGTTCTTAAGAAGTTGCTTTTCATTTTTACTTATACTTTATGCATGGCCATATCAATAATGCCCCCCCTCCCGCTTTATAGTGCCAAGATTACCGGCATTATACAGTAGGGGGCGTGGCTATGATGATGCGATTCAGTGAGAATCACGTCATCCGCTGCCCGGACCACCCACTTTAGTTACTAAGTGGGCAGCTGGGAAGGGAAGTACCTCTAAAATCGGGAGACTTGCCTCTTCCGGGGGGCTGGGAGGTCCACACGATTTTCAGGAGCGCCTGGCTGTTACAGGAGTGTAGGCAAGTATGTCCCTGGGTTTAGGGGGTTTCACACTGTACAACCTGCACCCATTCATAATGCTTAACTCTTCATTGGTGCCAAAGGTAACACCTGAAGGTAAAATAGTGCAAGCGCCATGTTTCCGGTGATCTATGCCACAGACATCACAGAAACATGACACACGTGCCATGTTTCCCGAGATCTGTGCATGTATTATACTTGAATAGAATAAATAACACTAGAAAAATAATGAAGGTAGAGTGCAACACATAAATCCTTATACACATGGCAAATAAGAGGGGTAAAAAAAGGGGATAAGGAGAGGTAGAGGGGAAGGATAAAGGGATTAGGAATAGATGGGACAAAGAGCTAACCTACAGCCTAATCAAGAGCAGGACAGTGTGGCCGAGATAGACAATTAAATAACGTATTTAGAGGCTTAAAAAGGGGGATACTACAATGGCTCAAAGATAAGGGCTTAGAGAAAAGAGCCTTTAAATTCCAGCAAGGAAACCAGGAAGTCAGTGTGTTTGTCCAAAAAGTAGGTAATAATATCAACCATAATCTATGTAGTAAACAACCTAATTAAAGTAAAGTATACAGTGTGGAAACTGAATGAGAAGGTGACTAAAGGGAAACAGAGTGGTTCAAAAGGGGTAAGAGCCCATAAAACACCAAGTACAGGATGCATGACACATTGCATTTTGAATGGTTTGCATCCCGCCACTCATCACATGCATATCAGCGTTTATTAATGGCATATGCATGAATATTTCCTGATGAGAGCTGTCCTTTGCATGGTGGGAACTTCCGGTGTGCACCATAAAACATTGCTCTATTATCATGGAACAGTATTTTAACTTTTCTCAAACATTTTCATATTGACCTTTTTGTTGTTGTAGGAAGTAAAACTGCCACTAGGTGGCATTCCTTAAAATTTCTGTAGAGCTCCTAAGAAGAGGGCACAATGCACTTGCAATGTCAAAAGACAATTTATATAGGAGATAATAACTTAAAAACAGCTGTCCACTGTAGTGGCCTCAATGCATGAAAGGCATACTTGATGATTTTCTGTCTTGCATCATTGTGGCCCCGCTACCCAATGCCAAGAATACCGGCATTGTGGGACAGAGGGTGGGGCCATGAAGACATGATTCAGTGATGGGGCTATGAGTGGGTGCGGGGGGTGGCTGGCAGCAAGGAAACTTGCCCACTCTTCCGGTGGGTCTAGAGAGCCACACGATTTTTGGGAGCCTCCTGGCCATTCTAGTAGAGTAGGAAATTATGATGAAAGGGTAGCAAAAGTGGAAATTATGGGGGAGAGATATGCAACTAATTTTGAAAGCAAAAAAAAAGCACACAACTTCTCAAAACCATGTTGCAAGTGTGGCAGATGTAACATTTGCAGAGAAATTTAGATTTGGGTGGGTTATACAGTATTGTTTCTAGCAGGACAAATACTGTCTGCTTTAGCATGTAGAAGAAGAAGAAAATTAAAGGGTCTGTTGGCACCGTGCAGGCAGATATATTAATAAACCTATTGGTCAGCAGCCACCTGGTGAAGAGTTAGCCAGGCTCTTCTAGTGTGTAAACCTAAAAGCAAAAGATATACTAGGCAGGCGCTTGACCAAGGTAGTTAAAATAGAACAGTTTAATATAAACATAACACTTAAATTGACACAAATACACACATACTAGACACAATTAAAAAATGTATGATAATCAGCCTGAATCACAAAATGTAGTGACCAAGCTGATACAAATAATTTGTATCTTTTGGAGTCTCTGGAATGATAGATAGAAATTGATTACTGAGTATAATTACCAGTGCAGCATGTAGCAAGCAGAGACTCTCAGTATAGTTCAGTTAGTCTCAACGCTTGAGTCCATATGAAGATGGTAAATATGAGTGCTGTGCTGTCACTAATTATGCAGATACCGTAACCATATGCCGTTGTTTAGAACGGTGGGAGTCTTACCCGATGATGTAATGCCGCTAAGCAGACCGCTGGCCAGCGGGTATTGGATGCGGTAGTGCTATTAAATGCTGAGAGTGGCTGCTACATCCGGCACCCGGTCCATCAGAGGGGTATGTTCACCCGTACGATTAAGCGGCAGATATAAATGTGGAATGCCGCTGAATCGGCTGCTGGTATCCCGGGACGGATTTGATGTCAAGCAGTCACTTTATGCAGCCACTGGATGTGGTACTGCATAGGGTTTATTGCAGAAAACCGTCACAGGCACAGGTTGATGTATTGGTAACGGTAAAACATAAGTTGAGATGGACCGTGTGCGGGTGCCTTGTCTCACTGGTCCGTCACTCCAGAGGTCTGCCCTCCATTTTCTCAACGCATTTCTCCGCACTTTGGGGCGGCTTTGTCAAAAGGCAGAGCATATCTGCTTTAGCATGTAGCCCACAAATGTTAGACAGCTTTATTTTTACACTACAATTTAGATTTCAGATTTGACACACCCCACCCAATTCTAAATCTCTCTTCCCATGCTACATCTGCCCCACCTGCAGTGCAACATGGTTTTGCCCAGTTGTGTGCTTTTTTTGCTTAGCTTACAAACCTAATTCAGGCCCATAGTGTCATAGCTGGCCCTAACCAATTTGAAACCCTAGGCAAAAGTTGGGCTTTTCCCCCTAGCACTGCTGCTAGTTTAGCCTCTGAGCAGACATCAACACCCAGCATCCCTCACCTATAGCAATACTTATTTTGGTGCCCTTGCTAGCAAGAGCACTGGCGCCCCCACCCCACATATTTTGGTTTGCGTACATCTCCAAGGACCTGTACTGCATTGTCTTCATCTGCGAGATTGCTTGCAGCCACCCTTAGCTGCAACATGATTGACATACTGTGGCTGTGGGGATCATCGACAGGGACCGTTCTACAAAATAGGGACGCTTACTGAGATGGCCAAAGGTAACGACCAGTCGCAATAGTGATCCGATGCTGCATCTATGGATGAATCAGCCCTCCATGGGGGAGGCGTCTTTTTCCTACAGCTGCCTCCTGCTGCATTAGCATATTTGAACGATTCTCACTGTGTCCATCTCTGAATCAGGCCCTGTATAAATGGCTTCAGTATGAATTGCCGACAGCGGTATCCCATTCACCAGTATACTGTCAGTGGGGAGTGCACTACAAAACCCCTTGCAGGATTGCCCGAAACCTTGACATATGCTTTGGTGACATGTGATGTTTAAATAAATTAATTTCTTTGCTACATTAAGATGACTGGTGAGTGCACTCTCTATGCTTGGATATATATATATATATATATATATAGAGAGAGAGAGATATCTCTTACATATACTGTATATATATATATATATATATATATACACTCACACCTTCCTGCAGGCCTGCTTGTTGTCATATCTGCAGGTGAGCTACCCCATTTCCAAACTGCTTAGGAGTTCCATTTTCAAATAAACCCCAAGCCCATGTTGCCCCTGCCTCTCTAAACTGGTCCGTGGCCACTAAAAGGGTGTAGGAGCTGGTGCTACCTCTGCTGCCATAGTGTGCAGACGAAGAGGAAAGAGCGCCAGATGTCCACACTCACAGCTCTGGAGTTCCCACCGCTCTGTCCCTCCCCGGTATCAGTTGTCGGACACAGGAAATTACCGGGCGTAGACTTCTACCACGTGAGATATAGGAATGGAGATGGGCGCTTACCTGCCTCTCCCAGTCCCGCACCTCCCAATCCCCACAAAGTGCTGCTGTTAAGTTGGGCCCGCCCTAGGCATTTGTCTAGTTTGCCTATGCATAGGATTGGCTCTGCCAGAGCCGGCCCTAACCACCTTGATGCCCTAGGCAAGATTTTGGCCGGTGCCATCTAGCACCACTGCTAGTTCCGCCTATAACACAGTCCCTACTCTCAGCACAGCACCCATCACCCAGCAGCTCAGTTCACACCTGCAGCCAGCAATACCCATCACCCCTCACCCATAGCAGTCCTTATTTTGGTGCCCTATGCCAGCAAGAGCATTGGTGCCCCCATATTTGAAACAGGGACACAAAGGTGCATGTTCTTGCTGGGAAGGGGCACGGCCACACAATAGTACCCCCAATTAAAATTACGTCACAAACTAGTGCAATGCAATGTTGCTTGGTGACGTAACACCACACCATATTGCTCCTTGTTAATATTACACCACACATTATTGCTCCTTGTTGATATTAAACCACACCATAACACTGCTTATTAACATTACATTGTAACATTGTATTGCTCGTTATTCACATTGCACCATACAGTAGTGCCCTTTATACACAATATGCCACACAGCATTAGCACCCCTTTATGCCACACATGAATGCCCCCTACACATATGACCCACATTAGTAATGCCCTTATGCACATATGCCCTACATTAGTAATGCCCTCAAACACATAATGCCACACAATAATGCCCCTCACACATATGTCCCACATTAGTAATGCTAGTAACCTATTTTTGCTTGCTGGCAGTTTGTGTGTCCACCCCTTCAGCTCCCTGAATCCATGACTGTGCTTTGTAGGGTGCCTGGATGGCTCCATGACTGCAGGGAGACAGTGTCACTGTCTCCATAAAGGTCCAAGGGGAAGGAACTGCTCCTGCTGGTTATGGTCACCAACAAAAACTGTCATTTCGACAAACTGATTAAATCTGTGACATACCCAACCCATCTGAACAACAGGTTTTGTCCAATTTACAGTGTTTGGTAGCAAATGGTTGATTATCATTTGCTCTCATTCATTACCAGATTTTCATTCGAACCAGCCAGGTCTGGCTGATTATCTGCCAGATAATTGTATAATGTATGCCCAGTTTAAGGCTGGGTACACACCGTCGCAACATGACGGCCAATATATATTGCCAAGTGTGTACCCAGCATCACACATTTATAATAACCAATTAAAACCAATAATAACTAAAAACAAACAAAGAAATAAATAAAAATCCCCAGAGCACTGTGTTATGAATACGGGACTGCAAGGTAAAATGAGCGATGTTGCGTTGGAGACGTTGTGTTACTACAAGGGTTACCACGTGGTTCCAATGGCATTTTTCCTGCATCTCATATAATTAAATTGCCCCCTATGTCTTCATGATTCAGTAAAGTAAATGTATTTTTGTGGTAATGTCCTAACCTAATACAGTTACTTAGGATTGTATTTGTATAGGAGAAAAAATATATTCCACAGAGAATCAGACAGTAATGGCCTGAGCAAGAATGCAGGCGGTGCAGCCTGTGTGCTTCTTTGGTTTAATGTGAAAAGCTTTTACTCTGTGCACTAAACAAATCCCCTTCTACTGCCTGGCTGAGCTCCTGTTACTGTATGAGAATCTTGTAGGGTATAAGATTAACATATAAATTCACAGAAGTGAGAATACCAGCAAGTTCAATTATTTCACACTCAATCTCCCTGAGATTGGACCTCTCTAAACCTATTTCTGAAAACCTTTCCATCATCTGCTGACTATTTGAATCACTCGTATGCTCATCATTGCTCGTCCATCAGAGCTGGGCACCTTAACTCATCTGGTGCATAGAGAGAGAAAGGAGTGCATACCAGCACAATGGGTGTAATTCTGAGTTGATCGCAGCAGGAACTTTGTTAGCAGTTGGGCAAAACCATGTGCACTGCAGGGGAGGCAGATATAACATGTGCAGAGAGAGTTAGATTTGGTGGGTTATTTTGTTTCTGTGCAGGGTAAATACTGGCTGCTTTATTTTTACACTGCAATTTAGATTGCAGATTGAACACACCACACACAAATCTAACTCTCTCTGCACATGTTATATCTGCCTCCCCTGCAGTGCACATGGATTTGCCCAACTGCTAACAAAGTTCCTGCTAATATTCAGGAACCTGCTCTAAACACAAAGATAATTATCTGACTTCCTGTTATTATACCAACAAAACTACAACAGGTACAGTATAACGCATCAAACAAAAAAGTCATACATCCATAATACTATCCATTATTTATGGGTCTGTATGCAAGAGCAGTTCCTGTCATGTCGTATGTGACATGGGGAAATTGGTGGGGAGCACTCCCCTTGTCACATATGCTCACATACAAGTCTTCCAGATGGGTTCCAACTTCCAACCCCTGCCTTTGTGGTTTCTACCAGCTTTAGTACCTGCTTGAGGAGGGCTTCAGTCTTCACACCAGTTTCCACCACAGCCGAACCATGTGGGAAGCAAATGTAAGTGATATCATTGCCTATCTGTACTAACAACCCAATCATGGGGCCTGACTCAGAGATGTAGGCTAATGCCATCGCAGCTGCGATTCAGTACTCAGCGGCTGTGCGGTAATATGAAAATGTGGCTGCTGATAATCTTAGATCTGCCGCTAATGTTTTAAAGACGCATCTCTAGAATGCACATCGGTTGATAATTGACTTTCTGAGTAACCTTTTGATCGTGCCATATAACCGTTAGTAGTAAGACACCGGAGCCATGTTTTTTGTGTACGGAATCACAGTTGACCACGAAACAAGCAGACCTGTGATTGTGTTTCCTCTCCCCAAAAACGCTCTCTGACTGTCAGTTACTTTGGGCCTGATTCAGGTCCAACAAGCGGCACATACCGCAAACTACCAATTTTTGGACCCATACTGTAAGGGTCTGTGATGTCAGTCATGCTACCGAATCAGACTGTCAGAGACTGACAATCTGATGTCATAT
This sequence comes from Pseudophryne corroboree, assembly GCF_028390025.1. Lineage (NCBI taxonomy): Eukaryota > Metazoa > Chordata > Amphibia > Anura > Myobatrachidae > Pseudophryne > Pseudophryne corroboree. Next base: position 533,425,661 of record NC_086445.1, read on the forward strand.
GGAGGTGGGGATGGAGAGGAGGTGGCCCCCATTTCCCAAGACCGAGGCATGTCACCGTCATTGTTGGCGAGGGATGGGGCCAGGATCTCCACTTGCGTGACCCCAGCTGATAGTATTGCGGATGGTCTGATGTTACGTCCTAGGACACAGCTCAGATCAGTAATGCATGTGACGCCTCCTGCTGCATTATCATATTAGAGCTATCACTGCTTTCATGCAAGCAGCAGCGATAGCTACTCTAACTACATCTGAATCTGGTGCTTTGTGAATAAATCCACACTGCAACCGCCATCGCAAGATGATTGCAGCCACAAAATCACTCCACTGTGTAGAACATCGACATTGCGTCTGTCTCTGAATCAGGCCCGTAGAGCAGCAGCATGAGCTGTGTACTGCAGCACCCTGACTTATCATCCACTGGACATGGGTAAGTGCGGTTGGCCAGGGCAGGATCATGAAGAAGGTGGTGCAGATAGTCGCTTATGGTCTGGTAAGCCCGATGGGGCCGCTCTGCCACCATCACCATTGGGATGTGTTTAATTAGTTTAAGGGGAGGTGGTTGCCTCAACTGCGAGCAGAGCTGGATTATGGACAAAGCAGTACAGGTAAAGAGGTAAGGTGCTGCAGGTGCGAGTGGAGGAGGGGGGCTCAGGTTCTGTGGAGAAGGGGGGTAGTATTCAGTGAGAACTATAAGGGGAGGCAGGGGCGTAACTCCAAGAGACAATGCAGATGCCTGCTTCCGGGTTTCAAGCCCTGATGGGGCACCTACATGTACAGAAGCACCGGTGTGGTTTGCAGCATGATCCAAGTGTGACCGCTGCTCTTCCAGTGGAGCTCTGCGGCACACCTGCTACTGCTGCATAGTTAATTGGCTCTATCCTAGGAGCCCTGCTAATGGGGGACAGTTAATTTCCCGACTGTCGGGATCCCGTTAAAATGCTATGAATTGTGTGAGCAAAACATGGGACGTGTTGGAATTGGCCCAGATGTAATGCTCTCACAATATTGGTGGCATTGTCAGATATCACAAATCCCTAGGAGAGTCCAAGTGGGGTAAGCTATTGTGCAATGATTTCCCTGAGTTTTTCTAAAAGGTTCTCAGTGGTGTGCCTCTTACTGAAACTGGTGATAGAGTTCAGAGAGAAAAAGAAGACTCCTTTTTTGTCGCACTCTTAGAAATACAATATGATATGTCTTGTTGTAGATATTAAAACATAACGTTTACTAGTTACTTAAAATAATGTCTCCTAAGAACAAATAAAGAGAATAAAATCATCTGAGCAGTGGAGAAATATTTTTTTATATAATAGAATATATCACATTCTTATGCCTCTCATTAGGTAAAGATCAGCGGGGAGATCTAAATAGATCATTCTACCTTAATCTGCACACCTCTTTCACATCAAATATGCTATCATAATAGGCGTTATAAACAGTATGTAACTCTTATATGCTCCCAGACAAAATGCGGCTAGGGAATAGGGCCTAGAGTGGCTGATCAATGAAGATAGAACCAAAGAATGAATATGCTGTCAACGTTAGACTGGAGTCTATAAATATAGACCTACTACACCGAGTCTTCCCTGAGGGTCGGCCCCATACTGAGTAGCTTCCAAGATCGGATGGAGTTGGGCCTGGGCAGTATGGTATGATAGTAGGTCACTGTGTGCACCACTCCTGAATCGTTGATGACAGTTAAGGAAAATAGAATTCAGAAAGAAGCAGTACAGGTGGATCTGCTTTTGGCGTTAGACAGTGGAGGGATCCTTCCCACCAGCTGGAGAACTGCCGTGGGAAAAATTCACTGAATCACCAATGAGAGTCAAGAAAACGGAAAAAAAATTAAGTAAAGTTTGAGTTCAGTAATTAAACTTATTAGTTCATAAAACACATACAGAATTGAACATTATTAATGGAGTATAATATACTGAATTCACAAATGAAATGCATATTACCAGTAGTTTATAATGAGATGAGCAAGGTACACAAAAATGAAAGGAATTTTCTCTCATTCCAATCTTACAGTATAACAATGACTATACACTGTACATTAGATAAGAGAGTTACAAAAATGAAAACATTTGTAATGCAGAGTATCAAGGCCACGTTTGGAAAATAAAATACAAGTTGTAACAAAAAGATATATAAACAAATGTTTCCAAATGTTGCTACAATTATACTGCGCTTGTTGAAAATAATCAGTTGAGTAGATATCAAATTTTCACTCACATAAAACACAGTAACAGTGATACTTAGTACGTACCGTGTTTCCCTGATAATAAGCCCTACCCTTGCTTTTGGAAACTGGTCCAAAATAAGCCCTACCCTGAAAATAAGCCCTATCAAAATTCCCATTACCCGAGTCCGTGCACTAAATTCAATGCCTCCAGCTCCACCCCCGCTAACCCCCTTCACCGCTGCCCTGCTTGAGGGATGCTGTACAGTACTGTATCAGTCGTTGAAGACTCCAGCTCCCAGTCCCAGGGATGCATTGCGCCCTGCGCATGATGTCACCGTGCACATCACGCGGCTTCTGTACACGGCGGGAGCAGAGTAGCAGCGGCGCCGGCGGAAAGCAAGAAGAAGAACTGGAACTTGAAAGTGCTGTAGGTGAGGAGCAGGACTGGGGGCATGGTGGCTGTAAAAGGAGTACTGGGGGCTGTAAAAGCAGGACTGGGGGCATGGTGGCTGTAAAATAAGCCCTACCCCGAAAATAAGCCCTATCGTCTTTTTTGTTAAATAAAATAAAATAAGACAAGGGCCAGTATTTACTAAAAATCCGAGTTTGGTCGATTTGTGGGTTTTTTTCTAAGTCCCAATCCGAGAATTCACTAAGCACCAATCTCGGCAGTGTCTGGTCTATTCGTAATGGTTTGAATGACAACGTCCCGAAATAGGAATGAATAGACCATCGGTCAAATGCGGCTGTTATTTCATAGAATACGGGAATTCACTATTCATTCGTATTTGGGTGTTAGTCTCTGAGTGCTCAAATGCGGTCGTATTTTTTTGCGATTCGTTAAAAAAAGCGGCAAAAAATAGACCTGCTTTTTTCAGTCGTGTTTACATGTGTTGCCAATAAAAAATCACTCACACCTGAATTAGGATGCCTATAAAAGGATGTTAGGGCTATTTCAATACACCTACACTCAGAAATGGCAGCAGGACTGTGGGCCAGTGATCTTTTGTGTGCTGTGGGATTCCTCAGACTCAGACATCAGCCTGTAAGTACCCAGGGCCAAGAAACTGAACATGGTCAGCAGGTTGTACAGGTTCTGCGGAGGCTGCGCAGGCCTCGTTTTTTTAGGGGGCGTTTAAACTTGAACGCATTGTCCGATGATAAGGTCATACAGATGTTCCGTCTAAATCGTAACAACATTTTCCGTCTGTATGACCTTGTCAAACTGGGCCTAGACCCTGAGACAGCACGCTCTCGCCCTGTCTCAGGCCTGCACAAACTCCTGGCTGTGTTGCACTTTATGGCTACTGGCAGCTTTCAGGCTGTGTCTGGGAATGTCATAGGAATCTCACAGCCCTCATTTTCAAGAATCTTAACACAGGTGACGTATACCTAACAACCTCTTCTGTTTTGTGTTTGTTTTAATTTCTCGGTGGCCAGTTCTGTCCTAAAATCTCAAGTTTATTGTTCTTTAAAATGTTCACACAGGTTTTGGCTGTTTTGCAGCCCCACATCGAGGACTCAATCTGCTTCCCTACCCAGGAGTCTCAGTGGCATGCCGTCAGGGTAGATTTCTATGAGCTGGCTGGCATGCCCAATGTGCTTGGAGCCATAGATTGCACACACATTCAGCTGAGACCACCTAGGGGCAGCCAGCACATATATACTAACCGCCATTTTCAACACTCCACAAATGTGCAGGTGGTTTGTGATGCAAATCTGAAAATAATGAGTGTTGTTGCTGGTTACCCTGGGGGCTGCCATGACTCCTTCATCCTCAGTCAGTCATCCCTCTTTGATAAGTTTGAGGACGGACAAATGCCAGATGGATGGCTGCTGGGTATGTAATTTGATATGTGTAGGCCTGCGTATACTTTGTCCAAATACAGGGGCAGATGTATTAACCTGTAGAAGGCATAAGGAAGTGAGAAACCAGTGATCTGTGCAAGGTGATAAAGGCACCTGCCAATCTGCTCCAATATGTAAATTAACATTTAGGAACAGATTGTCTGCTGCCTTTTTTACCTTGCACATATCACTGGTTTTTCACTTCCTTATGCCTTCTACAGGTTAATACATCTGCCCCACAGTGTGTTACTTATGTGTTGCTGTATCTTAACATGAATCACGTTACTATATCTGTCTTTTAGGTGATGGAGGATATGGCTGTTACTCTTGGCTTCTAACTCCATTGTCCCGACCTGATACCCCTGCTGAACACAATTACAATAATGCACATGAGTCCACACGGAATGTGATAGAAAGATGTTTTGGTGTGCTGAAATCTAGGTTTCGGTGTCTGGATAAGTCTGGTGGCCTTTTGTTGTATAGTCCCTCCAAAGTGACTCAAATTGTGTTCTGCTGCTGCTTTCTTCATAACATGTGTTTGCAACAACATCTGCCACATGTTGAGGAGGAGGAAGAGAAGGAAGAAAGCAGCCAGCAAGCAGAGAAATTAGAGACAGCTGGTGATACTTGGAGTACTGATGTAGGGAGGCAGGTTAGGCAACAGATCATAAATCGCTATTTCTAAGGTAAGCTTGGTTTGCTTATTTCATTTGTTTTGTCTTCATAAATAGATGTTTTGTGTTTTTTGACAAAATCCATTACTCTGAATGTGTCTGTCTCCTTGACACATACAAACATATCCTCGCTATATGAAAAAAAATGTTGCATGTGTATTGTGTGTCTTTTTAATATCAAAAATAAGAATTTACTTACCGATAATTCTATTTCTCATAGTCCGTAGTGGATGCTGAGGACTCCGTAAGGACCATGGGGAATAGCGGCTCCGCAGGAGACTGGGCACAAAGTAAAAAGCTTTAGGACTACCTGGTGTGCACTGGCTCCTCCCCCTATGACCCTCCTCCAAGCCTCAGTTAGGATACTGTGCCCAGACGAGCGTACACAATAAGGAAGGATTTTGAATCCCGGGTAAGACTCAAACCAGCCACACCAATCACACCGTACAACTTGTGATCTGAACCCAGTTAACAGCATGATAACAAAGGAGCCTCTGAAAAGATGGCTCACAACAATAATAACCCGATTTTTGTAACAATAACTATGTACAAGTATTGCAGACAATCCGCACTTGGGATGGGCGCCCAGCATCCACTACGGACTATGAGAAATAGAATTATCGGTAAGTAAATTCTTATTTTCTCTAACGTCCTATGTGGATGCTGGGGACTCCGTAAGGACCATGGGGATTATACCAAAGCTCCCAAACGGGCGGGAGAGTGCGGATGACTCTGCAGCACCGAATGAGAGAACTCCAGGTCCTCCTCAGCCAGGGTATCAAATTTGTAGAATTTAGCAAACGTGTTTGCCCCTGACCAAGTAGCTGCTCGGCAAAGTTGTAAAGCCGAGACCCCTCGGGCAGCCGCCCAAGATGAGCCCACTTTCCGTGTGGAATGGGCTTTTACAGATTTTGGCTGTGGCAGGCCTGCCACAGAATGTGCAAGCTGAATTGTACTACAAATCCAACGAGCAATCGTCTGCTTAGAAGCAGGAGCACCCAGCTTGTTGGGTGCATACAGGATAAACAGCGAGTCAGATTTTCTGACTCCAGCCGTCCTGGAAACATATATTTTCAGGGCCCTGACTACGTCTAGCAACTTGGAATCCTCCAAGTCCCTAGTAGCCGCAGGCACCACAATAGGCTGGTTCAGGTGAAACGCTGAAACGACCTTAGGGAGAAATTGAGGACGAGTCCTCAATTCTGCCCTATCCGTATGAAAAATCAGGTAAGGGCTTTTATAGGATAAAGCCGCCAATTCTGAGACACGCCTGGCTGAAGCCAGGGCTAACAGCATTACCACTTTCCATGTGAGATATTTTAAGTCCACAGTGGTGAGTGGTTCAAACCAATGTGATTTTAGGAATCCCAAAACTACATTGAGATCCCAAGGTGCCACTGGAGGCACAAAAGGAGGCTGTATATGCAGTACTCCCTTGACAAACGTCTGAACTTCAGGAACAGAAGCCAGTTCTTTTTGGAAGAATATTGACAGGGCCGAAATTTGAACCTTAATGGACCCTAATTTGAGGCCCATAGACAGTCCTGTTTGCAGGAAATGCAGGAAACGACCCAGTTGAAATTCCTCTGTAGGGGCCTTCCTGGCCTCGCACCACGCAACATATTTACGCCAAATACGGTGATAATGTTGTATGGTTACATCCTTCCTGGCTTTGATCAGGGTAGGGATGACTTCATCCGGAATGCCTTTTTCCTTCAGGATCCGGCGTTCAACCGCCATGCCGTCAAACGCAGCCGCGGTAAGTCTTGGAACAGACATGGTCCCTGCTGGAGCAGGTCCTTTCTTAGAGGTAGAAGCCACGGGTCTTCCGTGAGCATCTCTTGAATTTCCGGGTACCAAGTCCTTCTTGGCCAATCCGGAGCCACGAGTATAGTCTTTACTCCTCTCCTTCTTATGATTCTCAGTACTTTTGGTATGAGAGGAAGAGGAGGGAACACATACACTGACTGGTACACCCACGGTGTTACCAGAGCGTCCACAGCTATTGCCTGAGGGTCCCTTGACCTGGCGCAATATCTGTCCAGTTTTTGTTGAGGCGGGACGCCATCATGTCCACCTTTGGTTTTTCCCAACGGTTCACAATCATGTGGAAGACTTCTGGGTGAAGTTCCCACTCCCCCGGGTGGAGATCGTGTCTGCTGAGGAAGTCTGCTTCCCAGTTGTCCACTCCCGGAATGAACACTGCTGACAGTGCTATCACATGATTTTCCGCCCAGCGAAGAATCCTTGCAACTTCCATCATTGCCCTCCTGCTTCTTGTGCCGCCCTGTCTGTTTACGTGGGCGACTGCCGTGATGTTGTCCGACTGGATCAACACCGACTGACCCTGAAGCAGAGGCCTTGCCTGACTTAGGGCATTGTAAATGGCCCTTAGTTCCAGGATATTTATGTGAAGTGACGTTTCCATGCTTGACCACAAGCACTGGAAATTTCTTCCCTGTGTGACTGCTCCCCAGCCTCTCAGGCTGGCATCCGTGGTCACCAGGACCCAATCCTGAATGCCGAATCTGCGGCCCTCTAGGAGATGAGCACTCTGTAACCACCACAGGAGAGACACCCTTGTCCTTGGAGACAGGGTTATCCGCTGATGCATTTGAAGATGCGATCCGGACCATTTGTCCAGCAGATCCCACTGAAAAGTTCTTGCGTGGAATCTGCCGAATGGAATCGCTTCGTAAGAAGCCACCATCTTTCCCAGGACCTTTGTGCATTGATGCACTGACACCTGGCCTGGTCTTAGGAGGTTCCTGACTAGGTCGGATAACTCCCTGGCTTTCTCCTCCGGGAGAAACACCTTTTTCTGTACTGTGTCCAGAATCATCCCTAGGAACAGCAGACGTGTCGTCGGAATCAGCTGCGATTTTGGAATATTTAGAATCCAACCGTGCTGTCGTAGTACTATTTGAGATAGTGCTACTCCGACCTCTAACTGTTCTCTGGACCTTGCCCTTATCAGGAGATCGTCCAAGTAAGGAATAATTAAGACGCCTTTTCTTCGAAGAAGAATCATCATTTCGGCCATTACCTTGGTAAAGACCCGGGGTGCCGTGGACAATCCAAACGGCAGCGTCTGAAACTGATAATGACAGTTCTGTACCACAAACCTGAGGTACCCTTGGTGAGAAGGGCAAATTGGGACATGGAGGTAAGCATCCTTGATGTCCAGAGACACCATATAGTCCCCTTCTTCCAGGTTCGCTATCACTGCTCTGAGTGACTCCATCTTGAACTTGAACCTTCTTATGTAAGTGTTCAAGGATTTCAGATTTAAAATGGGTCTCACCGAGCCGTCCGGCTTCGGTACCACAAACAGCGTGGAATAATACCCCTTTCCCTGTTGTAGGAGGGGTACCTTGATTATCACCTGCTGGGAATACAGCTTGTGAATGGCTTCCAATATCGCCTCCCTGTCGGGGGGAGACGTTGGTAAAGCAGACTTCAGGAACCGGCGAGGGGGAGACGTCTCGAATTCCAATTTGTACCCCTGAGATACTACCTGCAGGATCCAGGGGTCCACTTGCGAGTGAGCCCACTGCGCGCTGAAATTCTTGAGACGGGCCCCCACCGTGCCTGAGTCCGCTTGTAAGGCCCCAGCGTCATGCTGAGGACTTGGCAGAAGCGGGGGAGGGCTTCTGTTCGTGGGAAGAGGCTGTCTGCTGCAGTCTTTTTCCCCTTCCTCTGCCCCGGGGCAGATATGAGTGGCCTTTTGCCCGCTTGCCCTTATGGGGACGAAAGGACTGAGCCTGAAAAGACGGTATCTTTTTCTGCTGCGAGGTGACTTGGGGTAGAAAGGTGGATTTCCCGGCCGTTGCCGTGGTCACCAAGTCCGATAGACCGACCCCAAATAACTCCTCCCCTTTATACGGCAATACTTCCATATGCCGTTTGGAATCCGCATCCCCTGACCACTGTCGCGTCCATAATCCTCTTCTGGCAGAAATGGACATCGCACTTACTCTTGATGCCAGAGTGCAAATATCCCTCTGTGCATCTCGCATATATAGAAACGCATCTTTTAAACGCTCTATAGTCAATAATATATTGTCCTTGTCCAGGGTATCAATATTTTCAGTCAGGGAATCCGACCAAGCCACCCCAGCACTGCACATCCAGGCTGAGGCGATTGCTGGTCGCAGTATAATACCAGTATGTGTGTATATACTTTTTAGGACATTTTCCAGCTTCCTATCAGCTGGTTCCTTGAGGGCGGCCGTATCAGGAGACGGTAACGCCACTTGTTTTGATAAGCGTGTGAGCGCCTTATCCACCCTAGGGGGTGTTTCCCAGCGCGCCCTAACCTCTGGCGGGAAAGGGTATAATGCCAATAATTTTTTAGAAATTAGCAGTTTTTTATCGGGGGAAACCCACGCTTCATCACACACCTCATTTAATTCATCTGATTCAGGAAAAACTACGGGTAGTTTTTTTTTTTCACACCCCACATAATACCCTTTTTTGTGGTACTTGTAGTATCAGAAATGTTCAAAACCTCCTTCATTGCCGTGATCATGTAACGTGTAGCCCTACTGGAAAATACGTTTGTTTCTTCACCGTCGACACTGGAGTCAGTGTCCGTGTCTGGGTCTGTATCGACCTGATGTAACGGGCGCTTTTGAGCCCCTGACGGTGTTTGAGACGCCTGTATTAACTGATTATCCGGCTGTCTCATGTCGTCAACAGACTTTTGTAAAGTGCTGACACTATCACGTAATTCTTTCCATAAGATCATCCAGTCAGGAGTCGACTCCCTAGAGGGTGACATCACTAACACAGGCAATTGCTCCGCCTCCACACCATTTTCCTCCTCATACATGTCGACACAACGTACCGACACACCGCACACACACAGGGAATTCTCTGATAGAGGACAGGACCCCACTAGCCCTTTGGGGAGACAGAGGGAGAGTTTGCCAGCACACACCAGAGCGCTATATATATATATATATAGGGATAACCTTATATAAGTGTTTTTCCCTAATATAGCTGCTGTATATCTTTATATGCCAATTTTATGCCCCCCCTCTCTTGTTTTACCCTGTTTCTGTAGTGCAGGACTGCAGGGGAGAGTCAGGGAGCCTTCCTCCAACGGAGCTGTGAGGAAAAAATGGCGCCAGTGTGCTGAGGAGATAGGCTCCGCCCCCTTTTCGGCGGCCTTTCTCCCGCTTTTTTATTGTAATTTAGGCAGGGGTTAAATACATCCATATAGCCCAGGAGCTATATGTGATGTATTTTTAGCCAAAAAAAGGTATTTCTATTGCGTCTCAGGGCGCCCCCCCCCAGCGCCTGCACCCTCAGTGACCGGAGTGTGAAGTGTGCTGAGAGCAATGGCGCATACCTTAATGAAGACAGGACGTCTTCTGCCGCCGATTTTCCGGACTCTTCAGTCTTCTGGCTCTGTAAGGGGGACGGCGGCGCGGCTCCGGGACCCATCCATGGCTGGGCCTGTGATCGTCCCTCTGGAGCTAATGTCCAGTAGCCTAAGAAGCCCAATCCACTCTGCACGCAGGTGAGTTCGCTTCTTCTCCCCTTAGTCCCTCGATGCAGTGAGCCTGTTGCCAGCAGGTCTCACTGAAAGTAAAAAAACTACTTTAAACTTTTTCTCTAAGCAGCTCAGGAGAGCCACCTAGATTGCACCCTTCTCGTTCGGGCACAAAATCTTAACTGAGGCTTGGAGGAGGGTCATAGGGGGAGGAGCCAGTGCACACCAGGTAGTCCTAAAGCTTTTTACTTTGTGCCCAGTCTCCTGCGGAGCCGCTATTCCCCATGGTCCTTACGGAGTCCCCAGCATCCACTTAGGACGTTAGAGAAACAACAGATTATGAGTGGCATGCATTAAGTCTGGATAAGTGTTTGAAATCTTGCAGTGCTAATTTCTTACAAGCCCACATCATCCATTTAGTATTTCACTTTATCATTGTGTATAATGTCCTAATGCACAGGTTCACAAACTCGGCCCTCAGGACCACACACAGTGCATGTTTTTCAAGTAACACAGTAGAAGCACAGGTGTATGAATTACTCACAGACATATGTTAAAAGGTTCACAGGTGGAGCTAATTATGTCACTTGTGATTCTGTGAGTAGACCTGCAAAACATGCACTGTGTTGGTCCCTGATGGCCGAGTTTGAGAACCTGTGTTCCCAAAAAACACTCCTCAACATATAATATGTTAGCCTTGAGGAATACATGTGTCCCTATGTGTGATGCACCATCATATTTAAGACTCACAAACTTACTGTAATCAGGAATAATTTATTTCCTAATGTTTGATGCTGTAAACTTGATGATGTGTAAGTAAATACACAGTTTGCCACACATATACATTATTGTACACATTTTTTTTTGTAAAAGTACATATTTGTTTGTTTCTGCATCATGTGTAAAAACATGCTTAATAATTTTTAACACACACAAACATGTCCCAACAATACTGACATTCATTTGGACAATGTTTTACAAACAAAACAAAGGCAACATATTACAAGCTTTTTACGCCACTCAATTGAGTTCATCTTGTAATGTTGTATAGATAAGATAGCTAAGATATGTATCACTAACATTGTAATTTGGATTGTCTGCAGGCAAAGAGAATGATTGGAATCTAGAAAGAGTAATGATTAGAAAAAAATCAAGTGGTCAGTTTACTTCCTGCTAAAGACATTCTGCCTGGCTGGCAATTATTGTATCTGCAGGCAAAGAGAATGATTGGAATCTAGAAAGAGTAATGATTAGAAAAAAATCAAGTGGTCAGTTTACTTCCTGCTAAAGACATTCTGCCTGGCTGGCAATTATTGTATCTGCAGGCAAAGAGAATGATTGGAATCTAGAAAGAGTAATGATTAGAAAAAAATCAAGTGGTCAGTTTACTTCCTGCTAACATGTATGTGTGGCTACATCAACATTTTCCTCCTCCAATACCCTAAAAAAATGAAAAGGAATAAATGTGCGTACTATTTTTTTCTATTATTTTGGCCCACTTATAATTAATGATGTTAAAAAAAGGGTCAAGGAGCTAAGTGTGATATTTTGTAAACCATCAAAAACACTTGCTAACTATTTTGAGTTAATTATCACAAATGTCTAACTTGTTTTTTTACGTTTTTTTGGGTGGCTGCTTGTCCTGGCCTTTGCCTTTAGCAGTGTCATGTTGGCGTGCTCTGGTGGACCGTCTTGGTGGTGATGAGACTGGCGTGATATTTGGAGTAGTCGTACCAGAACTGCTGGTTGTTTGCTGTTGGTGCATGCATCTGAGAGTTTAATTCAGGTTAGTGAGGGTGGCATTGAGTTCACGTGTAGCAGCATTTTGATTGTCTACTATTCTGAATAAACTTTCATTAATCTTTTGACTGTTTTGAAAAATGCTCATATAACTTTGCTGTTGTCTGTGCTGTTCTTCCATTAGTCTGTGCTGTTCTTCCATTAGTCTGTGCTGTTCTTCCATTATGCGCTGTAAGTTGCCCATGACCTGTGTAATGTCTGTACGCATGAGTTCCATGGTATTGCCTATTCTGGTTGTTTGCTCATTTTGTCGACTCAGATATCTTGAGATTCTTCTGAGGTGAGATGGTAGGCTTGCAAACATTTGTGTCTGCTTACGCAGGCAATCTTCATTAGTGGCCTGCTGTCTAGCCCAAATAGTCCAAAACACCTGATCAGGGCCTTGTGTTGTTGGGCTGTGTTGTGGTGGTGGTGTGCTTTGCTGTGGTGGTGTACTCACAGGTACTGGGGGGCTCATTCCTTGCATTAATGGCTGCATTTCTAAGATGTTTGTCTCCTCCATGTCACTGTGTTGGTGTTGTTGCGGAGTGATGCTGTTCCCAGGACTCTAAGCTGAAATGTTAAACATATCTACGTTAGCTATCCATATGTTTGTGAAATGATAAAAAATCACTACACATGGAACACATGTCATTCACTGTTGCTTTCAACTATGCTGCCTAGCAACATCATCACTCATAGCTTAAATGCATACATATGCCTGTTTGTGGTAAATGTGTCTGGTTACTTAATTGTGAAAGCAAACACTTTAGTTTTATTGTAGCTCACACATACTCCACCATAAAAAAACATTGTAATACATAATGTGTTACCTTATAGCTTTGTTCCAAAAAACATAGTAATGTTTTTGTATGTATTTTGCAATGTTACCTCAAGCACACATGAGATTTTCAGAAAAAAAAAAAACTTTTTACAAACAAACCAACATGCTTTTTTGTTGCAGCATCTTATACCCAATGTCATACTGTATGACTCAAGTGGACATACATATCTTTACTGGATGTGGACAAGGACATTTAGTTTGGATTCCATTTCAGCTTTTACTTACTGCGGTAAGTATTTTTGTTTTGGAAGTGTTTTGACTTAATGCGGTTATTACTGATTATGATTATGTTCTGACATTTTTCACTTTTTTTTCAGTTTGATACTCACAATCAAGATGAGGGGAGTGTGGATGACGTCTTGGAGGTGTGTCCAAAATTTGGAGTGGGGGGACAGAACATACGGATGATAATCTTCGTGGCGGGGTAGCCTGTTGTGTTTGTGCCGGGACAGACGACCTTGCTTTCTTTTCGGCCACAGGTTTCTCGTGGTGATGTCTTACAGAAGAGCCACTTCTGCTGCTCCATACTTCTTTTGATGGACCTTTTAATGAAAGTGCAATTTTGTTATGGCAATTCCTTTACAAGCATACCCTATACTACAATGGACACTTTACCTGCTTCCGCAGCGTCATCATCATCAGATGTGTTAGGATTTACTGGCCGACGAGTAGTACTGCTTTTTTCAGACACTGTATAAAATTAGATATATTCATAAATCATGCTATTGTGTATACATCCACCCATTATGCTTATAAACAGTTTTACATTTAGAAATGCTTGGTTTTTAATTCAAACAAACATAAGGACCAGAAATACAAAAATTTATCACAAAAAACAAACAAAACACATATGCACTATGGCAACATCAAGACAGCCAAACATGTACAGGACACTGACATAGGCCACAAGTTCAAGGAAAGGTTTTTTATTTATTTTTTTAAAACACACAACTTCATTTTGTATTGTTTAAAAAAATATTACAGATGCAATATCTAATTTGCTCTGTGATGTGGCACTCCAAAGACACATTACCAGTATATGACCAAAAAAAACCCAAAAACTAATTTTTTGAGAAAAAAAAATGCAGTATGGTGTCACGGTACAAATACAAGCCAAAAAAAAAAACCATTACAAAAAAACAATAACATTCTCTAAAGATGACATTACACATGTAAGTGGTTTAAAAACCACTTTCCAGTTCTCCAGCCTCTAACATGACAACGGATTTTTTACTAAAAAAAAACATGGAACACATATATAAAACATAGTCATAATCTAAAAAAAAAAAAAACGCCCAAAAGGAAAACATTATTGCAGGACAAATCAGAGACACACCAAGTCCAAACTACACATGCAAAATATCTGTCTGAAAAACACATGACATACAATAAAGTAAGATGTTACATTGGCTTTTAGCTAACACATGACCCAAAACAATGAATTTGCTGACACACACTTGAAGATGGGAGTAATATGCAACGTCACATGACACAGATTACAAAATAAAACATTTTAACACAAAAAAAAATACAAATACACATGCTCACCATTCTTCCTTGGCCTATCTGAATCCCGGACATGGGTTGCAGAGACAACTTCAGGAGGTATTACACTCCGCATGGGCTCCTCATACTCCAGATAACTTGCAATATAGGGCTGGCCACCACCGGTTTTCCGAGCCTCCTTGGCCTCCTTGGCCATTTTGGACTTGACACGTCGCTTTATGTCATAGTACCGTTTGCGGCATGTGTCCTCCGTCCGCTTGACCACCCCTCACTATTGACAGCAACAACTACTTTCGACCACAACACCGTCTTCCTCCGTGTTGGCACCTTGGCAGACTCAGGGCCAAATAGCTGCCTCTGATACTTCATCAGCTCACGCACCAATGCCACATTTTCTGCAAAACTATACTTAACATTCCGCCCAGTCTTAGTAGTGGTGCGTGGCTGCGGAGCACTCTGACTGTCACTGTCACTTGAGGCTGCTGCAGCAACCTCACCCACCTCTTCCACCTCACTAACCTCACCTCCTCCACCTGACCGACCTCCTCCCCCTCACTCACACCCTCCACCTCTGAGTCACACATAATTGTGTGTCTAAACAGTTAACACAGGAAAAAAAAAGACAAACAACACACTCCTCCACTACCACTACACAACTCACACACACACACACACACACACACACACACACACACACACACACACACACACAAACACTGACAAGGGACTATAAAGAAAAATAACTTGGACTAAAAATTAGACAAAACCACAAAATACAAGACAACAAGAATGACAAGACGACTTTCAAACACAATACCACACTCAGAAATCGCTACCAACACTCCTCACCAAACCACAAATTCACCTACCTCCACAGCACAACCTCCCTCCTCCTCACCACTAACTAAACCCACGAGGTGCGGACGGTTTGGGGCGTATTTATATGGTTGCACACAGACACTCCTACCATCTGAAACACAACCAATCACGAACGGGGATGAAAATCGAAACTGAAAGTGAAAATGCGGCCGCAGGAAAAATAAACCCTGCCGCGTTTAACTTAGGAAAAAAAAACAGCAAATCCAACAAAAACACGTACGCAAACGACAATGACGGCCATAAATGTGCCAAAAAAACCCGACTGGCATCGACATCGGAAAACACGAAAACCATAAAGTCGACTGCTTCGTAACTTTGCGTATATGGATTCAAAAAGTTGCATGAAAATGCACCCGATACAAAACGAGTTTAAACACTACACAAACCGACTCAAACACGAATATTAGTAAATATTGCCCAGTGTCTTATTATTGGGGAAACACAGTAGTAATGAATGAAGCAGTATTTTGGAAGTGGGGTGCACAGAATTTGTAGATTGAGTGCATGTTGTCAGCCGTTTGTGCTATAATAAGCAGAAAACTTTAGCGCTAGGAGGAATACCACATTCAACCACATACAGTGATGGTTTACACAACAACCCACAATATGTATAGAAACCACGTTTTTTAGAGGGAAGTTGTGATGTAGTAGGAATGGCTTCTCTTTGTTCATAAGATTCTACAATATCACATGCAAAAAAATAGAAAAACAGATGATAGTGCAGACCCTCATATAAATACTAGAGATGAGCGCCGGAAATTTTTCGGGTTTTGTGTTTTGGTTTTGGGTTCGGTTCCGCGGCCGTGTTTTGGGTTCGACCGCGTTTTGGCAAAACCTCACCGAATTTTTTTTGTCGGATTCGGGTGTGTTTTGGATTCGGGTGTTTTTTTCAAAAAACCCTAAAAAACAGCTTAAATCATAGAATTTGGGGGTAATTTTGATCCCAAAGTATTATTAACCTCAAAAAACATAATTTACACTCATTTTCAGCCTATTCTGAACACATCACACCTCACAATATTATTTTTAGTCCTAAAATTTGCACCGAGGTCGCTGTGTGAGTAAGATAAGCGACCCTAGTGGCCGACACAAACACCGGGCCCATCTAGGAGTGGCACTGCAGTGTCACGCAGGATGGCCCTTCCAAAAAACCCTCCCCAAACAGCACATGACGCAAAGAAAAAAAGAGGCGCAATGAGGTAGCTGACTGTGTGAGTAAGATTAGCGACCCTAGTGGCCGACACAAACACCGGGCACATCTAGGAGTGGCACTGCAGTGTCACGCAGGATGTCCCTTCCAAAAAACCCTCCCCAAACAGCACATGACGCAAAGAAAAAAAGAGGCGCAATGAGGTAGCTGACTGTGTGAGTAAGATTAGCGACCCTAGTGGCCGACACAAACACCGGGCCCATCTAGGAGTGGCACTGCAGTGTCACGCAGGATGTCCCTTCCAAAAAACCCTCCCCAAACAGCACATGACGCAAAGAAAAAAAGAGGCGCAATGAGGTAGCTGACTGTGTGAGTAAGATTAGCGACCCTAGTGGCCGACACAAACACCGGGCCCATCTAGGAGTGGCACTGCAGTGTCACGCAGGATGTCCCTTCCAAAAAACCCTCCCCAATCAGCACATGATGCAAAGAAAAAGAAAAGAAAAAAGAGGTGCAAGATGGAATTATCCTTGGGCCCTCCCACCCACCCTTATGTTGTATAAACAAAACAGGACATGCACACTTTAACCAACCCATCATTTCAGTGACAGGGTCTGCCACACGACTGTGACTGATATGACGGGTTGGTTTGGACCCCCCCCAAAAAAGAAGCAATTAATCTCTCCTTGCACAAACTGGCTCTACAGAGGCAAGATGTCCACCTCATCTTCACCCTCCGATATATCACCGTGTACATCCCCCTCCTCACAGATTATCAATTCGTCCCCACTGGAATCCACCATCTCAGCTCCCTGTGTACTTTGTGGAGGCAATTGCTGCTGGTCAATGTCTCCGCGGAGGAATTGATTATAATTCATTTTAATGAACATCATCTTCTCCACATTTTCTGGATGTAACCTCGTACGCCGATTGCTGACAAGGTGAGCGGCGGCACTAAACACTCTTTCGGAGTACACACTTGTGGGAGGGCAACTTAGGTAGAATAAAGCCAGTTTGTGCAAGGGCCTCCAAATTGCCTCTTTTTCCTGCCAGTATAAGTACGGACTGTGTGACGTGCCTACTTGGATGCGGTCACTCATATAATCCTCCACCATTCTATCAATGTTGAGAGAATCATATGCAGTGACAGTAGACGACATGTCCGTAATCGTTGTCAGGTCCTTCAGTCCGGACCAGATGTCAGCATCAGCAGTCGCTCCAGACTGCCCTGCATCACCGCCAGCGGGTGGGCTCGGAATTCTGAGCCTTTTCCTCGCACCCCCAGTTGCGGGAGAATGTGAAGGAGGAGATGTTGACAGGTCGCGTTCCGCTTGACTTGACAATTTTGTCACCAGCAGGTCTTTCAACCCCAGCAGACCTGTGTCTGCCGGAAAGAGAGATCCAAGGTAGGCTTTAAATCTAGGATCGAGCACGGTGGCCAAAATGTAGTGCTCTGATTTCAACAGATTGACCACCCGTGAATCCTTGTTAAGCGAATTAAGGGCTGCATCCACAAGTCCCACATGCCTAGCGGAATCGCTCCGTGTTAGCTCCTTCTTCAATGCCTCCAGCTTCTTCTGCAAAAGCCTGATGAGGGGAATGACCTGACTCAGGCTGGCAGTGTCTGAACTGACTTCACGTGTGGCAAGTTCAAAGGGCATCAGAACCTTGCACAACGTTGAAATCATTCTCCACTGCACTTGAGACAGGTGCATTCCATCTCCTATATCGTGCTCAATTGTATAGGCTTGAATGGCCTTTTGCTGCTCCTCCAACCTCTGAAGCATATAGAGGGTTGAATTCCACCTCGTTACCACTTCTTGCTTCAGATGATGGCAGGGCAGGTTCAGTAGTTTTTGGTGGTGCTCCAGTCTTCTGTACGTGGTGCCTGTACGCCGAAAGTGTCCCGCAATTTTTCTGGCCACCGACAGCATCTCTTGCACGCCCCTGTCGTTTTTTAAAAAATTCTGCACCACCAAATTCAAGGTATGTGCAAAACATGGGACGTGCTGGAATTTGCCCATATTTAATGCACACACAATATTGCTGGCGTTGTCCGATGCCACAAATCCACAGGAGAGTCCAATTGGGGTAAGCCATTCCGCGATGATCTTCCTCAGTTGCCGTAAGAGGTTTTCAGCTGTGTGCGTATTCTGGAAAGCGGTGATACAAAGCGTAGCCTGCCTAGGAAAGAGTTGGCGTTTGCGAGATGCTGCTACTGGTGCCGCCGCTGCTGTTCTTGCGGCGGGAGTCCATACATCTACCCAGTGGGCTGTCACAGTCATATAGTCCTGACCCTGCCCTGCTCCACTTGTCCACATGTCCGTGGTTAAGTGGACATTGGGTACAACTGCATTTTTTAGGACACTGGTGAGTCTTTTTCTGACGTCCGTGTACATTCTCGGTATCGCCTGCCTAGAGAAGTGGAACCTAGATGGTATTTGGTAACGGGGGCACACTGCCTCAATAAATTGTCTAGTTCCCTGTGAACTAACGGCGGATACCGGACGCACGTCTAACACCAACATAGTTGTCAAGGACTCAGTTATCCGCTTTGCAGTAGGATGACTGCTGTGATATTTCATCTTCCTCGCAAAGGACTGTTGAACAGTCAATTGCTTACTGGAAGTAGTACAAGTGGGCTTACGACTTCCCCTCTGGGATGACCATCGACTCCCAGCGGCAACAACAGCAGCGCCAGCAGCAGTAGGCGTTACACGCAAGGATGCATCGGAGGAATCCCAGGCAGGAAAGGACTCGTCAGACTTGCCAGTGACATGGCCTGCAGGACTATTGGCATTCCTGGGGAAGGAGGAAATTGACACTGAGGGAGTTGGTGGGGTGGTTTGCGTGAGCTTGGTTACAAGAGGAAGGGATTTACTGGTCAGTGGACTGCTTCCGCTGTCACCCAAAGTTTTTGAACTTGTCACTGACTTATTATGAATGCGCTGCAGGTGACGTATAAGGGAGGATGTTCCGAGGTGGTTAACGTCCTTACCCCTACTTATTACAGCTTGACAAAGGGAACACACGGCTTGACACCTGTTGTCCGCATTTCTGGTGAAATACCTCCACACCGAAGAGCTGATTTTTTTGGTATTTTCACCTGGCATGTCAACGGCCATATTCCTCCCACGGACAACAGGTGTCTCCCCGGGTGCCTGACTTAAACAAACCACCTCACCATCAGAATCCTCCTGGTCAATTTCCTCCCCAGCGCCAGCAACACCCATATCCTCCTCATCCTGGTGTACTTCAACACTGACATCTTCAATCTGACTATCAGGAACTGGACTGCGGGTGCTCCTTCCAGCACTTGCAGGGGGCATGCAAATAGTGGAAGGCGCATGCTCTTCACGTCCAGTGTTGGGAAAGTCAGGCATCGCAAACGACACAATTGGACTCTCCTTGTGGATTTGGGATTTCAAAGAACGCACAGTTCTTTGCGGTGCTTTTGCCAGCTTGAGTCTTTTCAGTTTTCTAGCGAGAGGCTGAGTGCTTCCATCCTCATGTGAAGCTGAACCACTAGCCATGAACATAGGCCAGGGCCTCAGCCGTTCCTTGCCACTCCGTGTGGTAAATGGCATATTGGCAAGTTTACGCTTCTCCTCCGACAATTTTATTTTAGGTTTTGGAGTCCTTTTTTTTCTGATATTTGGTGTTTTGGATTTGACATGCTCTGTACTATGACATTGGGCATCGGCCTTGGCAGACGACGTTGCTGGCATTTCATCGTCTCGGCCATGACTAGTGGCAGCAGCTTCAGCACGAGGTGGAAGTGGATCTTGATCTTTCCCTAATTTTGGAACCTCAACTTTTTTGTTCTCCATATTTTATAGGCAGAACTAAAAGGCACCTCAGGTAAACAATGGAGATGGATGGATTGGATACTAGTATACAATTATGGACGGACTGCCACGGTTAGGTGGTATAAAAAAACCACGGTTAGGTGGTATATATTATAATAATAATACAATTATGGATGGACGGACTGCCTGCCGACTGCCGACACAGAGGTAGCCACAGCCGTGAACTACCGCACTGTACACTGGTTGATAAAGAGATAGTAGTATACTCGTAACAATTAGGATGACACTATGACGGTATAAAGAATGAAAAAAAAACCACGGTTAGGTGGTAGGTATATAATAATAAATAATACAATTCTGGTCGGACGGACTGCCTGCCGTGTGCCGACACAGAGGTAGCCACAGCCGTGAACTACCGCACTGTACACTGGTTGATAAAGAGATAGTAGTATACTCGTAACAATTAGGATGACACTATGACGGTATAAAGAATGAAAAAAAAACCACGGTTAGGTGGTAGGTATATAATAATAAATAATACAATTCTGGTCGGACGGACTGCCTGCCGTGTGCCGACACAGAGGTAGCCACAGCCGTGAACTACCGCACTGTACACTGGTTGATAAAGAGATAGTAGTATACTCGTAACAATTAGGATGACACTATGACGGTATAAAGAATGAAAAAAAAAACCACGGTTAGGTGGTAGGTATATAATAATAAATAATACAATTCTGGTCGGACGGACTGCCTGCCGTGTGCCGACACAGAGGTAGCCACAGCCGTGAACTACCGCACTGTACACTGGTTGATAAAGAGATAGTAGTATACTCGTAACAATTAGGATGACACTATGACGGTATAAAGAATGAAAAAAAAAACCACGGTTAGGTGGTAGGTATATAATAATAAATAATACAATTCTGGTCGGACGGACTGCCTGCCGTGTGCCGACACAGAGGTAGCCACAGCCGTGAACTACCGCACTGTACACTGGTTGATAAAGAGATAGTAGTATACTCGTAACAATTAGGATGACACTATGACGGTATAAAGAATGAAAAAAAAACCACGGTTAGGTGGTAGGTATATAATAATAAATAATACAATTCTGGTCGGACGGACTGCCTGCCGTGTGCCGACACAGAGGTAGCCACAGCCGTGAACTACCGCACTGTACTGTGTCTGCTGCTAATATAGACTGGTTGATATTTAAAGAGATATTAGTAGTATACAACAATACTATACTGGTGGTCAGGCACTGGTCACCACTCCTGCAGCAAAAGTGTGCACTGTTAATTAATATAATTGTACTCCTGGCTCCTGCTAACAACCTGCAGTGCTCCCCAGTCTCCCCCACAATTAATTATAAGCTTTTAATTTATACATTGATGACTGTGCAGCACACTGGGCTGAGCTGAGTGCACACAGACTGAGTCACACTGTGTGACTGACTGTGCTGTGTATCGGTTTTTTTTTCAGGCAGAGAACGGATATAGCAGAGAGAAGTGAACGGATATATTATATTAAATAAAAGTTAACTAGCAACTGCACTGGTCACTGACTGTGGTAAACTAACTCTGTCTGCGACTCTGCACAATCTCTCTCTCTCTATCTAATCTATCTCTATTCTAATGGAGAGGACGCCAGACACGTCCTCTCCCTATCAATCTCAATGCACGAGTGAAAATGGCGGCGACGCGCGGCTCCTTATATAGAATCTGAGTCTCGCGATAGAATCCGAGCCTCGCGAGAATCCGACAGCGTCATGATGACGTTCGGGCGCGCTCGGGTTAACCGAGCAAGGCGGGAAGATCCGAGTCGCTCGGACCCGTGAAAAAAAACATGAAGTTCGGGCGGGTTCGGATTCCGAGGAACCGAACCCGCTCATCTCTAATAAATACTAAATTTTAATTCACGATGTCCACTTACAAACGTGATTGGTATCAGCATGATAATCATCCCACAGTGGTAAAACAGCATAGATCTGATGTACCGGTCCAAATGGTAAATGACAACTCCAGAATAATGTAGAAGATACCATAAAAAACAAAAAATGCGAAAAAATAGTGCAAATATGTAAAAAATACAAATATTTTAATACAGATATGTACTTACAAACAAGTGTTAAAATCACAGCATAATTGGTCCCACAGTGGAAAACAGCAAGGATTGCTCCTAATATTCCAGAGATGGTCCAAGGAGTCAGCTAATATCCACTTCCGGATAGTGATTAAAGCACAGAAGAATACCCAAGCATTTAACAATGTGGAAAAGTCCAGAGCCATGCTAAACGCATTTCAGACTTAGGGGGACATGTACTAAGCGGTGATAAAAGTGGAGAAGTGAGCCAGTGGAGAAGTTGCCCATGACAACCAATCAGCATTGATGTAACATTTATAATTTGCATACTATAAACATATACAAAGCAGCTGATTGGTTGCCATGGGCAACTTCTCCACTGGCTCAATTCTCCACTTTTATCACTGCTTAGTACATGTCCCCCTTAGTGTCCTTCTTCAGTAGGGTCTGAAGAAGGACACTAAGTCTGAAACGCGTTTAGCGTGGCTCTGGACGTTTGTTGTTGTGTAAACCATCACTGTATGGAATGTGGTATTCCTCCTAGCGCTAAAGTTTTGTGTATTCACTTGTGTTCTATGTATTATCTTTTAGTAAATTGGATGCTTACTCTTATACACGAATATAGCTGCATTGTGGGGGATTTTCATTGTGCACCATTACTGAAAATCTTTTCTAGTTCATTAAAATAAGCAGGGCACAAAAAAAAAAAAAAAAAAAAGAGATTTACCTTCTCTAATATTATATCAGTAATTATACACTGTGTATTGGCTAAAAAAGTTACGGTTGCAGAAAAGTTGTTTGCATAGAAAATGAATACACTTATATTGCAGAGTATCTTGGCCACCAGTATGTGAGATAAATACAAATTGTAGCAAATGAATATGTAAGATAATGCTATACTTATGTTGCACTTATTGTAAATAATAACTAGAATAGATACCTAATTTTTCTTACATATGGTGTAAGCATATTCAGAATGGCGCTTATTACGTATCAAAAATACTGCATATGATTCCACAGTGATGCCGCACATTCAGGGTAATATTGCTGTTGCTACAATTGATTTTAAAAGAACATATAAAATGTGTATAAAAAATTGGGGGGTAGGCAGGACTGAAATATGGGAGACACAGGAGGGTCAGTTTGGTGTTAACACTCCTGGAGAAAGGGAATGGATAATCCTGAATCCTCCTGTTGAAATTCGGGAGTTGTCTATAGAAATCGTCACCCATGCAGCAGTAATGGCGGATACTGGATGTACGTTTAGTACCAGCATAGTTGTTATGGCCTCAGTAATCCGTTTTGCAACTGGGTGACTGTTGTCATACTTCATCTTCCTTGTAAAGGATTGTTGAACAGTCCATTGTTTTGTTAAGCTACAGGTAGTCTTCCTGGTCCCTCTCTTGGATGAAGATTGACTCCCAGCAGCAACAGCAGCACCAGCAGCAGTAATAGCACTCAAGGATCCTTTGGAGGAATCCTGTATAGAAGAGGAGTCACTCATGCCTATGAAATTGGATACAGGACTACTTCCGATCCTGATTCAGGAGGAAATTGATGATGAGGGTGTTGGTGGTAGGGATTACAGGTGCATGGATCCAACAGAGAAAAGGGAGCTACTGTAGGTGTTGCTGGACTGGTTTGTTCTTAGGTGAAGTGTTTGAATGTGTCAACAACTTGTGATGTATGTGCTGTAAGTGTCGTAACAGGGAGGAGGTTCCTAGGTGGCTACGGTCCCTACTTCTACTTACAACGGCTTTACAAAGGCTACAGATGGTTAGACAGTTATTGTCTGGGTTTGTGAAGACATACTGTATATTCCACACAGAAGAAGTGGATTTTTTGTCTTTTGCCCAGGCATGACAATGGGATTTTTCATACCATGGGCAACAACTGTCTCCGCTGGAGCCTTATTTAAACAAACTACATCCCCATCATCAAAATCCTCGTTGTCAACATTCTTATTAGCGCCAGCTACACTAATATCCTCCTCATCCTGGTGTACTTCTACAGTGACATCCTCAATCTCAATGTCAGCACGTTGACTGGTGCTACTCCTCCCAACCAGGGGCGGATTTGCCACTAGTCAACCAAGGCATGCGCTTAGGGCCCCTTGAGTCTCAGGGTGCCTGGCAGCGGGCACAGATTGCCATAAGTAGTGGCGCTGCAGAGGATATTTTTTTTTTTACATGCCACATTCTGAGCCGGCTTTGACTCCAGCAAGCTATCAGCGCACGTAGACTAAGCTGTGGGAGGAGAGTGGAGAGCCAGAGGGTGAGACTGACAGTGTGCCTGCCACTGCCAGTACTGCTGGTGGTGAGGGTGAGCCTGGTGAGGTCAACAATCAGCGTGTGTGGGGGAGGGGGGGACATGGGTGCTGTGGGAGGGTGGACTGCGTGGCATAATGGATATTTCAGCTCATACTGTGATGCATAATATGCATTTTTACTCATACCGTATGGCGTAATATGAATTTTGGCTCATACTGTGAGGCGTAATGTATATTTTGGCTCATAGTGTGTGGCATAATATGCATTTTGACTCATATCGTGTGGTGTATTGTGAATTTCGGCAAATACTGTGTGGCGTAATGTGAATTTTCGGCTCATACTGTGTTGTGTAATGTATATTTCGGCTCATAGTGTGGTGCTTAATACACATTTTTACACATACCATGTGGTGTAATGTGAATTTTGGCACATAGTATGTAGGATAATGTGAATTTCGGCTCCTGCTGTGTGGTAATAATTAAATATTATGTTTGCATTGTGTTTTTATGTACCTTTTTAATATTTGTGATGCCAGTAATGTTTAAAGTTTTAAAATGTAGAATATAAGGAGTAAAAATGACAAATAATGTAAGGAGAATAAATCATGAATGAAAATATAGTGTTATGGATTGTTTGAGGAGGGGGTCCCCAAATCGGTGTCTTGCTTAGGGCCCCATGTGATCTAAATCCGCCTCTGCTCCCAACACTTGCAGAGGGCATGCAAATGGTGGAAGGAGCCACCTCTTCATGTAAAGTATTGGAAAGGTCAGGCTTATACATCACAACCGCGGAAACACTTGTACTCTCCTTGGGGATTGATGATATTTCTGAACACACAGTTTGTTCCTGTGCCTTAATAAGTTTAATTTTTTTTAACTCTTCTGCAGGAAGGAGGGCTTACATCATCATTATGAGATGCAGAACCACCAGCCATAAACACAGGCCAAGTCCTTAGCCTTTCCTTGCCACTTTGTGTAGTGAATGGCATATTGCTAATTTTACGTTTCTTGTCAGCTAACTTTACTTGTTTTTTTTATTTATCACAGTAAAATATTGCTTTTTTGATTTTACATGCCCTCTACGCCATTGGACATCGGCCTTAGCAGATGACGTTGACGGACTTGCATTGTCAATGTCATGACTAGTGGCAGCAGATTCAGCAATAGTAGTAGTAAGTGGTTCCCGATCTTTCAATTGTTTGTCATCCATTTCTATCAACAGCAACAGTGTCGCACAAATGAGTCAGAAATATGTATTATTATTTTTCATATCACACATCGGCGGTTACAGTGTCTCACAAATGAGTCAGAAATATACATTTTTACACACTGCGGTTTAGCTTCACCGACAGTGTCGCACAAATGAGTCAGAAATATATATTATTACACACTGAAGTTTAGCTTCACCGACAGAGTCCCACAATACGTGTATGAGTCAGAAATGGTAGTCGAACACTGCGGTTGACCTTCACCAACAGCGTAACACAATACGTGTATGAATAGGAAATAATATACTGCGGTCTGACCGGCAGTGTCTCAGTACTTATGAAAATAAAATAAAAATTGTATAGTACACTGGGGTACAGCACAAACAAAAGATATATTATATATTTTTTATAAGGGATCGGTATGAAATACCTCCAATCAAAATCCCGACGTTCAAAATCCCGACACCAATTGACCGATCCCGACAAGGTCAAAATACCGACATGGACAAAATACCGACATTTAAAATACCGACAAGGTCAAAATACCGGCATGTAAAATGCCGACAGGTCAAAATACCGACACACGCTTTCTTGTTGTTTTTTGTGTGTATGTCAACATAAGTCAACATGGACACCATATAAAGTGTACCGCTGCGCTCGCCATGCTTTGGGCACGGTGCCTCGCTACGCTCGGCACACTAATATATTCCCCCTCCAGGTCCACTGAGATGGTAAAGTATGAACAATTCGGTTTCAATGAAAAAAATCATGAAAAACTCATGTCGGCATTTTGACCTGTCGGCATTTTACATGTCGGTATTTTGACCTTGTCTGTATTTTAAATGTCGGTATTTTGTCCATGTCGGGATTTTGACCTTGTCGGGATTTTGACCATCGGTCAATTGGTGTCGGGATTTTGAACGTCTGGATTTTGATTGGAGGTAAACTGACTGCATCCCTTTTATAATAATAATTTTAGGCTTTTTGTTTTTAGCTTTTATTATTTTAATTTTACACTGGGGCGAGCCCCTGGATGGACGGACAGCTCACCCCTTTCAGATACTGCAGACAGAGCACCACTTTTTCAGATACAGCAGACAGAGAGAGCACCCCTTTCAGATACTGCAGACAGAGCACCCCTTTTTCAGATACAGCAGAGAGAGCACCCCTTTCAGAAACAGCAAACAGAGAGAGAACCTCTTTTAGATACAGCAGACAGACAGAGCACCCCCTTTTCAGATACAGCAGACAGTGAGAGCGCCCCTATCAGAAAGAGCAGAGAGTGCACCCCTTTCAGATACAGCAGACAGAGAAAGCAACCCTTTCAGATACAGTAGACAGAGAGAGTACCCCTTTCAGAGAGTACCCCTTTCAGATACAGTAGACAGAGAGAGTACCCCTTTCAGATACAGCAGACAGAGAG
Source organism: Pseudophryne corroboree (assembly GCF_028390025.1). Lineage (NCBI taxonomy): Eukaryota > Metazoa > Chordata > Amphibia > Anura > Myobatrachidae > Pseudophryne > Pseudophryne corroboree. Next base: position 533,452,811 of record NC_086445.1, read on the forward strand.
TACCCCTTTTTTACATACAGCAGACAGAGAGAGCACTCCTTTCAGATACAGCAGACAGAGAAAGCACCCCTTTTTCACATACAGCAGAGAGAGAGAGAGAGAGAGAGAGATCACCCCTTTCAGATACAGCAGAGAGAGCACCCCTTTCAGCTACAGCAGACAGAGAGAGCACCCCTTTTTCAGCTACAGCAGACAGACAGGTCACCCCTTTCAGAAACAGCAGACAGAGAGAGCACCCCTTTTTCACATACAGCAGTCAGAGAGAACACTCCTTTCAGATACAGCAGACAGAGAGATCACCCCTTTTTGACATACAGCAGAGAGATCACCCGTTTCAGAAACAGCAGACAGAGAGAGCACCCCTTTTCACATACAGCAGAGAGATCACCCCTTTCAGATACAGCAGACAGAGTGGGCACAGCTTTCAGATACAGCAGACAGAGAAAGCACCCCTTTTTCACATATAGCAGACAGAGAGAGCACCCCTTTCAGATACTGCAGACAGAGAGAGCACCCCTTTCAGATACTGCAGACAGAGAGAGCACCCCTTTCAGATACAGCAGAGAAAGCATCCCTTTTTCACATACAGCAGACAGAGAAAGCACCCCTTTCAGATACAGCAGAGAGAGAGAGCACCCCTTTCAGATACAGCAGACAGAGAGAGCACCCCTTTCATTTACAGCAGACAGAGCACCCTCCCTATGCCAGACAACACAGTGCTGAGACGGATTTGTCAGTCCAGCAGTATATTCTCCACAGCTGGAGTGAAGATGGCGCTGATGTACGGAGACCTATATAGAATCTAAAACCCGTGAGAATCTGACAGCGGGAAAATGACGTTCGGACTCGCTTTGGGATCTGAGTAAGGCGGGAAGTCCCAAGCCGGACTCGATCCCAGCTTGGATCTCAATGTTCGGGTGGCTTTGGTTCTCCATAATCCAAACACGCTCATCTCTAATATTAACCAGGCACATAATGTACACACTGGGGACACTGGAGATAGATAACATTCCCTTATCTTTACAGAAATACTGTAGCTTTTCATTGTTTTCTTCAAAACATGCATTGAATTTATGTAATATAGAACAGTTGGCTGTAACAGCTGAGTTGTGTGCCTTTTGCACTATGTTTACATGTCGCCTAGCAGATGCTCATAACATGTTTGTTTTGTTCTCTACTTTGCATACATTTTCCAGTGGCATCCACAACAATGCAGTCTGTGGTGTTAAAGTTATACAGTAATATGGTGCCTAATAATGTCCCTGCAGTAATGTATATAATCCCACCATATGGTATGAAACAATCCCATTACTGTACATTTTTAAAAACTAAATATATGTAGAGGCTGACACTGCAAACGTTCGATGATTTGAAAGGGCCACAAAATACAAGGGGACACTTTCCAAGAGGCAAAAGGTCATATTGGTATAAAAAATGTCAGCATTTACCTGTTATAGTCCAATTTTTCATTTACTGTACTCCCCATATATATCATGATATCGTTATTGATAACATTACCAGCAGTAAGATGCACTGGCTGTCGATGGACACGGCTTTTATTTGCCTTTGCCCTGGGAAGCCAATTTAACATGTATTGCTGAGTTACTCATGCATTTTTTGTTAAATTGCAGCACTAAACAAATCAGCCTTATTATCACAACCAGGAATCTATTGCTAAATAGGCTCCTTAGTCCTCAGTTGAACTTGACTAATTCATTAGTCACTCTCTAAAGGCCCATATAGATGGGCCGATGCGGGGAGAGATGTGTGCTGAGCGAACCGCTCTTGGTGCCTCTCGCTATCAGTGGTAAAGGAGCGGAAGCACGGGGGCGGGGCCAAACATCGGGCAGTAAAAGCCCATTTAAAAAATCACTGAAAGCGGCACTAGTATAAGTGCCACTTTGACAGGGGCATGTTTTCATCCTATATGAAAGCACGCCCATGTCACTGAGGAAGATGTGATTGGGCAGTGGCAGCTTGGGGGGTGGGGGCACCAAGGCAGGTATCCACCCTGTCATCTTGATTTTTTTTTTCATCTTTACATTACTATATGTGGGCTGTCCCTGTGCACCGTGGCAGAGGGGGGCGCTGCCAGCCAGGGAAGTGGTTGCAGAGAACTTTCCCTGTGTGCAGCCAGAGAGCCCACAGCCCCAGAGCGGGCCCCAGCCACTAGGCAGACTATGCATTTTCAGACTTTTTAAAATGTATTTTGTATTGTTGTTGTTGCCGCTGCGCTGCCAGTTTCGCAGCAGCAGCATGCACGGAGGCTGAGGAGCTCCGCCTCCTTGAGCTCTTCTCTGTTCAGAGGTGCGAGCTTCCCAGCTGTCAACTAGTGGCAGGCTCTCTCCTCACGCGACGTGATGTGGATATGCAGACCTACTGAGCCTGGACAGATGAGCGGGGAAGGGGAGGGGGTGGAGGCTGGCTGTTCCGCTGGGGGGCATCCTCTGTGACAGCGAGGGTAGAGGGGGACTGCCTGTGTAGATTGAGGCATACCCTGTGACGGGAAGGGGGGGGTTGTTTGAGGAGCCTGGCTATACCCTGTCACCAGTGGCGTATCTATAATGGGTGCAGTGTGTGCGATGCACACGGACCCCTGAGTCCAGGGGGGGCCCACACCGCACACACTGCACCAATTTCTCCTATACTTACCTTTCCGGAGTCCATCTCTGACCGTGTGTGGGCCCCCTCCTCTCCTGTAGCTGTCACCACTTCTGCTAGCGCACTGAGCACTAGAGACTCTGGCACAGTGCCAGAGTCTACAGCGCATGCGAAGGACTCAGAAAAAAATAGCACGGTGGCCATTTTTTGGAGTCCTGCGCATACGCTGTAGACTCTGGCACTGTGCCAGAGTCTACAGAGCTCAGAGCGCTAGCAGCAGTGGTGACGGCTACGAGAGAGGAGGGGGCCCACACACGTAATCTGCACATGGGTCCTCTCCTCTCTAGAGACGTCCCTGACTGTCACCCACTACCTCCATCACCCACTATCTCCCTGTCACCCTAACCATATCACCAAATGTCTTACTGTCACCCTCACCATGTCCCCCTCTATCTCCCTTTCACCCTCTATCTCCCTGTCACCCTGACCATGTCACCCACTATCACCCTGTCACTCAATGTCTTCCTGTCACCATCACCATGTCACCCCCTATCACCCAATATCTTCCTGTCACCCTCACCATGTCACCCACTATCTCCCTGTCACCCAATGTCTTTCTGTCACCCTCACCTTGTCACCGTAATCATGTCACCCACAATCACCCTGTCACCCTAACCATGTCACACACTATCTCCCTGTAACCCACTATCACCCTGTCACCCTAACCATGTCACCCACTATCACCCTGTCACCCTAACCATGTCACACACTTTCTCCCTGTCACCCAAGTCCTTTCACCCTCACCATGTCACCCACTATTTCCCTGTAACCCAATGTCTTCCTGTCACCCTCACCGTGTCACCCACTATCTCCCTATCACCCTAAACATATCACCCACTATCTCCCTATCACCCAATGTCTTCCTGTCACCCTCACCATGTCACACACTATCTCCCCTGTTGCATAGTGTCTCCCTGTCATCCTCTCCGTCACCCACTATCTCTCTGTCACCTTATTCCTATCACCCATTATCATCCTGTCACCCTTTCCCTGTCACACACTTCCTCCATCACCCTCTTTCTGCACCCAATGTCTCCCTGACACCTTCTATCTCCCAGTCACCCAATGTCTCCCTGTCATCCTCTCCCTGTCATTCAAATACTCTCTATCACCTACTATCTCTCTGTCACTCTCACCATGTCACCCACTATCTCTTTGTCACTCCTGCGTCCCCAGTCACCCACTATATCCCTGTCACCCTGTCCCAGTCACCCACTAACTCCGGGTGGGCACCAACCAGAATATTGCCTAGGGCATCAAAATAGTCTGGGCCGGCTCTGCCCAGTCCCGTACCTTGCGTCCACCTCCACCTCTCTTTCACTGCCCGTCTCTGGCCTACTCTGTCAGACTCCGCAGCCAGTAACTAAAATCATGAGCTGCAGCTGTCACCTAGTGCAGTCCGTCCAGAGAGGGGAGGAGCGGCCGCGATCCCTGCTCATCCTTGCTCCGCCCTTCTTCTCTCACTCTATCTCCTATCCTGGATTTCTGGCTGCAATTTCCGCCAGTGATCCCTGGAGTTAACATCAAAAGAGGAGCCACGCTGCAGTTCCTGGCCCTGGACCAGGTAAGTATATAGCAATATAATTGTCACTCGTTGTCTGTCCCCATCACCCTTTCCTTCTCTCTGTCACACTCTCATCCACTGCTACTGCTGTTACGCTTTCCCTGGCATCATCCACTGCTGTCACCCTCTACATGGCGTCACCCTCTCCCTGTCACCCACTGCTGTCAATCTTGTCCAGGACTTCCAGTAACTTAATAGCGTCACCCCCATGGGTGGGGGTGGCGCTATTAATTGAAGCCCTGTACAACAAAATTGCATTAATGTCCTCCTTCCACTCCCTCCCAGTCCCAAAGACTATTTGTTTTTTATTTTATACAAATTTACAATACAGTATATTAGCCACCTGCTCATCACAAGTTTGATGAGCAGGCAGCCTGCAGGCATTGGCGGGGGCATCGGACGGATAAGCAAATTAGTGTGGGGGGGGGGGGGGGGGTTGATGGTGGGTGATTTTGTAAGCCATTTGTTGGGGTGGTGACAATTAGTGGTGGGGATAGCGGGCGTCAGAGATGGTGGCAGTAGCAGACATCGGCTCAGGGGCAGTAGCAGGCATTGGCTCGGTGGCGGTAGGGATCATCGGTGGGACTCGGCAGACATTATGGCTGCAGTGCCTCACCAGCCACTGACCTCACCCCCACACCACTGGTACCCATGTACATAGATAGGGCAGAGGCTGGAGTGAATGCCCCCCCCTTTTGTTGGCTCTTCCCCCTCATACTTACAGGACCTGCTGCCTCTGCTGTTGCTGGAGGAATGGAAGACCCTGTGTGCTGGGATGTGGGTAGTTAATTGGGGGAGAGTGTGTGCCTGGGTGCTGCTAGAGTGTGGTAAAGTGAATACAGGGCAGTGTGTGTGTGTGTGTGTGTGTGTGTGTGTGTGTGTGTGTGTGTAGTAATGTGTGTTTCTGAGTGCCGCTTTGGTTTTGGCAGTGAATACAGGGGGGAAGGAGTGTTTGGGTGCTGCTGGAGTGTTGGCAGTGAATGTAGGGAGAGAAGGTTGTGTGTCCAGTGCTGCTGGACTGTTGGCAGCAGGGGCGGCTCCAGAGGTGGGACTGCAGCTCAGTTCAAAATTCAAATAGGGGAGGCACAACAACTGCCAGTGAGTCAGGGGCAGATGTATTAAGCCTGGAGAAGTGATAAAGCAGTGATAAAGCAGTGATAAGTGGAAGGTGATAACGCACCAGCCAATCAGCTCCAACATGTAAATTGCCAATTAGGAGCTGATTGGCTGGAGCGTTACCACCTTCCACTTATCACTGCTTTATCACTTCTCCAGGCCTAATACATCTGCCCCTGAGTTTGAAATGGCAGTTGGTGTGGCTCCCCTATGTGAAATTTGAACCGACCTGCAGTCCCACCTCTTGAGCCGTCACTGGTTCGCAGTGAATGCAGGGGTAGATGGTTCTGTGTCCGGGTGCTGCTGGGGTGTTGGCAGTGAATGCAGGGAGAGAAGGTTGTGACTGGGTTCTGCTGGGGTGTTGGTAGTGAAGGCAGGGTAATGTAGGTGTGAATGCAGCTGTGATTGGGGTGATGATAGTTAATGCGAGTGGTATGGGGAAGGGGGGTGTCACCAACAAGTGTCTTGCCTCTGGGCTCCTGGTATAAAGGTACACCCAGTGTCGGACTGGGGCATGAAGGGCTCACCAGGGGAATGCAGTGATAGGGGCTCATACTTAGGGGTGTGGCCATCCTAAAAAGGGGGTGTGGTCAGCCTCCACAGAGGCTTGAAATACACAATAGTTTAATGCAGTGTAATGCAACATATCAAACATGTATACTACAAGTACACAGTCTGGAACCTGATCCCTAGAGGAAGGAGTGGGCCCTCAGGCAGTGGGGCCTACCGGTGGTTTCCCTGGTACCCCTGTGGGCAAGTCCGGCCCTGGGTACACCCCTGTATTTAGTTAGGCTTACACAGGTGATTTCAACTTGCAATCGTAATGCTTGTAACTCTTGTGCATAAGATCTAGTTACTGTAGGTGTAAGTTTATCTGATGTCAGATTTTAAACTACAGCAGATAAATTTACAATACAATTTGCCTTTTTCCACATTTGGTCATGAAATTTCCAACATTCCATTGATGAAATGTAGCCTTGATTTTCAACAAGCCAAATGCGAGCCACACCACACAGAGAAATTAATTGACCATTTATTGAATTTCGGCATAATTATATCTAGCAGTTCAGAGGCCATTTTATTTGATTTATTGGAATGTTGTAATTAAAATTACTTTTGTACAAAATAAGGAACTTAAAAAATATTCAAATCTGTATTTATGAAACTATCAGAGGTTGATTCATAATTTGTGAAACATTTTTTTTTTCAACATTAAAGCTTTATTAAGATTAAGCAGGTTAAACAGGAGTACAGAAAAGAAATAGGGTGTAACTTAGGACAAAAGCAAAAAGGGCAAGGAAAAAGGGGGGACAGGTCATTCAATAGCATCATACAAATATACTAAAAGTTTTATGTAAATCAAGTATCAACCTCTGTCAGAGTTTCGTTCAAACTGAAAGGAGGACTCAATGAGATGGGGTGAGGAGAGGGGGCTCCTTTGCCCTCTGTGGTATATAAGTGCCACGCAGTGGCAGATTTAGCGGGGGGGGGGCGCGATTGGGGCGAACGCCCCCCTACACATACTGGCGCCGGGATGGATGGCCGAGTCCCGCTGTGACCATCATGTGCGGCATCCGCAGCCAGGCAGCACACCCGGCCGTACAGTACTTCCATCCGGCGGCTGCCACGACGATCGTCTGCGGCAGCCACAGCTAGCAATGAGGTGCTGCCTGGCTGCGGCTACCGCAAATGATCGTCGCAGTCGCGGATGTCATCATTGCAGGGGCTTATCTGAGAGATCATTTTAGTTATCCTCTTAGTTTTAGTGTTTTTTAAAGTATAATGTAAGTGTTTTTTTCTTAGTTTAAAATCTACTTTGTAATCTATTTAATGTATTTTTACAGTTATCAATACATTAAGTTTAAGCTTTTACCTTATTACCTGTAATGCTGCTTTTAGGCATTCCTTATTATTAAATACATTATTTGAATTAAATTTGTTCTCCTGCTTGCCCCGGCGCCTTGCAAGTTGCTCTCAGACTCTCACCAGCGGGGGGATGACGGCGCCAGGATGGATGGTCAGAATGGATGGTCGTTACCCGGCCTGGGCCAGGTCTTTACCCGGCCCGTGCCGGGGCAAGCAGGAGAACAAATTTAATTCAAATAATGTATTTAATAATAATGAAAGCCTAAAAGCAGCATTACAGGTAGTAAGGCTAAACCTTAAACTTAATTTAATGATAACTGTGAAAATACATTAAATAGATTACAAAGTAGATTTTAAACTAAGAAAAATCACTTACATTATAATTAAAAAAATAAAATAAAACTAAGAGGATAACTAAAATGATCTCTCAGACAAGCCCCTGTGTTGATGACAACGCCTGTCTGTGTCTGGAGTGGCGGAGTGCACGACCAAAGAATGACGAAAATAACGGGCAGCAGCTATTAGTACATATGAGCCGCCCTGGACTCCACAGAAACCAACAACAGCGGCAAAGCGGAGACGCAGGGAAGGGAGGCGGAAAAAGGAAGAGCGCTGAATGATAAAACTTTATTAGTACATACAAGGATGTAGTGTACCAGTGAAACGATAACAACAGCCTGAAGCGGCAGTAATGTATGATACATCCCGCCCTGAGTGTCATCATGCCTCTGCGCAATGACAAACACTGTCATGCGCAGTAGGCATTTGTAAATGTCGTTCAGGGGCAGGCTCCATTTTCACAGCAGCAGAGGAGCGGGCACAGTGATGATTCCATTCAGAACCGCAGAAAGAACACAATCGACTCCTTGTGCTCACGGGCTGAATTTGTAGCTTTAATAACTGTGCCCCGCCACCGCCCTCAGTCCTTCTCTGCACCTCCGCCTCCTCCGCACCATGCCAACCACAGTTACCTTATCCACCACACAGCAGACCACAGCACCCTCAGCACCGCCGCTGCTAAATAGGTAATCTTACTTTGCTGCCTTTCTCTTTCCCTAATCCCTACTGTATACCCTTGCTGTCCCTCTCCCTGTCCCTATGTCCCTACTGTCCCTCTCCCTGTCCCTATGTCCCGGCTGTCACTCTCCCTGAATTTTGTCTCATTAAATGTGGCATAATGTGAATTTCGGCTCATTCTGTGTGCTATAATGTGAATTTAAGCTATTACCGTGTGCTATAATATGAATTTCGGCTCATAGCATGGTGCTATAATGTGAATTTCGGCTCATTCTGTGTGCTATAATGTGAATTTTGGCTCATACCATGTGCTATAATGTGAATTTCGGCTCATTCTTTATGCTCTAATGTGAATTTTGGCTCATTATGTGTGCTATAATGTGAATTTTGGCTCATACCGTGTGCTATAATGGGAACTTTGACTCATTCTGCGTGCTATAATGTGAATTTCGGCTCATTATTGTGCTATAATGTGAATTTTGGCTCATACCGTGTGCTATAATGTGAATTTCGGCTCATACCGTGTGCTATAATGTGAATTTCAGCTCATTCTGCGTGCTATAATGTGAATTTCGGCTCATTCTGTGTGCTATAATGTGAATTTTGGCTCATTATGTGTGCTATAATGTGAATTTCAGCTCATACCGTGTGCTATAATGTGAATTTCAACTCATTCTGTGTGCTATAATGTGAATTTCAGCTCATTCTGCATGCTATAATGTGAATTTCGACTCATACCGTGTACTATAAGGTGAATTTCGGCTCATACCGTGTGCTATAATGTGAATTTCGGCTCATACCGTGTGCTATAATGTGAATTTCGGCTCATACTGCGTGCTATAATGTGAATTTCGGCTCATTCTGTGTGCTATAATGTGAATTTTGGCTCATACCGTGTGCTATAATGTGAATTTCGGCTCATTCCGTGTGCTATAATGTGAATTTCGGCTCATACTGCGTGCTATAATGTGAATTTCGGCTCATTCTGTGTGCTATAATGTGAATTTCGGCTCATACCGTGTGCTATAATGTGAATTTCGGCTCATACCGTGTGCTATAATGTGTTCCATTGTTGTCCTATTACTTATGCCATCACAGGATCTATTAAAAGAAATTAGTATTTATATAAAGCAGTTTTTCCTGCTAAAATAAAAGTATTTCACTTTTTTCTCTCTGAAAGTGGATTGGTAGCCCAAATCTGGGCTGCATGATTGTGCATGTGTGATCTACGAATGCACAGATGCATGCAGGATGGCGATTCGCCAGTCTGCATCACCAGTGTGCAGGGTTCTCTCCACTAACTGGCAACATTTTATTAGTAATGGCAACAATAGGAAATTTTAGAAGTGAACGGGAGGGGCATTTCTAAGTGAGAGGAGCTATGATTAGGGGGAGGAGTCATAATTCTTAAACCGCACCCCCTAAAAGTTAAGTCTAGATCAGCCACTGGTGCCACGGAAGCCACTTCACAATAGGAGAAGAGAGAGCAGAGGAATATGTGGCCTCTCTAGTCTGCTTTTCGAAGTGAAATTGGGTGTTGGAATGTGATACAAATTTTACCTGTGTGGGCTATTGGAGCCTAATAAAAAGAAATGCGTGAGTGTGGCGGAGGATAAGGTATTTGCAAACCATGCTACCATTCTCTGGGCCTAATTCAGAGTTGATCGCAGCAGCAAATTTGTTAGCAGTTGGTAAAACCATGGCCCTCATTCCGAGTTGTTAGCTCGCTAGCTGCTTTTAGCAGCATTGCAAACGCTAGGCCACCGCCCTCTGGGAGTGTATCTTAGCTTAGCAGAATAGCGAACGAAAGGTTAGCAGAACTGCTACTAAATAATTCCTTGCAGTTTCTGAGTAGCTCCAGACCTACTCCTAGACTGCGATCACCTCAGTCCGTTTAGTTCCTGGTTTGACGTCACAAACACGCCCTGCGTTCGGCCAGCCACTCCCCCGTTTATCCAGCCACTCCTGCGTTTTTACCTGGCACGCCTGCGTTTTTTAGCACACTCCCTGAAAACGGGCAGTTTCCGCCCAGAAACAACCCACTTCCTGTCAATCACACTACGATCACTCGAGCTATGAAAAAACGTCGCTCGAGCTTGTGCAAATCTCCAAAGTTTTGTGTTAAATTACTGAATGCATGTACGCTGCGTACCATGCGCATGCGCATTTTCCACCTAATCACTCCGTTGCGAAAAATGGCAACGAGCGAACAACTCAGAATGACCACCCATGTGCACTGCAAGGGGGGCAGATATAACATGTGTAGAGATATTTAGGTTTGGGTGGGGTGTGTTCAAACTGAAATCTAAATTGCAGTGTAAAAATAAAGCAGCCAGTATTTACCCTGCACAGAAACAAAATAACCCACCCAAATCTAACTCTCTCTGCAAATGTTATATCTACCACACCTGCAGTGTACATTCTGACCTGATCGCTCGCTGTAGTTCTTCGCAGCGCAGGAATCAGTTCAAAACTGTGCATGCGCATGGCTGACAGCCGACGGCTGTCGTTTCCTAGCGATCGCCTCTGCCTGTTTGACAGGCAGAGGCGGTCGCTAGGCGGGAGGGGGTGGGGGCATGGCGGAGTTTGGCCACCATTTTGTGGGCACAGTCCGGCCAACGCAGGCATGGCTGGGTTGACGTCACACACAGCTGCTGCGACCTGGGCAGCGATGATTAATTCCCGGCCTGCCACAGGAGCTGCACTGGCTGGGAGTTACTCTTCAAGTACAAAAGCATTGCCGCTGTGCGATGCTTTTGTACTTGTGTGGAGGGGGCGGCCTGACATGCGGGGCGGACTAGCCCTGTGCTGGGCGTACCCCCACATGTCAGTGTAAGTGATCATAGCTATGCTAAATTTAGCACAGCTACAATCAAGTCGGAATGACCCCCATGGTTTTGCCCAACTGCTAACAAATTTGCTGCTGCAATCAACTCTGAATTACCCCCTCTGAGGACCCACAGAGATGCAAAAACAAGTGCATGTACAGCAGCTGAGCATGGTGAAGAGGAAGATGCTTGAAAATAAATGTGGATCTCTGTCTCTGTTTAGAGCTGGCTGCATCTCTGCAATGGAACAGCATCTATCCATGGGGGTAATTCTGAGTTGATCGCAGCAGGAATTTTGTTAGCAGTTGGGCAAAACCATGTGCACTGCAGGGGGGGCAGATATAACATGTGCAGAGAGAGTTAGATTTGGGTGGGTTATTTTGTTTCTGTGCAGGGTAAATACTGGCTGCTTTATTTTACACTGCAAATTAGATTGCAGATTGAACACACCACACCCAAATCTAACTCTCTCTGCACATGTTAAATCTGCCTCCCCTGCAGTGCACATAGGCCCTCATTCCGAGTTGTTCGCTCGCAAGCTGCTTTTAGCAGCATTGCACACGCTAAGCCGCCGCCTACTGGGAGTGAATCTTAGCTTATCAAAATTGCAAACGAAAGATTCGCAATATTGCGAAAAGACTTCTCTGTGCAGTTTCTGAGTAGCTCGAGACTTACTCTTCCAGTGCGATCAGTTCAGTGCTTGTCGTTCCTGGTTTGACGTCACAAACACACCCAGCGTTCGCCCAGACACTCCTCCGTTTCTCCAGCCACTCCTGCGTTTTTCCCAGAAACTGTAGCGTTTTTTCACACACTCCCATAAAACGGCCAGTTTCCGCCCAGAAACACCCACTTCCTGTCAATCACACTACGATCTCCAGAACGTAGAAATAACCTCGTAATGCCGTGAGTAAAATACCACTCTTCATAGCAAATTTACTTGGCGCAGTGCGAACATTGCGCATGCGCAATTAGCGGAAAATCGCTGCGATGCGAAGAAAATTACCGAGCGAACAACTCGGAATGACCACCATGGTTTTGTCCAACTGCTAACAAAATTCCTGCTGCGATCAACTTGGAATTTACCCCCATATGCTGTAAAAGTAGTTGTCATTACTATCAGCACTCATGTGCACCAGTCCTATCGGTGCAACAGATCAGTCTAAAATTTTTGAAATTTATTGTAGATAGTGGTTAAATGGTCACGAGTATATTTGCTACTATGGGATCAAGCCCTCAGTGCTATAAAATAGAGCAATAGCACGCTCCTTCCAAGTCTTTTATGCAGTGTATTTTTGAGCACATTCTGAAACATGGGGGGTCATTCCGAGTTGTTCGCTCTCTAGCAGATTTTAACAGCATTGCACACGCTAAGCCGCCGCCCTCTGGGAGTGTACCTTAGCTTAGCAGAATAGCGAACGAAAGATTTGCAGAATTGCGAATAGAAATTTCTTAGCAGTTTCTGAGTAGCTCCAGACCTACTCACAGATTGCGATCAGCTCAGGCCATTTCGTTCCTGGTTTGACGTCACACACACGCCCAGTGTTTGGCCAGACACTCCCGCGTTTTTCCCTGACACGCCTGCGTTTTTTCGCACACTCCCAGAAAACGGGCAGTTTCCGCCCAGAAACACCCACTTCCTGTCAATCACACTCCAATCACTTCAACGATGAAAATTCTTCGTTCGGACGTTAGTAAATCTACTAAGTTTTGTGCTAAAATACTTAGCGCATGCGCGCTGCGTACCATGCGTATGCGCATTTTTGCCTTAATCGCTCCGTTGTGAAAATCGGCAACGAGCGGACAACTCAGAATGACCCTCTTGGTCATTACATTCACTATAGTCACTATTGTAACTGCACACTAGTTTGTACAAGTACACAATCTCATCATATATGGGTAAATTTATTTCCACATACAGTATGTGTGTGCAGTGCCTGTCATGAAAGAAAATGACTGTTGTTTCTTGCTGTCAATAAGGCAACAATTGAAAGTTATCTGTCCATTTAGAAAATATGCTTATGAATACTAAAAAAATGAGGTGCTTTGCTCCAGTGCACGAGGCTTATTGAAATACTCAGATATAGCGAGCTCACGCATATATTCATTCTTCAGGTTATGAGCTTAAACAGACCCAAGATATCTCTTGAAGATAATTTCAGCGATATCCCAAGGGAGCCATTCTGTGCTTAATGGCAGATAAAAAACATGATTACCTTTGTCTACTCTTTAAATATTACGGCATGGTAATATATTATATAGAATGCGCTTTCACAAATCGAAGAGCAGAGCGCTGAAAAAATAATAGGGCAACAAAACCTCAAATAACACAACAATCTTTTTTCTACATTCTCTTTTCTTAACCTGCATACATACTGTAATACTGTGATATTGCAGCAGATATTGGACAATAGGCCCACTTCCACTGTGTGGGCACTGAAAACACCCACTATCCCTGATTATGAACCTCTCAAAAATAGTAGGATCATTAATGGGCATTGCAGGAGATTAATTTGGAAGACTGACGATTTGTTTGTACCAGCCAGTGTGCTATCATCACAATCCAATTACACCAAAGGTTATAATGGAGCTAGATGGGATCCAGGTGATTTACATTCAAGTAAAGCTGCAGGATTGGCCTGTGTGGTCAGTTTATATGTTCTGAGCTTTAAATGTGATTTTACAAACTATGCTGTTAGTACTACTCTATTTTGTGACTCGACCATACATCCCTTCCAGCAGAAATAAATGATCTATTCAGTCATTCCTATATTATATCCAGCTGCACCCCTGATCTGACCAGCCATGCCCATATCTTACTGTACTACTGTGAAAATATCACCAGGATGGCTTCAGTGATACTAATCTACCTCTGTGATACTATCAGCCTGGAGGTTAACTCATTGCTATACCAGGCCCCTCTTTGTACACAAACGGTGGAACTGAAAGCCCTGCTGAGGCTTTTTCCCACCTTTTTGTTGACCTTATTTTGCAACTGTTTGGGTTGGGCACATTCCAACATCCATTTTCCCCTCAGCATCTGCCCCTGGCCCCTGCCAAGGTCCTCCAACAGGCCTGGGTAATCAGTAGTCGCCTCCCTTCCGGTGCTCCTGTGTGATATGAGCATGGAGATGCAATTGTGTGCTATTTAAAATGTGAGATCTAGCTGATTTCAGATGGATTTTTTGCTTAAAGTATAGAACTGACTGATATCTGTTACTATCACAAGTAAAGGGCAGTGTGGTTGCATTGATGAGGTCAAATCAGAAAACAGGTGGAGAGCCACACCTATTTTGAAGCTTGCAGATGCAGACAATCTTTTGTACAACTCTGAATCAACCATGAAAGGTATAGGAAAAACCAGGGGCGGAGTTGGATGGAAAACCAGCCTGGGAAATTTATAGAAGCAGCCCTAATGGGGGTGCGGTCTGATGAGTGGGTGGGGTTTGTCGAGGTAAGTGGGTTCCTTCCTCATGGGGCCAGATTGAATGCAATTGTGGCCTTCCTTGTGTCTTTTGCTGCAGTTGTGCCTGAGACCAGCGGCAGACTGGGAATTAAATGTGGCCCTTTAAAATTTTGTAGACGTGGCCCGACATGGGCAGCACAAAAGGTATAACATACCGTGTAGCCATGGCAGCATCACTGGATCCTACCATGATTTGCTTTACTGTAGAGATGGAATAACAGACTGAATGCAGACAATGCAGTGTACGGAGGGAGTCATTCCGACCTGTTCGCACGCTGCCGTTTTTCGCAGAGCAGCAATCAGGTCACTACTGCGCATGCATATACACCGCAATGCGCAGGCGCATCGTATGGGTACAAAGTGCATCGTTGCTGAGTGATGGATTTAACGAAGAATCCATTCGCATGGCCGATCACAAGGAGATTGACAGGAAGAAGGCGATTATGGGTGTCAACTGACCGTTTTCTGGGAGTGTTTGTAAAAACGCAGGTATGTCCAAGCATTTGCAGGGCGGGTGTCTGACGTCAATTTCGGGACCAGACAGGCTGAAGTGATTGCAAGGACTGAGAAAGTTCAGACCTACTCAGAAACGGCACAAAATGTTTTTGCTGAGCTCGGCTGCACAGGCGTTCGCACACTTGCAAAGCGAAAATACACTCCCCTATAGGCGGCGACTATCTTATCGCAGCGCTGCAAAAAGTAGCTATTGAATGATCAACTTGGAATGACCCCCTGAGTGTGGAGGGCTGCCTGTCAAGTGGGGGGTGGGGATACATACAACACACAAAACAGGCCCCACAGACATGTTGGCCTACCAGGAATCTCCCTGGTGAACAGTATGGCCAATCCGCCCCTGGGAATAACATGGTAATAAAAAAGGCATACAGTATATTTTTGGAAAAAAAGGGTAACCTTCTGTATCAAATGAGAGCTTTATTGAGTTTATTGAAGATAAGATCTGGGTATTGTAACTAGTGATGAGCGGGTTCGGTTCCTCGGAATCCGAACCCCCCCGAACTTCAGCCTTTTTACACGGATCCGAGGCAGACTCGGACCTTCCCGCCTTGCTCGGCTAACCCGAGCGCGCCCGAACGTCATCATCCCGCTGTCGGATTCTCGCGAGGCTCGGATTCTATCGCGAGACTCGGATTCTATATAAGGAGCCGCGCGTCGCCGCCATTTTCACACGTGCATTGAGATTCATAGGGAGAGGACGTGGCTGGCGTCCTCTCCATTTAGATTAGAAGAGAGAGAGTGAGAGTGAGACACTTGATTTACTGGAGCTTAGGAGTACTCAGAGAGTGCAGAGTTTACTAGTGACTGACCAGTGACCACCAGTGCAGTTTTTTTATTATATTATTATTTAATATAATCCGTTCTCTGCCTGAAAAAAAACGATACACAGTGGCACAGTAACAGTATACCATATCTGTGCTCAGCCTCAGTGTGCTGCATCATCTATGTATATCTGACTGTGCTGAGTGCTCAGTGCTCACACAGCTTAATTGTGGGGGAGACTGGGGAGCAGTAGCAGGAGTACATATTATTTAACAGTGCACACTTTTGCTGCCAGAGTGCCACTGCCAGTGTGACTGACCAGTGACCACTGTCTGACCACCAGTATATTGTGATTGTCTGCCTGAAAAAGTTAAACACTCGTCGTGTGGTGTTTTTATTCTATAAACGCATTCTGCTGACAGTGTCCAGCAAGTCCGTCATTAATTATATAATATATACCTGTCCGGCTGCAGTAGTGACATATATATATTTTTTATATAATTATCATCCAGTCTATATTAGCAGCAGACGCAGTACGGTAGTCCACGGCTGTAGCTACCTCTGTGTCGGCAGTCGCTCGTCCATCCATAATTGTATACCACCTACCTGTGGTGTTTTTTTTCTTTCTATCTTCTTGATACTACTAGTAGCTTACTTTAGGAGTCTGCAGTGCTGCTGACAGTGTCCAGCAGGTCCGTCATTATATAATATATACCTGTCCGGCTGCAGTAGTGATATATATATATATTTTTTATATCATTATCATCCAGTCTATATTAGCAGCAGACGCAGTACGGTAGTCCACGGCTGTAGCTACCTCTGTGTCGGCAGTCGCTCGTCCATCCATAATTGTATACCACCTACCAGTGGTGTTTTTTTTTTTTCTATCTTCTTGATACTACTAGTAGCTTACTTTAGGAGTCTGCAGTGCTGCTGACAGTGTCCAGCAGGTCCGTCATTATATAATATATACCTGTCCGGCTGCAGTAGTGATATATATATATATATTTTTTATATCATTATCATCCAGTCTATATTAGCAGCAGACGCAGTACGGTAGTCCACGGCTGTAGCTACCTCTGTGTCGGCAGTCGCTCGTCCATCCATAATTGTATACCACCTACCTGTGGTGTTTTTTTTTTCTATCTTCTTGATACTACTAGTAGCTTACTTTAGGAGTCTGCAGTGCTGCTGACAGTGTCCAGCAGGTCCGTCATTATATAATATATACCTGTCCGGCTGCAGTAGTGATGTATATATATATTTTTTATATCATTATCATCCAGTCTATATTAGCAGCAGACGCAGTATGGTAGTCCACGGCTGTAGCTACCTCTGTGTCAGCAGTCGCTCGTCCATCCATAATTGTATACCACCTTCCTGTGGTGTTTTTTTTTTTTTCTATCTTCTTGATACTAGTAGCTTACTTTAGGAGTCTGCAGTGCTGACAGTGTCCAGCAGGTCCGTCATTATATAATATATACCTGTCCGGCTGCAGTAGTGATATATATATATTTTTTTTATATCATTATCATCCAGTCTATATTAGCAGCAGACGCAGTACGGTAGTCCACGGCTGTAGCTACCTCTGTGTCGGCAGTCGCTCGTCCATCCATAATTGTATACCACCTACCTGTGGTGTTTTTTTTTTTCTATCTTCTTGATACTACTAGTAGCTTACTTTAGGAGTCTGCAGTGCTGCTGACAGTGTCCAGCAGGTCCGTCATTATATAATATATACCTGTCCGGCTGCAGTAGTGATATATATATATATTTTTTATATCATTATCATCCAGTCTATATTAGCAGCAGACGCAGTACGGTAGTCCACGGCTGTAGCTACCTCTGTGTCGGCAGTCGCTCGTCCATCCATAAGTATACTAGTATCCATCCATCTCCATTGTTTACCTGAGGTGCCTTTTAGTTGTGCCTATTAAAATATGGAGAACAAAAATGTTGAAGTTCCAAAAATAGGGAAAGATCAAGATCGACTTCCACCTCGTGCTGAAGCTGCTGCCACTAGTCATGGCCGAGACGATGAAATGCCAGCAACGTCGTCTGCCAAGGCCGATGCCCAATGTCATAGTACAGAGCATGTAAAACCCAAAACACCAAATGTCAGTAAAAAAAGGACTCAAAAATCTAAAATAAAATTGTCAGAGGAGAAGCGTAAACTTGCCAATATGCCATTTACCACACGGAGTGGCAAGGAACGGCTGAGGCCCTGGCCTATGTTCATGGCTAGTGGTTCAGCTTCACATGAGGATGGAAGCACTCAGCCTCTCGCTAGAAAAATGAAAAGACTCAAGCTGGCAAAAGCACAGCAAAGAACTGTGCGTTCTTCGAAATCACAAATCCACAAGGAGAGTCCAATTGTGTCGTTTGCGATGCCTGACCTTCCCAACACTGGACGTGAAGAGCATGCGCCTTCCACCATTTGCACGCCCCCTGCAAGTGCTGGAAGGAGCACCCGCAGTCCAGTTCCTGATAGTCAGATTGAAGATGTCAGTGTTGAAGTACACCAGGGTGAGGAGGATATGGGTGTTGCTGGCGCTGGGGAGGAAATTGACCAGGAGGATTCTGATGGTGAGGTGGTTTGTTTAAGTCAGGCACCCGGGGAGACACCTGTTGTCCGTGGGAGGAATAGGGCCATTGACATGCCTGGTGAAAATACCAAAAAAATCAGCTCTTCGGTGTGGAAGTATTTCAACAGAAATGCGGACAACATTTGTCAAGCCGTGTGTTGCCTTTGTCAAGCTGTAATAAGTAGGGGTAAGGACGTTAACCACCTCGGAACATCCTCCCTTATACGTCACCTGCAGCGCATTCATCATAAGTCAGTGACAAGTTCAAAAACTTTGGGCGACAGCGGAAGCAGTCCACTGACCAGTAAATCCCTTCCTCTTGTAACCAAGCTCACGCAAACCACCCCACCAACTCCCTCAGTGTCAATTTCCTCCTTCCCCAGGAATGCCAATAGTCCTGCAGGCCATGTCACTGGCAATTCTGACGAGTCCTCTCTTGCCTGGGATTCCTCCGATGCATCCTTGCGTGTAACGCCTACTGCTGCTGGCGCTGCTGTTGTTGCTGCTGGGAGTCGATGGTCATCCCAGAGGGGAAGTCGTACTCGTAAGACCACTTTTACTACTTCCACCAAGCAATTGACTGTTCAACAGTCCTTTGCGAGGAAGATGAAATATCACAGCAGTCATCCTGCTGCAAAGCGGATAACTGAGGCCTTGGCATCCTGGGCGGTGAGAAACGTGGTTCCGGTATCCATCATTACTGCAGAGGCAACTAGAGACTTGTTGGAGGTACTGTGTCCCCGGTACCAAATACCATCTAGGTTCCATTTCTCTAGGCAGGCGATACCGAAAATGTACACAGACCTCAGAAAAAGACTCACCAGTGTCCTAAAAAATGCAGTTGTACCCAATGTCCACTTAACCACGGACATGTGGACAAGTGGAGCAGGGCATGCTCAGGACTATATGACTGTGACAGCCCACTGGGTAGATGTATGGACTCCCGCCGCAATAACAGCAGCGGTGGCACCAGTAGCAGCATCTCGCAAACACCAACTCTTTCCTAGGCAGGCTACGCTTTGTATCACCGCTTTCCAGAATACGCACACAGCTAAAAACCTCTTACGGCAACTGAGGAAGATCATCGCAGAATGGCTTACCCCAATTGGACTCTCCTGTGGATTTGTGGCATCGGACAACGCCAGCAATATTGTGTGTGCATTAAATATGGGCAAATTCCAGCACGTCCCATGTTTTCCACATACTTCGAATTTGGTGGTACAGAATTATTTAAAAAACGAGAGGGGCGTGGAAGAGATGCTGTCGGTGGCCAGAAGAATTGCGGGACACTTTCGGCGTACAGAAGACTGGAACACCACCAAAAACGCCTGAACCTGCCCTGCCATCATCTGAAGCAAGAAGTGGTAACGAGGTGGAATTCAACCCTCTATATGCTTCAGAGGTTGGAGGAGCAGCAAAAGGCCATTCAAGCCTATACAACTGAGCACGATATAGGAGGTGGAATGCACCTGTCTCAAGCGCAGTGGAGAATGATTTCAACGTTGTGCAAGGTTCTGCAACCTTTTGAACTTGCCACACGTGAAGTCAGTTCAGACACTGCCAGCCTGAGTCAGGTCATTCCCCTCATCAGGCTTTTGCAGAAGAAGCTGGAGACATTGAAGGAGGAGCTAACACAGAGCGATTCCGCTAGGCATGTGGGACTTGTGGATGGAGCCCTTAATTCGCTTAACAAGGATTCACGGGTGGTCAATCTGTTGAAATCAGAGCACTACATTTTGGCCACCGTGCTCGATCCTAGATTTAAAACCTACCTTGGATCTCTCTTTCCGGCAGACACAAGTCTGCTGGGGTTCAAAGAACTGCTGGTGAGAAAATTGTCAAGTCAAGCGGAACGCGACCTGTCAACATCTCCTCCTTCACATTCTCCCGCAACTGGGGTTGCGAGGAAAAGGCTCAGAATTCCGAGCCCACCCGCTGGCGGTGATGCAGGGCAGTCTGGAGAGACTGCTGATGCTGACATCTGGTCCGGACTGAAGGACCTGACAACGATTACGGACATGTCGTCTACTGTCACTGCATATGATTCTCTCCCCATTGAAAGAATGGTGGAGGATTATATGAGTGACCGCATCCAAGTAGGCACGTCAGACAGTCCGTACTTATACTGGCAGGAAAAAGAGGCAATTTGGAGGCCCTTGCACAAACTGGCTTTATTCTACCTAAGTTGCCCTCCCACAAGTGTGTACTCCGAAAGAGTGTTTAGTGCCGCCGCTCACCTTGTCAGCAATCGGCGTACGAGGTTACATCCTGAAAATGTGGAGAAGATGATGTTCATTAAAATGAATTATAATCAATTCCTCCGTGGAGACATTGACCAGCAGCAATTGCCTCCACAAAGTACACAGGGAGCTGAGATGGTGGATTCCAGTGGGGACGAATTGATAATCTGTGAGGAGGGGGATGTACACGGTGATATATCGGAGGATGATGATGAGGTGGACATCTTGCCTCTGTAGAGCCAGTTTGTGCAAGGAGAGATTAATTGCTTCTTTTTTGGTGGGGGTCCAAACCAACCCGTCATTTCAGTCACAGTCGTGTGGCAGACCCTGTCACTGAAATGATGGGTTGGTTAAAGTGTGCATGTCCTGTTTATACAACATAAGGGTGGGTGGTAGGGCCCAAGGACAATTCCATCTTGCACCTCTTTTTTCTTTCATTTTTCTTTGCGTCATGTGCTGTTTGGGGGGTGTTTTTTGGAAGGGCCATCCTGCGTGACACTGCAGTGCCACTCCTAGATGGGCCAGGTGTTTGTGTCGGCCACTAGGGTCGCTTAGCTTACTCACACAGCTACCTCATTGCGCCTCTTTTTTTCTTTGCGTCATGTGCTGCTGTTTGGGGAGTGTTTTTTGGAAGGGCCATCCTGCGTGACACTGCAGTGCCACTCCTAGATGGGCCAGGTGTTTGTGTCGGCCACTAGGGTCGCTTAGCTTACTCACACAGCTACCTCATTGCGCCTCTTTTTTTCTTTGCGTCATGTGCTGTTTGGGGGGTGTTTTTTGGAAGGGCCATCCTGCGTGACACTGCAGTGCCACTCCTAGATGGGCCAGGTGTTTGTGTTGGCCACTAGGGTCGCTTATCTTAGTCACACAGCTACCTCATTGCGCCTCTTTTTTTTCTTCTTTGCGTCATGTGCTGCTGTTTGGGGAATGTTTTTTGGAAGGGCCATCCTGCGTGACACTGCAGTGCCACTCCTAGATGGTCCAGGTGTTTGTGTCGGCCACTAGGGTCGCTTAGCTTACTCACACAGCTACCTCATTGCGCCTCTTTTTTTCTTTGCGTCATGTGCTGTTTGGGGGGTGTTTTTTGGAAGGGCCATCCTGCGTGACACTGCAGTGCCACTCCTAGATGGGCCAGGTGTTTGTATCGGCCACTACGGTCTGGGTCGCTTATCTTAGTCACACAGCTACCTCATTGCGCCTCTTTTTTTTCTTCTTTGCGTCATGTGCTGCTGTTTGGGGGGTGTTTTTTGGAAGGGCCATCCTGCGTGACACTGCAGTGCCACTCCTAGATGGGCCAGGTGTTTGTGTCGGCCACTAGGGTCGCTTAGCTTACTCACACAGCTACCTCATTGCGCCTCTTTTTTTATTTGCGTCATGTGCTGTTTGGGGAGTGTTTTTTGGAAGGGCCATCCTGCGTGACACTGCAGTGCCACTCCTAGATGGGCCAGGTGTTTGTGTCGGCCACTAGGGTCGCTTAGCTTACTCACACAGCTACCTCATTGCGCCTCTTTTTTTCTTTGCATCATGTGCTGTTTGGGGGGTGTTTTTTGGAAGGGCCATCCTGCGTGACACTGCAGTGCCACTCCTAGATGGGCCAGGTGTTTGTGTCGGCCACTAGGGTCGCTTAGCTTACTCACACAGCTACCTCATTGCGCCTCTTTTTTTCTTTGCGTCATGTGCTGTTTGGGGAGTGTTTTTTGGAAGGGCCATCCTGCGTGACACTGCAGTGCCACTCCTAGATGGGCCAGGTGTTTGTGTCGGCCACTAGGGTCGCTTAGCTTACTCACACAGCTACCTCATTGCGCCTCTTTTTTTACTTCTTTGCGTCATGTGCTGCTGTTTGGGGAGTGTTTTTTGGAAGGGCCATCCTGCGTGACACTGCAGTGCCACTCCTAGATGGGCCAGGTGTTTGGGTCGGCCACTAGGGTCGCTTAGCTTACTCACACAGCTACCTCATTGCGCCTCTTTTTTCTTTGCGTCATGTGCTGTTTGGGGAGTGTTTTTTGGAAGGGCCATCCTGCGTGACACTGCAGTGCCACTCCTAGATGGGCCAGGTGTTTGTGTCGGCCACTAGGGTCGCTTAGCTTACTCACACAGCTACCTCATTGCGCCTCTTTTTTTCTTTGCGTCATGTGCTGTTTGGGGAGTGTTTTTTGGAAGGGCCATCCTGCGTGACACTGCAGTGCCACTCCTAGATGGGCCAGGTGTTTGTGTCGGCCACTAGGGTCGCTTAGCTTACTCACACAGCTACCTCATTGCGCCTTTTTTTTTCTTTGCGTCATGTGCTGTTTGGGGAGTGTTTTTTGGAAGGGCCATCCTGCGTGACACTGCAGTGCCACTCCTAGATGGGCCAGGTGTTTGTGTCGGCCACTAGGGTCGCTTAGCTTACTCACACAGCTACCTCATTGCGCCTCTTTTTTTCTTTGCGTCATGTGCTGTTTGGGGAGTGTTTTTTGGAAGGGCCATCCTGCGTGACACTGCAGTGCCACTCCTAGATGGGCCACTAGGGTCGCTTAGCTTACTCACACAGCTACCTCATTGCGCCTCTTTTTTTCTTTGCGTCATGTGCTGTTTGGGGAGTGTTTTTTGGAAGGGCCATCCTGCGTGACACTGCAGTGCCACTCCTAGATGGGCCAGGTGTTTGTGTCGGCCACTTGGGTCGCTTAGCTTAGCCATCCAGTGACCTCGGTGCAAATTTTAGGACTAAAAATAATATTGTGAGGTGTGAGGTGTTCAGAATAGACTGAAAATGAGTGGAAATTATGGTTATTGAGGTTAATAATACTTTGGGATCAAAATGACCCCCAAATTCTATAATTTAAGCTGTTTTTTAGGGTTTTTTGAAAAAAACACCCGAATCCAAAACACACCCGAATCCGGCAAAAAAAATTCGGTGAGGTTTTGCCAAAACGCGTTCGAACCCAAAACACGGCCGCGGAACCGAACCCAAAACCAAAACCCAAAACCCGAAAAATTTCCGGTGCTCATCACTAATTGTAACCATCATATCTGGAATTATTCAAGGTGTAGTTTAAGGCGTAATTTCATTGTGATATTTAGGCAATTATTAATAAGGGGGCACATTGCTTGTGGGCACCCCTCTTTCAGACGAGGGTACCTGTGGTGAAACACCTTTCTTATCAATTAACTAGCTCACCACAGGTGATGGCAATCATACATTACCAGGAAAGACCAGGAACAGAGCATTTTCTCCCTCATGGAGAGGGTCAGGTAGGCAAGTATGTGCAGGAGCCAAGATGAAAATCCAAGCACTCATTCACCAGGCTTTACTATTGTGTCCATAATGCAGGGTGATACTAACAGGTGATCACCAGGCAATGGGGAAATGAATCATGGCCCTCATTCCGAGTTGATCGGTCGCAAGGCGAATTTAGCAGAGTTACACACGCTAAGCCGCCGCCTACTGGGAGTGTATCTTAGCATCTTAAAATTGCGACCGATGTATTCGCAATATTGCGATCACAAACTACTTAGCAGTTTTAGAGTAGCTCCACACTTACTCTGCCTGTGCGATCAGTTCAGTGCTTGTCGTTCCTGGTTTGACGTCACAAACACACCCAGCGTTCGCCCAACCACTCCCCCGTTTCTCCGGCCACTCCTGCGTTTTTTCCGGAAACGGTAGCGTTTTCAGCCACACGCCCATAAAACGCCGTGTTTCCGCCCAGTAACACCCATTTCCTGTCAATCACATTACGATCGCCGGAGCGATGAAAAAGCCGTGAGTAAAAATACTATCTTCATAGCAAAGATACTTGGCGCAGACGCAGTGCGAATATTGCGCATGCGCACTAAGCGGAATTTCACTGCGATGCGATGAAAAATACAGAGCGAACGACTCGGAATGAGGGCCCATGACTCCTAAATAGTGAGGAAGTGGACGGGTGGAGTAGTTGCCCATAGCAACCCACCAACTTTTACCTATCATTTTATAAAATGTGCTTGATAAATGCTAGCTAGAAGCTGATTAATAGCCATGGGCAGCTACTCCACTTGACCACTTCTCCACTCTTTAGAAGGGTTTAGAAGGTTTGATACATTTCCCCCAATAAGTACTATACTTTATATTTCAGTTTATTAAAACCAGGAAGAGAAAGATAATCATTCCATGCACATCTCAATGATTTCTATGGTGTTGTTGGTTCACTAGACAACACATACTAACAGGGGACATATGTGCTTCTGTACTAAGCATTGGACAGAGATAAAGTGGAGAGAGCTAAAGTTCCAGCCAATCAGTTCCTAACTGCCATGTTATTAGCTGTGCAAGAAAGAAAATCCCCCCCCCTCCCTCCCTCCCATTTAGTGACAGTGCATGCTGAAGGTATGTGCCAAAAATATAGGGGTGTGGCTTCATGGGGAAGGTGAGTGGCCACAGAATAGTATTAATTCCCATTACACTGCACAGTAGTGTGCGTATGTCACATTACATCACACAGTAGTACTACTTATACATGTTACAGCACAAATAGTTTCTCTTATACACATTATACTAGAATAGAGCCTCACACAGTAGTACCCTTTATACACATTACGCCACACAGTAGTGCCCCTTATACACGTTATGCCACACACTAGAGCCCCTCACACACGTTATACTACAGTAGAACCGCTTACATATGTTATGCCACAGTAGAGCGCCTTATACACATTATGCCATGGTAGAGCCCCTTCGACACATTACACCACACTACAGTCTCTTATACATGTTATGACACACTGTAAAACCCCTATACCCATTACACAGACCCTTATATATGTTACCATACACATTAGAGTCCCTTATACACATTACACCACAGTCGAGACCCTTATATATGTTATGTAACACAGTAGTGCTCCTTTTACGTTACAACACATAGTAGTACCCCTTATACACATTACACCACACAGTAAAACCCCTTATACATGTTCCACCACAATAGAGACTGCCTTATACATGTTATACCACAGAAGAGCCCCATATACAGATTATGCCATGGTAGAGCTCCTTAAACAAAACTGTAGAGGCTCTTCTACATGTTACACCACAGCAGACCCCCTCCACATCATTCCTGTTTCTCATCATTCCCCCCCATCTAATGCACAACATAGAAGTGACCACATATACTAAACTTACTATTAGCAAAATGAAAAAGCACATTTACATATTTGAAACTTTAAAATGCCTACACCAGTATTAGAGGAGATTTGTTAGCTCTACTTGTTGAACTAGATACCAGGCTGTACAAAAAATGTCAGTCATCTAAGTCAAATCTCTATATTATAGAAATGGTCAAAGGAAAGGAGGTTAAAAATCATATAATACCTTCATTAGAGTAGGTAATAGCCAGAATAGTAACAAATGTCAGAAAGGTCAGGAGACAGCTATAGAGGTGAGAGTTTATAGCAGACCTGGGCAAAGTACGGCCCTTTGGCAATCCCTGTCCGGCCCGCGTATTTATTCCAGTCACACGGCTCCCCCCCTTTATCTCACACACACAGCACCCGCGGCTCTCCGCCAACAGGCTCCCTGCACCACACACTGTGCTGTATCGCTAGGTCACAAAGACCCTGCGATGCAGCTTGACAATTGAGGCCCAGTGACTGCCTGCGAGTTGCAAGCTACAGAGCCGCAGTTCACAGGTAGTCACTGCCGGCGGTCCCTGGCCCCTGGGTCCCTAGCAACCAGCGCCTGATGATGTGTATCCAATGCCAGATTAAGGTCCTCATGGGCCTGGAGCTGTAATTTATGAAGGGCCTATTGTGCGCCGCTGCAGGGGGTGTGACCAGCGTGGTGGGGGTGTGACTACCGATATGTGGGTGTGGTGTGGCTAGCACCATGGAGGGCATAGCTACCCACCTATGGTTTATTTTTATGCTGCGAGCTAACGTACCGGTATATATACGGTATTTGGATTGTGGGAGAAAACCCACGCCAGTATGGGGAGAATATACAAACTCCACGCAGTTAGGGACATGGTGGGAATCAAACCCATGACTTTAGTGCTGTAAGGCAGCAAAGCTAACCATCACACCATCCGTAGATCTGTTAGTGTTGGCAGTCCAATCCACATGGAAATGTTTTCCCCAGAACATTTACAAAATACTATCCTATGACTAAACTCATTAATGAGCATGTACTGCTATGGTTTTTTCTAATATGCATTTTCAGTTTCTTTTAACATGCCACTACCATGTAAAAAAAATAAATATGCATTAACGAATATGGTAAAAACCAGGATACAAAAAACAAAACAAAAACAGACAGAATATAATTTGAAGTTTCCAATTAGCTTCATTAGTCACACCCGCTCCCCGCACACACTATACTACCCCTAACCCTACACCCGCTCCCCGTACACACTACACTACCCCTAATCCTGCACCCGCTCCCCATACACACTACACTACCGCTAACCCTACCCCTGCACCCCGCGCACACTATACTACCGCTAACCCAGCACCCGCTCCCCGTACACACTACACTACCAATAACCCTGCACCCACTCCCCACACACACACTACACTACCTCTAACCCTGCACCAGCTCCCCGTACACACTACCGCTAACCCTACACCTGCACCCTGCGCACATTATACTACCGCTAACCCAGCACTCACTCCCCGTACACACTACACTACCGCTAACCCAGCACCCGCTCCCCGTACACACTACCGCTAACCCTGCACCCGCTCACCGCACACACTACACTACCCCTAATCCTGCACCCGCTCCCCGTACACACTACATTACCCCTAAAACCTGCACCCGCTCCCCGTACACACTACACTACCGCTAAACCTGCACCTGCTCCCCGTACACACTACCCTACTTCTAGCACCCGCTCCCTGCACACTATACTACCGCTAAACCTGCACCCACTACCCGCACACACTACACTACCCCTAATCCTACACCCGCTCCCCGTACACACTACACTACGCCTAGCCCTACACCCGCTCCCCGCACACACTATACTACCGCTAACCCTGCACCCGCTCCCCGTACACACTATACTACCCCTAAGCCTGCACCCGCTCCCCGCACACAATACACTACCCCTAATCCGCTCCCCGCACACACTACACTACCCCTAATCCTGCACCCGCTCCCCGCACACACTATACTACCGCAAACCCTACACCCGCTCCCCGTACATACTACACAAACGCTAACCCTACACCTGCTCCCCGCACACACTATACTACCGCTAACCCTACACCCACTCCCCACACACACTATACTACCGCTAACCCTGCACCCGCTCCCCGTACACATTACACTACCCCAAACTCTGCATCCGCTTCCCGTACACACTACACTACCCATAATCCTGCTCCCGCTCCCCGTACACACTACACTACCCCTAACCCTGCACCCGCTCCCCGTACACACTACACTACCCCTAATCCTGCACCCGCTCCCCGTACACACTACACTACCCCTAATCCTGCACCAGCTCCCCGTACACACTACCCCTAACTCTGCACCCGCCCTCCGTACACACTACACTACCCCTAACCCTGCACCCGCGCCCCGTACACACTACACCACTTCCTACCCTGCACCTGCTCCCCACACACACTACCCCTAACCCTGCTGGGGGCGTATTAATGAGCAATGGGGGCATGGTCACCTATGTAATCTGTGAAGGGTGGGTCAGGGTGACAAGGCCGCTAGCAGGATGGTGGCTGTGTCACTAATATACTGACCACAGTCAGTACCTCACTCCTGCTGCCGCCGCCCCCCGCCACTTGCTGTACAGTGCACAGAGCCATAGCAAACAGTCCCCTCGTGTGATCTGGCCACCTATGCACAGCAGCGTACAGCCGTATCACAGATTGTGTATCTTTTAATTGTGTCCTACAGGGCTTCTGTAGCCCTGTAGGACACACAGTAAGAGAGCCCACATGGCTGCCGCTGTGCACACTGGACCACCTCTGCCCTTTTGCAATGGAGTAGGCTGCATCCCGTGGCGATAGCACAGCCCAGGGGGCACCTGGCACTCTGCCCCCATGGCCAGCCCGCCACTGGACTGGACTGAGGGTTCTAGGTGGGAGGGTACTGGGATGGGTGCAGTGGGCTGTTTGGGAAGGGAAGGCAGGGAGACATTGGGATGGGGATCAGTAATGGTGGGGACACTGAGCTGGAGAAGGGGCAGACACTGGATGGGTACACTGACCTGCTGCACCTGCGCATTCACGTTCACAACAGCCTCTTGAGCAGCACTTCCTGCATCATCTGCCATACAGTGTGGGACGGATACAGTGTGGGACGGATACAGTGCGGGTGGGATACAGTGTGGGATGGATACAGTGTGGGATGGATACAGTACGGGTGGGATACAATGTGGGACGGATACCCTGCACCCGCTCCCCTTACACACTACACTACCCCTAATCCTGCCCCCGCTCCCCGTACACACTACATTACCTCTAACCCTGCACCTGTTCCCTGTACACAGTACACTAACCCTAACCCTACACCCGCTCCCCGTACACACTACACTACCCCTAATCCTGCACCCGCTCCCCATACACACTACACTACCGCTAACCCTACCCCTGCACCCCGCGCACACTATACTACCGCTAACCCAGCACCCGCTCCCCGTACACACTACACTACCAATAACCCTGCACCCACTCCCCACACACACACTACACTACCTCTAACCCTGCACCAGCTCCCCGTACACACTACCGCTAACCCTACACCTGCACCCTGCGCACATTATACTACCGCTAACCCAGCACTCACTCCCCGTACACACTACACTACCGCTAACCCAGCACCCGCTCCCCGTACACACTACCGCTAACCCTGCACCCGCTCACCGCACACACTACACTACCCCTAATCCTGCACCCGCTCCCCGTACACACTACATTACCCCTAAAACCTGCACCCGCTCCCCGTACACACTACACTACCGCTAAACCTGCACCTGCTCCCCGTACACACTACACTACTTCTAGCACCCGCTCCCTGCACACTATACTACCGCTAAACCTGCACCCACTACCCGCACACACTACACTACCCCTAATCCTACACCCGCTCCCCGTACACACTACACTACCCCTAGCCCTACACCCGCTCCCCGCACACACTATACTACCGCTAACCCTGCACCCGCTCCCCGTACACACTATACTACCCCTAAGCCTGCACCCGCTCCCCGCACACAATACACTACCCCTAATCCGCTACCCGCACACACTACACTACCCCTAATCCTGCACCCGCTCCCCGCACACACTATACTACCGCAAACCCTACACCCGCTCCCCGTACATACTACACAAACGCTAACCCTACACCTGCTCCCCGCACACACTATACTACCGCTAACCCTACACCCACTCCCCACACACACTATACTACCGCTAACCCTGCACCCGCTCCCCGTACACATTACACTACCCCAAACTCTGCATCCGCTTCCCGTACACACTACACTACCCATAATCCTGCTCCCGCTCCCCGTACACACTACACTACCCCTAACCCTGCACCCGCTCCCCGTACACACTACACTACCCCTAATCCTGCACCCGCTCCCCGTACACACTACACTACCCCTAATCCTGCACCAGCTCCCCGTACACACTACCCCTAACTCTGCACCCGCTCCCCGTACACACTACACTACCCCTAACCCTGCACCCGCGCCCCGTACACACTACACCACTTCCTACCCTGCACCTACTCCCCACACACACTACCCCTAACCCTGCTGGGGGCGTATTAATGAGCAATGGGGGCATGGTCACCTATGTAATCTGTGAAGGGTGGGTCAGGGTGACAAGGCTGCTAGCAGGATGGTGGCTGTGTCACTAATATACTGACCACAGTCAGTACCTCACTCCTGCTGCCGCCGCCCCCCGCCACTTGCTGTACAGTGCACAGAGCCATAGCAAACAGTCCCCTCGTGTGATATGGCCACCTATGCACAGCAGCGTACAGCCGTATCACAGATTGCGTATCTTTTAATTGTGTCCTACAGGGCTTCTGTAGCCCTGTAGGACACACAGTAAGAGAGCCCACATGGCTGCCGCTGTGCACACTGGACCACCTCTGCCCTTTTGCAATGGAGTAGGCTGCATCCCGTGGCGATAGCACAGCCCAGGGGGCACCTGGCACTCTGCCCCCATGGCCAGCCCGCCACTGGACTGGACTGAGGGTTCTAGGTGGGAGGGTACTGGGATGGGTGCAGTGGGCTGTTTGGGAAGGGAAGGCAGGGAGACATTGGGATGGGGATCAGTAATGGTGGGGACACTGAGCTGGAGAAGGGGCAGACACTGGATGGGTACACTGACCTGCTGCACCTGCGCATTCACGTTCACAACAGCCTCTTGAGCAGCTCTTCCTGCATCATCTGCCATACAGTGTGGGACGGATACAGTGTGGGACGGATACAGTGCGGGTGGGATACAGTGTGGGATGGATACAGTGTGGGATGGATACAGTACGGGTGGGATACAATGTGGGACGGATACAGTGTGGGACCGATACAGTGCGGGTGGGATACAGTGTGGGATGGATACAGTGTGGGATGGATACAGTGCGGGATGGGATACAGTACGGGTGGGATACAATGTGGGACGGATACAGTGCGGGTGGGATACAGTGTGGGACGGATACAGTGCGGGAGGGATACAGTGTGGGAGGGATACAGTACGGGTGGGATACAATGTGGGATGGATACAGTGTGGGATGGATACAGTACGGGTGGGATACAATGTGGGACGGATACAGTGTGGGACCGATACAGTGCGGGTGGGATACAGTGTGGGATGGATACAGTGTGGGATGGATACAGTGCGGGAGGGATACAGTACGGGTGGGATACAATGTGGGATGGATACAGTGCGGGTGGGATACAGTGTGGGACGGATACAGTGCGGGAGGGATACAGTGTGGGAGGGATACAGTACGGGTGGGATACAATGTGGGATGGATACAGTGCGGGAGGGATACAGTGCAGGTGGGATACAGTGCAGGTGGGATACAGTGTGGGTGGGATACAGTGTGGGTGGGATACAGTGCGGGATGGATACAGTGCAGGTTAGATACAGATGCTGTGTGGGACAAAGGGAAGCAAGCTCTCCCCCGACGCACACCTGATTTATATTGTAGAGCGTTATGCTGTGCGTTGGTGGGCAGAGAGGGGAGGACGTTGGTCTCAGGCAGCGATTGGATAAGATCGCTGCCAGCGGTGAGAGACTGACTGCACAGCACGTCCTGCAGGGCCCACTCATTTTTAAAAACAGGGTCAAAAACTGCCTATCTCTGAATCTCTGATATCACATGCTTGTCTTCTTTTCTAATCTCTCACAGTATCTTTCTTTACTTTTCTAACATAACTTAATCACCTACCTGTCTATCTCAGGTGCATTACTGTTCCTCAACTGCACTCATTCCTTACATTCCACCTTTCACTTTCCCTCCCATGTTACTTCTCTCTCTCTCTTACCTTTTCCTGCCTCTGCTCAGTATAGTAGTGTGTGACATGGATGGCTGGCAGCAGTGTCGAGTCCTGGCCCCGCCCCCTGCACGATGTCATGCAGTGGGCGGAGCTTGCAGTAGACAGGAAGTGCTGCACAGCCCACTGGTCTGACTGAGCCCAGCCACCGAGCGCCAGCACAGGCTGCAGTATCAGGGATACTGGCTGCACGGGGTGCTGTTACCATACGCTGCCTGATCGGGGTTGAGTTCCGATCACGGCAGCCGGACCAGTGGAGGGGTAAGCGCAGTCCTCTGTGGGGACAACGCTATGCAGCCAGTGTTTTTTTTACTGTTAACACTGGCTGCATTGCAGGAGATCCTGTGGGCCTATTTTCAATGGGGGGCCTGGAGCTGCAGCTCCATCCGCCCCATTGTTAATCCGGCCCTGTGTGTATCCCGCGGGAGACGGCTTTGCCCTGTCACTTCCTGCTTAAACTTCGGGGTGCTTTAGAGATCCCGTCAGACCGGCATCCAGGGTGAGTCTTGCAGCAATGGGACAGCAACCCGTCATATAGTGCACATTACAAGCCAATAGCAGATAAAATGACATTAAAAAGAAGGTTTTTGCTTTTATTATATATTGAGCATAATTAATTTCAAATTATCATTGGTTCGGCCCTCCAACACAGTTCAGAATTTTTCATGTGGCCCCCTAGAGAATTAATTGCCCACCGCTGGTTTATAGTGTAATAGCCACTGGATCATGTACTAATTACCCGGGCCTGGGCTACTGCAGGTGCCCAGGTCCGCTGCCCCCCAACGCACACACATGTATACATATACTGAAGGCCATCACCATTTTCCCAGTGATATATTCTGGAAGATGTTGCCTGCACATTAAGAGCAAAAACTCTGGCACTCTGGCAGAGTCTTTGCTCTCTAGTGCACATACGTAATCTTCCCAAATATCACTGGGAAGATGGCACAGGCTGAGAAAGAGAGACTCACTTCCCACAAGCAAGGTAGGAAGCAGGTGCCCCCCTCCCCCCGCTTCCCCTGTATTAGAATGATGCCCACTAATTTTTTACAAGCTTATTAGCGTGGCTCTCTATGCCCCTGGTTATAGCTATGGAGGTGACAGATATATAGGGTTATAGCTATGGAGGTGAGGTCTATATAGAGTTATAGCTACGGAGGTGAGGGGTACAGCGTTAACGCTATGGAGGCGAGTGGTACATATGGTTGTAGCTACGGAGGTGAGGGGTACATAGGGTTACATGCTGGGGCAGTCAGTCTGTAGAGGAACACGTGATATGTTGCTGGTCTGGCTGGTCTCATCCTATAGCTGATGAATGAGGGGACAGGAAAGGACCCAACAGTGGCACTATGCTCTCGGCGACCTGGGAAAGATGAGGATAGTGGCTGTGTCAGTACAATGTGCCAGTGATATAATAGCCATACACTACATCCCACACCCATACAGCACTGATCCTGCCCCCAGCCACCCCATCCTCTCACCACTGTGCTGGGCAGTCAGGGGACAGGGTGCTATCATGTTGCTGGCTCTGTGGGACTCTCGCGCTAACATGAAATCACTCGCTGCAACCCCGGGCCACCGCTACTATTAACAATGGTCAACGCTGCAGCTGGTGGCAGCGCATACAGATGGGTGATCATGGGTGGACGCTGATGATCGCAGATGATACGCCCACAGGCCAAATGTGCTGTGTGCCATCCACATCACCCTAGTTACAGGCCTGACTAGGATGGGGGACATAAGGCACCTTAGGCAGGATGTATCCTTCCTAATAGCAGTACATCCTATCCCTACTGGCATACTGGCTTTTTTAATGCCAGTGTGCATGATTACTTATTGGGCTATTGTTATTTCTAATAATTATTTATATTTTTTTCTTTTTCAAATGATTTTAATTAATAAATAATTATGAAATAACAAGACTGTTTGTGTGTCCCTTTTCTTATCATTATATTTTTGTTTACAGTGTCATAGAAAATATTACTAATAAAAAGTAAAACCCGTATTCAAGAATGAATTTTGCTGAAAGAATGAGCAGTTAGATGAAACCAGCCCACACTAAAGTTCTGAACCTACAGTATTGCAGACTACAGTAAGACAAAATAGTGAGTGGATCGACGCATAGAATGCTCGGACTTCACAAATCAATATTGCATCAGGTTGAATGACATTTCTGCTCGTCTGCTGTTCAGGCTCACACTCTAGCAGTGTAGCTAGCCTATGCTATTGCTTTCTGCATCATAACATCAAGAAGAGAAAGGGACCCCCAGAGACTTTGCTGATGATTGAGATGTGAAGGGTTGGAGAAGGTAATGGCAGAGCTGTTCAGGGGTCAACATGTTACACAGTTTTAAGCTGAAACTTTTTATTATGTAGATTGTAGTATTGTATAACGTAAGAGGAGAAAGAACAAACAACACAAAATATTATAACACACAAATTATCCATTCAATTGCAGGTAGGATGTCTCTTACTTGCAGTGCCAGTTCTACACCTTGTTTCCACTGAAGCCCCCACACCCCCTCCCCCCGCGCGCCCCGCGGCAAAACAGTTAGTGCGGAAAAATATATAGGGGCGTGGCTTCATAGGGGAGGGGCGTGGCCACAGTTATGCTCCCAGTTGCTGTGCCCCCAGATTTGCCCCAAGGCCCCAAGTAGTTGTGCCCCTCAGTTGATTTGCCCCCAGTAGATATGCCCCCTGTAGCTGTGCCCCCAGTAGATCTGCCCCCTGTAGCTATGAACCCTGTAGTTATGCCCCCTGTAGCTGTGCCCCCAGTAGATATGCCCCCTGTAGATTTGCCCCCCAGTAGTTATGCCCCGTTGCTGTGCCCCCTTTTGCTTTGCCCCCAGTAGTTGTGCCCCCTGTTGCTTTGCCCCCAGTAGTTGTGCCCCGTTTCTTTGCCCCCAGTAGTTGTGCCCCCTCTTTCTTTGCCCCCAGTAGTTGTGCCCCCTGTTGCTTTGCACCCAGTAGTTGTGCCCCCTGTTGCTTTGCCCCCAGTAGTTGTGCCCCGTTGCTTTGCCCACTGTCGCTGTGCCCCCTGTTGCCGCTTACAAACACACACACAAAAATAAAAAAAACAATACTTACCACTGCCCTGCTCCTGCTTCCCGACCGCTGCTGCTGCTCCGTCTGGCCGCCAGCTCCTCTTTATGGGAGAGACGTCATGACGTACTGACCTCTAGTGTCTGTCCCTGGAGCCGGCTGCAGCGGACGCCCACACAGCCCACCGCGTCTGATGCAGCCTGGGAGTGGGGAGCGGGTAGACGGCCTGCGGGTTGACTGCGGCCATGCCCCCAGGCCGCAGCGCCCCGGGCGAAGGCACTGCTTGCCCGCACCAAGAACCGCTCCTGCCTACCTGTCTCATCTGACAGTTATATAGAAGTTGCTCATATCATTTTTTTTTAGGACCATCACAGGTCCATAAAAGGGAGGGGTAAATTTAGACTAAAAAAAAATAGCAAAAACGGCAATACTGCTCTAACTTGGGGGGCTTCCAGGTATGTTAGCTTTCAAATATAGAAATACATAACATACAGTATGACCCAAAGTGAGTGCTCTTATCATAAAGTATAGGGAACAGAGATGCCTTCCTGTGGCCTGGGGGCTTACCATTAGAGATGAGCAGCTGTAATTTTTCGGGTTTTGTGTATTGGTTTTGGATTCAGTTCCGCGGTCGTGTTTTGGATTCGGACGCGTTTTGGCAAAACCTCCCTTTCGAATTTTTGTCGGATTCGGGTGCGTTTTGGATTCGGGTGTTTTTTTTCAAAAAACCCTCAAAAACAGCTTAAATCATAGAATTTGAGGGTAATTTTGATCCTATAGTATTATTAACCTCAACCATAATTTCCACTCATTTCCAGTCTATTCTGAACACCTCATGCCTCACAATATTATTTTTAGTCCTAAAATTTGCACCGAGGTCGCTGGATGACAGCTAAGCAACCCAAGTGGGCGGCACAAACACCTGGCCTATCTAGGAGTGGCACTGCAGTGTCAGACAGGATGGCACTTAAAAAAATAGTCACCAAACAGCACATGATGCAAAGATAAATAAAAAATAAAAGAGGCGCAAGATGGAATTGTCCTTGGGCCCTCCCACCCACCCTTATGTTGTATAAACAGGACATGCACACTTTAACAAACCTACTGTATAATTTCAGCGACAGGGTCTGACACATGACTGTGGCTGAAATGATTGGTTAGTTTGGGCCCCCACCAAAAAGGAAGCATTCAATCTCTCCTTGCACAAACTGGCTCTACAGAGGCAAGATGTCCACCTCCTCCTCATCGTCCGATTCCTCACCCCTTTCACTGTGTACATCCCCCTCCTCACAGAGTAATAATTCGTCCCCACTGGAATCCACCATCACAGGTCCCTGTGTACTTTCTGGAGGCAATTGCTGGTAATTGTCTCCACAGAGGAATTTATTATAATTCTTTTTGATGAACATCATCTTCTCCACATTTTCTGGAAGTATCCTCCTACGCCGATCGCTGACAAGGTGACCGGCTGCACTGAACACTCTTTCGGAGTACACACTGAGAGGAGAGGGGGGGGGGCAACTTAGGTAAAACAAAGCCAGTTTGTGCAAGGGCCTCCAAAATGCCTCTTTTTCCTGCCAGTATACGTACGGACTGTCTGACATGCCTACAGTGATGCTGTCACTCATATAATCCTCCACCATTCTTTCAGTGGTGACAGAATCATATGCAGTGACAGTAGACGACATGTAAGTAATCGTTGGCAGGTCCTTCAGTCCGGACCAGATGTCAGCACATGCTCCTGACTGCCCTGCATCACCGCCAGCGCGTGGTTTTGGAAATGTTATCCTTTTCCTGGCAGCTCCAGTGGCGGTAGAAAATGAAGGAGGAGCTGTTAGCGGGTCATGTTCTGCTTGACTTGACAAGTGTCTCACCAGCAGGTCTTTGAACCTCTGCACACTTGTGTCTGCCGGAAAGAGAGATACAACGTAGGCTTTTTGGGGTGAGCCAATCTGCGATGATGTTCCTCAGTTTCCGTAAGAGGTTGTCAGCTGTGTGCCTCTTATGGAAAGCAGTGAAACAAAGCATAGCCTGCCTAGGAACAAGTTGGTGTTTGCGAGATGCTGCTGCTGGTGCCGCTTCTGCTGTTGTGGCTGCGGCAGGCAATAAATCTACCCAGTGGGTTGTCACAGTCATAGAGTCCTAAATCTGCCCTGCTCCACTTGTCCACATGTC
Source organism: Pseudophryne corroboree (assembly GCF_028390025.1). Lineage (NCBI taxonomy): Eukaryota > Metazoa > Chordata > Amphibia > Anura > Myobatrachidae > Pseudophryne > Pseudophryne corroboree. The sequence goes on from NC_086445.1 coordinate 533,490,135, forward strand.
CGTGGTTAAGTGGACAGTGGGTACAACTGCATTTTTTAGGACACTGGTGAATCTTTTTCTGACGTCTGTGTACATTCTCTGTATCGCCTGCCTAGAGAAGTGGAACCTAGATGGTATTTGGTACCGGGGACACACTACCTCAAGCAATTCTCGAAGTCCCTGTGAACCAAAGGCGGATACCGGACGCACCAACATAGTTGTCAAGGCCTGAGTTATCCACTTTGCAACAGGGTGACTTCTGTGATATTTCATCTTCCTCGCAAAGGACTGTTGGACAGTCAATTGCTTACTGGAAGTAGTACAAGTGGTCTTCTGACTTCCCCTCTGGGAAGACAATCGACTCACAGCAGCAACAACAGAAGCGCCAGCAGCAACAGCAGCAGTAGGCGTTCCACTCAGGGATCCATCGGAGGAATCCCAGTTAGGAGAGGACTCGTTAGACTTGCCAGTGACATGGCCTGCAGGACAATTGGCGTTCCTGTCTAAGGAGGAAATTGACATTGAGGGAGTTGGTGGGGTGGTTTGCAGGAGCTTGGGTACAAGAGGAAGAAGGGAATTAGTTGTCAGTGGTCTGCTTCCGCTGTCACCCAACATTTTTGAACTTGTCAATGACTTCTGATGAATGCGCTCCAGGTGACGTATAAGGGAGGATGTTCCTAGGTGGTTAACGTCCTTACCCCTACTTATTACAGCTTGACAAAGGCAACACACAGCTTGACACCTGTTGTCTGCATTTCTGTTCAAATAATTCCAAACCGAAGAGGTGATTTGTTTTGTATTTTGATCAGGCATGTCAATGGCCTTATTCATCCTACGGACAACAGGTGTCTCCCCGGGTGCCTGATTTAAACAAACCACCTCACCATCAGAATCCTCCTTGTCAATTTCCTCCTTAGCGCCAGCAACATCCATATACTCATCCTGGTGTACTTCAACAGTGACATCTTCAATTTGAATACAGGTTGAGTATCCCATATCCAAATATTCCGAAATACGGAATATTCCGAAATACAGACTTTTTTGAGTGAGAGTGAGATAGTGAAACCTTTGTTTTTTGATGGCTCAATGTACACAAACTTTGTTTAATACACAAAGTTATTAAAAATATTGTATTAAATGACCTTCAGGCTGTGTGTATAAGGTGTATATGAAACATAAATGAATTGTGTGAATGTAGACACACTTTGTTTAATGCACACAGTTATAAAAAATATTGGCTAAAATGACCTTCAGGCTGTGTGTATAAGGTGTATATGTAACATAAATGCATTCTGTGCTTAGATTTAGGTCCCATCACCATAATATCTCATTATGGTATGCAATTATTCCAAAATACGGAAAAATCCCATATCCAAAATACCTCTGGTCCCAAGCATTTTGGATAAGGGAGACTCAACCTGTATCAGGAACTGGACTGTGGGTACTCCTTCCAGCACTTGCAGGGGGCGTGCAAGTGGTGGAAGGAGCCACCTCTTCCCGTTCAGTGTTGGGAAGGTCAGGCATCGCAACCGACACAATTGGAGGATTTGTGATTTAGAAGAAAGCAAAGTTCTTTGCTGTGCTTTTGCCAGCTTAACTCTTTTCATTTTTTCTAGCGGGAGGATGAGTGCTTCCATCCTCATGTGAAGCTGAACCACTAGCCATAAACATAGGCCAGGGCCTCAGCCGTTCCTTGCCACTCCGTGTCGTAAATGGCATATTGTCGAGTTTACGCTTCTCCTCAGACGATTTTAATTTAGATTTTTGGGTAATTTTACTGAACTTTTGTTTTTTTATTTTACATGCTCTGTACTATGACATTGGGCATCGGCCTTGGCAGACGACGTTGATGGCATTTCATCGTCTCTGCCATGACTAGTGGCAGCAGCTTCAGCACTAGGTGGAAGTGGATCTTGATCTTTCCCTATTTTACCCTCCACATTTTTGTTCTCAATTTTTTAATGTGTGGAATTATATGCCAGTAATATATCTGGAATTAGACGGCAGTAATGTCTGGAATTAGATACCACTAGATAGATACCAGATACCACTGTGACTGGAATGATGATGACCTATGCACAGTGACAGGACACTACCACAGCACCCTACAGCAGCAAGATGCAGCACAAGACACTGGACTTTTAGTAATGTACTGTAGTATACTGAGCACCACAATGCAGCACAAGACAATGAGCAGTGATACTGAGCACTGATGAGGATACTAGAACTGACACTGGGCAGCAAGATGCAGCACTGGACTATTGTACTGTAGTATACTGGTCACCACAATGCAGCACAAGACAATGAGCAGTGATACTGAGCACTGATGAGGATACTAGAACTGACACTGGGCAGCAAGATGCAGCACTTGACTATTGTACTGTAGTATACTGGTCACCACAATGCAGCACAAGACAATGAGCAGTGATACTGAGCACTGATGAGGATACTAGAACTGACACTGGGCAGCAAGATGCAGCACTGGACTATTGTACTGTAGTATACTGGTCACCACAATGCAGCACAAGACAATGAGCAGTGATACTGAGCACTGATGAGGATACTAGAACTGACACTGGGCAGCAAGATGCAGCACTGGACTATTGTACTGTAGTATACTGGTCACCACAATGCAGCACAAGACAATGAGCAGTGATACTGAGCACTGATGAGGATACTAGAACTGACACTGGGCAGCAAGATGCAGCACTGGACTATTGTACTGTAGTATACTGAGCACCACAATGCAGCACAAGACAATGAGCAGTGATACTGAGCACTGATGAGGAGGATACTAGAACTGACACTGAGCAAGAGAGACACAATACTAGTATTACTGAGCAGCAATAAGTAAGCACTGATACTGAGCACTGATATTGAGCTTCCCACTGAGAGAACGTAGCCACGTCCTCTCCGCTCTCTCTACAATGCACGAGTGAAAATGGCGGCAACACGCGGCTCTTTATATGGAATCCAAATCTCGCGAGAATCCAACAGCGGGATGATGACGTTTTGCCTTGTTCGGGTTTTCCGAGTCAGGCGGGAAGAACCAAGTCTGCCTCGGACCCGTGTAAACCACGTGGAGTTCGGGGGGGGGGGGGGGATGGACGGTTCTGTTCTCGGAGAACCGAACCCGCTCATCTCTACTTACCGTATATTTGGAAATGTACATTATGCAACTGAGATCTCTACATTGCTAATATCAGACAGAATGTAAATCTCATTATTTAGGCCAATTTGCAGCATGCTGGGCTAATTTGCTTTTTTTTCTAGTTGGAGGCTGAGTAAGCGTTAAGGCACCTTCTGTGTCTTCAACAGCTCCCCTTATGTCTCACCAGCCAGTTCCTCGTGATGCGTCTCCAGCCAGCTCCCTTTACAGTATGTGTCTCCTACAACTCCCCTTCTGTATATCCAGCCAGCATCCCTTCAGTCGCTCCAGCCGAGTCCCCTTCTGTCTCACCAGCCAGCCCCTCTTATGTGTCTCCAGCCAGATCCCTTTATGTGTCTCCTTTCAGCTCCCCTTCTGTCTGTCCAGGCAGCTCCCCTTCTTTATCTCTAGCCAATCCCCAACAGCCAGTCCCCCTTCTTTATCACCAGCCAGACCCTTTTTTGGTGTCCCCGGCCAGCTCTCTTTCTATCTCTGCATCCAAGCCCCCTCCTGTCTCATCAGTCAGCCAGCGCCCTTTCTGTAACTCCAGCCAGACCCCCATTTGTGTCTCCAGCCAGCCCCCATCCCCATTTTCCGTTCTATGCCTCCAGCTGCATCCAGCCCCCGCAGGTCACAGACACTTACCTTCTCCTGTATCTTCTGGCTGCAGCTATCCTCCTTGCGTTGTGTCCGGCTCCTCTGTGTGACAGTGGTGCGGTGTTAGTGACATGATGATGCTACACGTGCCCTAAAAAAAGAGAAAACTTTATTCCTTCTACCAGGCAGCCGCCGGCAAGCTGCCCACACCCTACGCCTGTGACATCTACACTGGGTAGGAGCCAGGGGTGGGCCTCCCTAAGTGTCCAGGAATACAGCCCTGGCCATTCCATTTGATGGCGACCCTGCTACTAGAACAGAGACACCTTGCTGTGGCCTGGTGGCTTACCATATACTCTGCATTGCTAGAATGTTAATCTAATTATGCAAGCCCATTTACAGTGTGCTGTAGCAATTTGCTGTATTTTTCTAGTTATACCTATATATGACAGCTTTAAGAAAATGTGGGAGGCTAAGTAAGCCTAAAGACACCTAAACCCCAAGGTGGAGTTTCTGTACTAGCATGGAACAAACAGGGAAATAAAGAATAAATTGTGTGAGTCTGACTGTGTGCATCCAGTAGGAATCTGGGTGATATTTTTTTTTTTTCTGTGGGAAGTTTAGGGACTTTTTTGAGGGAATGTATTAGGTTATCATTTTGCAAAACTGGTGTGATTCCAGCAAACTCCAGTGAGTTTTAAATTTGCCTTCTATAATAGAATGAAACTAGAGGCAAACTCACGAAAATTGAATTCCATCATCCTACATTTTCTAATGTTAGATAGACGTTACAGGATGTATTGGTAATAGTTAGTGAGATGAAAACTCAATGGAAATGTACCAGAATAACTCACAAAACAACAGATGGGCCTCAGGGCAGCAAGATTCACGAAATCTGACATGTGAGGCCTATTAATTTAGATATGTTGCGTACAGTATTACAACACATTCAAAGTTTATATACACCAGCCCACAGGCAATTTCCTTACATACCACACTTTTGTTGTACAAGTTTAAGAATTTATTTTACGTACAGTATGTCTTTTCATTATAAAGCATTTCTCAGTCCTGTCCTAGTTAACTAGGTTGCTGTTGTAGCATGGATCAGTTTTTTGAGATAGTGTAGTAATCGGCTTCCTAAAGTCATCAAGTATCTCATACATCCTGGACATAGATAGTTCTCTTTCTTTTTGCTTCATAGTAGGCTGTTGTTCTATTAACATAAGGAAAATGTCCTCTTGCTGCTCCTCAGGCATAACAAGTGGTTGTGTTGGGATGGTATGTGAGGGACATAACAAGACAAGCAAATGTGTAAATAAATTATTACACTGCCTATGTTAAAGTGTTGTATACAAAATACAAATACATTGGCCCTCATTCCGAGTTGTTCGCTCGCAAGGCGATTATAGCAGAGTTACACACGCTAAGCCGCCGCCTACTGGGAGTGAATCTAAACATCTTAAATGTGCGACCGATGTATTCGCAATATTGCGATCAAAACCGAGTTAGCAGTTTCTGAGTAACTCCAGACTTACTCTGCCTGTGCGATCAATTCAGTGCTTTTCGGTCCCGGCTGACGTCATAAACACACCCAGCGTTCGCCCAAGCACTCCCACCGTTTCTCCAGACACGCCTGCGTTTTTTCCGGAAACGGTAGCGTTTCCTGCCACACGCCCCTAAAACGCCGTACATCCGCCCAGTAACACCCATTTCCTGTCAATCACAATGCGTTCTCCGGAGCGACGAAAAAGCCGTGAGTAAAATTACTTTCTTCTTAGTAAAGTTACTTGACGCATGCGCAGTGCGAACATTACGCATGCGCACTAAGAGAATTCTCACTGCGATGCGATGAAAAATACCGAGCGAACAACTCGGAATGAGGGCCATAATACAGAGCTTAGCTTGCATTATTGCTGTCATGACTTTCTTATTTGGTTTATTATTATTATTATTATTATATTTTATTTATAAGGCGCCACAAGTGTTTCGCAGTGCCATACAAAGGACAGTACAGGGAGACAAAACTTAACATTACAGTAAATAAATAACAAAATAGAGTACAGGTAACAAAGCGCACCACAATTCTCAAAACATAATACAGCGAAGATGTCAGTAGCGAGGGAGTAATCACCGTACTACTTGGGGCTGGCGGCCATAGATAGAGATGAGCCTTTACCAGCAGGAGAAAAAGCAGGTAAAGATGGTCGCTGAGTAAGAGAGAGCTGTGAGTGAAATGTGTCGAGAAGATGGCTTTGACAACAAGAAGAAAGAGGGCCCTGCTCTGAAGAGCTAACAATCTAGTGGGAAGGTTTATCATCCTTAACAACCGAGATAACAAAAAGTAAAATAATAATAAAGTATAAATAATCCCTAATTCTTTCTAACCCCAATTTCTTAGCACAAATTTGAGTTGCTTTAAACACATCTTTGAAAATTTTGTATTTAAAGTCCTAAAGAAATAAAAACAAACATGGAATTGGACGTTATAGTTATGTATATGTCTAAAAGAAAAATGGAGATGTAGACATTGTGGCGCAAACCATCACAATGGACAGAATCCCGCAGTGGGATCCTGATGGTTAAAATACTGGTGGTAAGTATTAGGCCTAGTTTTAGGGTAAGGGTTAGGCACTGGGGGCGGGTTAAGCTGCAGGAAGGGATGGTTAGGGTTATATTTCTGAAGGGGACGGTTAGGGTTAGGCTGCGGGAGGGATGGCTTAGGGTTAGGCTGTGGGAGGGGTGGCTTAGGGTTATGCTGCTGAAGGGGACAGTTAGGGTTAGGCTGCTGGAGGGATGGGTTAGGGTTAGGCTGCGGTGGGGGGTTCTAGGGTTATTCTGCAGGAGTGGCGGTTGAGGTTAGGCTGTGGGAGTGAATTAGGGTTAGGCTACAGAGGGGGTGGGGAGGGATTAGGGTTAAAAAAATACTTACTAAAATCAGCAGTCAATATTTTGGGGGTAATTCCGAGTTGATTGCTAGCTGCATTTGATCGCTGCGCAGCGAACAGGCAAAAAAATGGCACTTCTGCGCATGCGTATGTGGTGCAAAGCGCACGCGCGTCGTACTATTGCAACAAATTATGTAGTTTCATACAAGGTCTAGCGAAGCTTTTAGTCGCACTGCTGGCCGCAGAGTGATTGACAGGAAGAGGGCATTTCTGGGTGTCAACTGACCGTTTTCAGGGAGTGTTCGAAAAAAATGCAGGCGTGCCAGGAAAAACGCAGGCGTGGCTGGGCGAACGCAGGGCGTGTTCGTGACGTCAGAACAGGAACTGAATAGTCTGAAGTGATCGCAAGCGCTGAGTAGGTCTGAAGCTACTCTGAAACTGCACAAAATTATTTTGTAGCCGCTCTGCGATCCTTTCGTTCGCACTTCTGCTAAGCTAAAACACACTCCCAGTGGGAGGCGGCATAGCATTTGGACGGCTGCAAAAAACTGCTAGCGAGCGAACCACTCGAAATGGCCACCTTTGAGCGTTGGGATTCCACTGATGAGACTCACACCGTCGGGATGGTAAGCACCAGCATTTCATACCCCACCCAGAAAAACGGATCCAAAGCACTTGTCCAAACCATGCAGAATGGCATATATTATGAATAAAACACAAAAACGAACAAACAAAAAACAGATTATGGATGAACATTTTATTTGCATGTTGCTATTAAGAAACGTACTTTTCAGTTTGTTGAAGAGCATGATTTGCTACATTGAAGAATGCATTTATTTTGAACAGTTTAATTTTAGGAATACTCTGCAGCTATTACGTCATCATCCTGTTGACGTTCTGGCCATCTGAATGTGGCCTTGCATCTTGGTGGTGATGGTGGAGCTATGTAAACAAGAAAAACGTCATTAAAAACACTTGACACTTTTTTTGGACTTTCAAGAAAATAAAAATTTTAAGTAGGGTCTTAAAGGACCAAAATCAAAACCATTACTAGTGTTTTCGGGAGTAGATTGAACATCTTTGGAGAGCGAAATAACAGGCATAGGAATGGAGAGAGTTTAACCTCCTGTGAGGGGTGGACCTAACTGTTATGAAAAGTACAGCCAATAGTAGAGAGGGGAGGGATCAGTATATATAGGGATGTATAGGCTAGCTAAGTTTCTCTTGCTGCTGGTTTGCCTTTTCTCTTGCTGCTGGTTTGCCTTCTCTCTTGCTGCTGGTTTGCCTCCTGGTGAGTGTTGCTGAATTGCATATTCACTAGTGTTTTTTAGCTAGGCTAGTTAGAGTATTCAGGTTGCACTGTCCTGTTATAGCTTCACCCTCCTCTCTCATCTCCCCACATACTTCTTTGGGATAATGGCCGCCTTTCGCCCCCTCCGTTTTGCTGGGACCCCAGCTCGTTACCGCTCTGCAGGCGGTGCAGCTGGGTCCGCGGATGGGCCTGCTGGCTCATCTGCCCGTTCTCCGTCCACCGGCGCCGAGGCGGGTGCCCGCGCGGCGGTGGCTGGACGGACCCGGTCTTCCCTGCTCCTGGTTTCGGGTCCGGTGTTAACCTCCGGCCGCAAGCGGCAGGGGGGACTGGGGGCACGGGGGAGCCGACCGGAAGTGGCCGGGCATTGGCCTTCACCTCCACCTCTGGAGGTAGAGGCGCCGCTGCCGGGAGCAGGCACCCGCGTGCGCGCCAGAGCGGGCGGCCTACGGGGGCTCCCATCCCATCTCCCCACCCGTCCCCCTTGTCACGGCCGCGGAGTGATGCCGGGCGAGGGGGTCGGGGTGGGCGGAGAGCGGCGGCGGGTCGACCGAGGCCTGTCGTGGGGTCTCTTCCGGCGGTCCCTTCTGGTGGCCCAGACGCTGGGAGGACAGTGGCGGGAAGCGGCGGGACGCGCGCTCGGGGTGCGGCATGCCCGCGCTCTCAGCCAGCGGCGCCGCCAGTTTCAACGTCTCCCCTGCTGCCTCCCTTACAGCCAGAGTCCGGCGGGGAGCGGCGGCGGGGGGGGGGGGGGGGGGGGCGTCCCAGGACAGGGCGCGGCAGCAGTAAGCTCCGCAGAGGTGCCTTAACTGCAGATGGAGAGAGCTAGATGATTGGTGGGGGGCCACGCCAATTGTGGTCAGGGGGGCCAGCAGATCACCAGCAGGCCAGGCGGGGCATTGGCCGTTGGGTCCCTTATCGGCGCCTGCCGGCCGACGGCCAGGAGAGGTGCGCCGGCCGCGACTTTTGGGGAAGTCAGGAGGCTTCCGGAGAGTTGGCGTCAGCTCTGTCGACGGTGGTGGCTGCATTGGGCCCATTGACCGCAGCCGCATCCCCGGGGGCAGCAAGGCATTCCGGCGCGAGCGCAGACGCGAGGGCGTCCGGTACGCGGCCGGGGTCTGCGGCTCAGCAAATAGCGCGCGCTTGCCATGACCTGGGGGCAGCCGCGGCGCAGTTGGGACACCGTCCAGTATGGACGGAGCGCGGACGCGAGGTGGGGACGTCTTTGCCCCGGAGTGCTAGGCATGCCCCGGGAGTGGTTTCCGGGTCCCGTGCTTTGTCTTCTTTTTCAGGTAATCGCGGAGAGGTTGAGGTGGACGTGAGCGATGAGGAGGATTTCGAAGTTTCCACACCGGAGGACTCCCAGTCCGAACAGTCGACAGCGTCAGGTGAGGTTGAGCAGTCGGCGTCGGGCTCCAGTGCGCGCTCCAGTTCTCTCAGTTCCTCCTCTTCTTCATCCCTGTCGTCGCAAGCGTCCGACATCAGTAGCACGACTAGGGCAAAAAAGCGTGCGACGAAGTACGCTAAGAGGGCGGCAGGGCAGCAGGAGAGGCGGAAGAGACGCAAGCGACTTAGCGAGGATGCTCGCAGGGCCAAGAAGCGCCGCGATTTGCCGGGAGTAGTCCACTGTGATTATACGGCAGTGTTGAGGGGGTTGCGGGATAGCTGCCGTAGGAAGAACTGCAGAGGCGATTACGTGGATATGTTCATGTTGACTAAGGACGCGAAGAAGGAGTATAAGGCAGCGACAGCTAAGAAAGGCATCGGAGCTGAAGCTTTCCATACTTTCGACAACTGGCTGGCCGGTTTTTGCGTCTTTGCGGCGTGTTATCTGGAAGATAGGCCTGAGGAACATATGAACGTCATATGATACCTGCACTTGATACACGATATGCAGCGCACATCGTCAGGAATCGAATGGCGGATGTATGATGAGAAGTTCCGAGAGAAGCAGGACTGCTTACAGATTATTAACTTTGGTTGCAAGGACGTGGAGGTCTGGCTCCAGGTCACCCCGGCTTCTCAACCCGCAAAGGAGCCCCGGAATCCGGGGGCGGATGGGCAACGCGCAGGGTCATCCGCCCAGGGGAGTAGCGCGGAAGGGGGACCGGGTAGGAGAGGTAGGTTGGCTATCCGCGGGGGAGGGCAGGCCGCCGCGAGAGGGAAGTGCTTCGCATTTAATAATGCGACCTGTTCCTTCGGCAAGCAGTGTCGGTTTCGACATTCGTGCTTGCAATGTGGCGGCTTCCACCCGGCCTCCAACTGTTCTAAAGGAAATCGGCAAGGCGCGAGGGGAAAGCAAAGCTACGCAAGACCCGGCGGGAGCGGGATCGCTCCACAGGGCCCCAACGCCAGTTAATTTGGACGCCATGTCCAAATGGTTGGATTGGTATCCGAATAGTACGGACGCTCAGTTTTTGTTTCAGGGTTTTAAGTTTGGTTTCCGCTTGCCAGTTGCGGGCGAAGTATCGGTCAAGGCTCTCCAGAATCTTCAGTCCGCTCGCGCCTTGCCATCTGTTTTGCGCGAGAAAGTTGATAAAGAGGTGCGAGTGGGTAGGATGGAAGGCCCGTTTAGCTCGCCCCCAGTGGATGACTTGGTCATTTCCCCAGTGGGGGTAGTCCTCAAGAAGACTCCGGGTGCCTTTCGGCTCATTCAACATCATTCTTACCCGTCAGGGTCGTCGGTCAACGACGCGATACCACCGGCACACTGCTCGGTGGTGTACCAGTCGTTTGACGAGGCGCTGGAGTTGGTTCGTAGTTACGGCCCGGGAGCTCTGATGGCTAAGATCGATGTTGAATCCGACAAATTTCATTGACAAATGTTTGCCGATGGGATGTTCCGTTTCATGCTCGTTTTTTTAAAGGTTTAGCACATTCTTGCATTGGTGCGTGGAGTCTTCTTCAGGGGGTCATGGAGTTGCGCATTACCTCGATGATTTCCTGTGTGTGGGACCGGCGAATTCACCGCGCTGCAGCGACTTGCTGTTCAGCATCCGAGCGTTGTTTTATCACTTTGGCGTTCCTGTGGCCGAGGATAAAACGGAGGGGCCGGTTTCCTGTTTGTCGTTCTTGGGGATTGAAATCGACACGGTGGCGGGATCATGTCGCCTTCCTCAGGCCAAGGTCGCGAAGCTCCGCGAGGTTATTTGCCAGTTCGTGATGTCACTCAAAGTCACGCTGAGGCAGGCGCAGTCCTTGCTGGGCCTCTTGATCTTTGCATGCCGGGTGATCCCGCAGGGCAGGGTTTTCTGCCGAAAGCTGGAAAGGGCGACGGCGGGGTGTGCCAGGCCGCATCATTTCATTCTCTTGTCCTCCGAGATTAAGAGGGATTTGGCCGTCTGGGCCTCGTTCCTGGAGGACTTCAATGGGGTGCGCATCTGGCTGGCCCCAACGATCGACAATGCTAGGTTACAGCTGTTTACCTATGCGGCGGGTTCCTCTGGGTTCGGAAGCTACCTAGAGGGATCTTGGTGCGTGGCCTTGTGGCCTGAGGAATGGCATCGCAAAGGTTTCACTAAGGACCTTTTGCTGCTGGAGCTTTTCCCCATTATGGTAGCACTGGAGGTTTGGGGCGATCGTCTGGTTCATCGCAGAGTTTTGTTTAGATGTGACAATCTGGGCGTGGTGCATGCGATCAATAACCAGAGGGCGAAGTCGCTGGTGGTTCTGAGAGTGCTTGGGCGATTGCTGCTGACATGCTTGCATAAGAATGTATGGTTCCGCGCGCAGCATGTGCCGGGACTTGAGAATGGAATTGCCGACGCGTTGTCCCGCGGTCAGTGGGAGAGATTTCGTTTGTTGGCACCCGAGGCCGATGAGCGGGGGTTTCAATGTCCCGGTTATGTCTGGCAGGTGATCGGACCGGACTGGAGGGTCTAGCGATGCGGTCAGTGGCTCCGAACACGCTCAAGGCTTACGGTCAAGCTCGGAGCGAGTGGGAAGAGTTTGTCCGAGGACGTAGTCAAGAAGGTAAGAGCGGACATCGGATGATGCTTTCTTTTATTTGGCAGCTTTTTGTCACGGGTAGGTCCAGAGCGGTGGTGTCCCGGTACTTAGCAGGGATTTCGTTTTTTAATAAAATCAAGGGCGTCCCTGACGTGACAAAGAGCGGGCTTCTGGTAATGGTGATGAAAGGGTGGGCGCGCGTGGCGCCAACGCCGCCTGATAGGCGACGCCCCATCGATGTGGCCTTGCTACCGGCTGCCATCGATGCGGTAGGCAGTATCGCATCGTCAATTTTTGAATAGCTTTTGTTCCAGTTGGCATTCTTCATGGCTTACCACGGAGCCTTTCGGGTTTCGGAGCTGGTAGCGCCATCTAAGCGGGCAGACTCGCGCATGCTTCTGGATGACGTGGTGGTGGGTGAGAGGTCCTTGCTGTGCAGATTGCGTCGCTCTAAGACGGACCAAGTAGGTAGAGGGCGATGGGTCACTTTGGTACCGTCTCTGGAGGGGAGCATTTGCCCGGTGAGATTGGCATCGAAATATGCAGCAGTGCGGCCCGGTGTGCAGGGGTCGTGGCTGCTGCATTATGACGGTTTACCTTTGACGAAATATCAGTTTTGTTGGATGCTGAGTCGCTGTCTGGCGAGCTTGGGCCTTTCACCCACTGCTTTCGGTACGCATTCTTTCCGAATCGGGGCGGCGACGTCGGCTGCGTCGGCTGGTTTTTCCGTTGCGGAGATTCAGGCAGTGGGGCGATGGAAGTCGTCAAGTTACAGACGATATATTCGCCCAGTTTCATGAGTTTTTAGTTTGTTTAACAGTTCAGTTTTATTAGCCGTTGTATAAGTTCATGTTGTACGGTTAAGTACGTCCTTGTGCAGTTTGTGTCTGTTCGTCTCCCTTGTTCATCCTACTCAGGGATTAGCTACTGGCCGCTGCTGGCAGCGGGGGTCTGGAGTTCTTTTGCGATTTTTTGCCTGATTTGACAGACTGAATTTCAATCTACATTTCGGCTGATTAGTTACAACACGAAGTCCCTCAGCAGGTTTTTACGCTTTCACCTCCAGCTGAGTTCTTACATGTTTTTCCCATTTTAAACCTCCCCCTTTTTTATTTTCCTTATTTTCCTTTGATCTTTCCCGTTGTGTTTTTATGTTATGCTTCGATTGGCTGGAAGCTTGTTTAGATCGGCTAGACCGTGACTTGTGCAAGACACGAAAACCCCTTGTTTCTTTTGGCAGATCCTTCAGGTTAATGCATTCAATAAGCTCCTGTTAGGATACTTATTAACCGATTTTTACTCCTTTCCTTCTCTTCAGGTTGGGTAGAAGACGATTTGGCAATCTGGGTAGTTGGCCACTCTTATGTTTACTGGGCAGCCAAGTTTTTGGCCTCGGAGGGGGCGCAATTTTTTCCTTGGGCTCATGGCGTTCGTTGGCTTGGTTGGTGGGGGATGATGTGGCATGATCTGAAGAGTAGATTGTTCAGTCAGGTCAGCAAGCATGGAGTCCCTAGGGTGCTGGTTGTCCATTTGGGTGGCAATGATCTGGGGAAGAGGACATCTTTGGAGCTGCGATGGGCCATGATGGAGGATCTGACCAGTGTGGCCGCAGCGTGGCCCAATTGTGTTTTGGTGTTCTCTATGATGGTGCCAAGGTTGCGTTGGCGAGGAGTGGCGGACGGTCGCCCGATTGATGAGGCCAGGCAAAAGGTGAATGCGGCGGTGGCGAAGTGGGTGTTGGCTCACGGAGGGAAAGTGGTTCGCCACCCTAGGATTCGGTTTCGTGCCAGTCACCTTTTTCGGCCTGATGGTATGCATCTGTCCAAGGAAGGGATGTTGTTTTTCCTGGAGGATCTGTTTCAGGTGTTGCAGGAGTTAGGTTGAGGGTATGGTGGCGGTGCGAAGACTCTGGGGAAGAGTCTTTCGCTGTTAGCGGAAAAGAACGGCAGGTTGTAGTTTGACTTGTTAGTTACAGTTGTTTACAGTATTGGTGTGGTTTAGGTGCACTCACCTCCATTGAATTTTAAGGCCGCTAGATCACCCATCAGGGGGCAGCGTCATCACCCATCAGGGTGGGCAGTCAGCGTGGAGGTCTGAGTCGGGCACCTATTACCTATGTATGGTTTGTGGTAAATTAGGATCGTTTGGGTTTTAATGTTTTTTGAGGTTATCGTCACTGGAATATAGCCGTTCTTTTTTCTGCCACCATATGCCGGCTGAATCGGCATGTTAACTTAAATTTTACTTTACAGGTTTTTTCTAATAGTTAGGGTACAATAAATAGCTAACAATTTTCTGCCAAATTCAAGTCTCCGTGTTATTATTTCTTGGTATTAAAGGTATTGAATGCTTTACTTTTTGAATAAGGGTCCACACATTATCATTAGGAGGTTTAGGAGAGCGAACTGACAGGCATAGGAATGGAGAGAGTTAAACCTCCTGTGAGGGGTGGACCTAACTGTTATGAAAAGTACAGCCAATGGTAGAGAGGGGAGGGATCAGTATATATAGGGATGTATAGGCTAGCTAAGTCTCTCTTGCTGCTGGTTTGCCTTCCCGCTCTCCCACCCCATTTGGTAGAGGTTTTGGCACGGAGTGCCTGGTCTCTAAATTGTTAGTTGTGGTTTATCGTTGGCTATTTGTTGGCGGAAAAGAACGGCAGGTTGTAGTTTGACTTGTTAGTTACAGTTGTTTACAGTATTGGTGTGGTTTAGGTGCACTCACCTCCATTGACTTTTAAGGCCGCTAGATCACCCATCAGGGGGCAGCGTCTTCACCCATCAGGGTGGGCAGTCAGCGTGGAGGTCTGAGTCGGGCACCTATTACCTATGTATGGTTTGTGGTATATTAGGATCGTTTGGGTTTTAATGTTTTTTGAGGTTAATGTCAGTGGAATATAGCCGTTCTTTTTTCTGCCACCATATGCCGGCTGAATCGGCATGTTAACGTAAATTTTACTTTACAGGTTTTTTCTAATGGTTAGGGTACAATAAATAGCTAACAATTTTCTGCCAAATTCAAGTCTCCGTGTCATTATTTCTTGGTATTAAAGGTATTGAATGCTTTACTTTTTGAATAAGGGTCCACACATTATCATTAGGAGGTTTAGACTTTTAATGGATCTACTAAGCAACAATTACAATTAATCTTGTTAAATTTTTTTATTTTTTTAAATTTAGATTGTGCATAGATTAGATAGAAGCATTGTGATTTTTTTTTGCGTTACAACTTTGGGCCTAATTCAGACCTGGTCGCTACAGTAGCACCGTAAGCAGGCTGAAGCCCTGTGCTGGCTGCGCACGCTCAGGAGCTGCACTGCGCGTGTGCACACAATGTTGGCGATGTTGCGTCTGCCCTTTTGGGGCGTGGTCCGAACAACGCAGGGATGTCTGGGCTGTTTGCGGGGCGGGCCACGCCAGCTGCGTGACGTCACTTGCAGCCACTGCAACCCTAAACATGGTGGGTAGCCGTCTGCCTCTGCAGCTAGTCTGCATCGGCAGAGAGCTACTCATCAGGTGCGAAAGCATCGCCGCTGTAAAATGCATTTGCACGTCTGCGCGAGGCGAGCAGGACCCGGCATGCGGAGCAGACTTGCCCTGTGCTGGGCGTCTCCCCGCATGCCAAAGATTTTGATTTTAGATGTGTGTTTTTTCACACATCTTCGATCAGGTCTGAATTTGGCTCTATGCCTTATTAATTGTTCTCTGCAATACAAGAAAATAAAATATATGGCATTTCAAAAAGTATTTGTAACTCACCAGGCTGGGACTGACACAGTGACCTATATGTTCTGCACATGTAGGCTGGGGAGGCTCTCTGTTGGGGATAGTTGCTACAGTACCTCCTCACAAGAGGAGAATTCAATATGGATTAGTGGGACGTTTTCAGTCCCCATGGCTGTTCTTCACGCCTTTGTAAGTTTCTTAGTAAGCATCTTTTTAAATCAGAGAAAAGCTTGCGGCAGTTCTCCACATTTTCGCTTGATATGGCCAATAGCATTCATGGAATCCCAACCATTTCTTCATGGGCACGGGCATTATATAAGCCCAACTGCCCAGGATCTGGTCATAGACACATAGGCACAATGCTGCTGACAAGGGCAAACAATTTTTTTTAAACTTGTGTACATGGTAAAATTGATATGGAGATGGCCTTCCTCCTCCTCATATTTCACGCCAAAATATATGGGGTTTGGCTTCTGGTTGCAATTTCAATGCAAGTGCTTGAATATGTGGGGTCTATTTAAAAAAAAATTCAATGATTTCATTAATTTTTGCATTATGATTAGTATGGTGGTATTTTTTAAATTAAACTACTGTTTTCTTTTTTGTTATTAGAGATTATATTGTTAAATACACAACATCTTTGGGAATCTTTCTAATACAGAATAAGCATGCAACGCACTTCTGTGCCCAGATATCTAAAACTCATCCCCCAGTTTACTTTTCAATATCTCAAGCGGTGATAATGATTTCAGTTTTGATAATGCTTCTAGCCACTTGCATGCACTACAAGATGACATTGCAGTGCCAAGCTGTTCGCTGTAGGTGGTAGTTTGACAATTAGTTGGACAGCTCTGTTTTAGCAATAAGTAAGCCCTTTTCCACTCATTTCTTTGTTGTCTTTTAAAGTTCAATAACACAGTACATTCCAAACTGCATCAAAACAAAATAATCCTCCAATAAAGCAACCTTACCAAAACAAACTAGTCCTCCAATAAAATTACCTATCTGTTTGTGAGCCTTTTGGAGGCCACATTCTCCCAGACCTGTTTGGCAGTTGCTGAAGGAAGCCCCGGAATCGGCTCTATAACGTCTTTGGCTCTGATGAGCTTGTAGATGGTCTTTGGTTTGCACAAGTCAGGTTTAACTCCATCCAGCTGGTGCTCCGTCACAAACTTGGATATGTCCAGGTAGAACCTGGGTAGAACCAGGGGGTGTTCCAGTTGTAAAGGATGGAGCTGTCCCATTTGTCTCAGCCAAGGACCCGCCAAAGGGGCAGGAGAAAGAAACGGGACATGGAGTTTCCAGTAAAGTCTTTAAAGTTCTCACACAAAGTCCTGCGGATGCAGTTACACACAAAGAAGGCTCGCAGCATGGTGGGGATATCAGGTATAACCTTTACACCTTTGAGGGGCTCCTTGTACATAACTGATCGCTTAACTCTGTCCATCTTGGAGCCCCAGATGAAGTGAAACACTGCCCTTGTGATGGCCCTGCAGACCATGACCAGTGGTAGCCAGGCTTGCGCAGTGTATTGCAGAACGGGAAGGATCTCGTTGCACAGCACAAGTGATTTTCCCTCAATGGTAAGTTCTCTGAGGCTCCACAATCCAATTTTTTGTAGAACAGTCGCCAGTCTCTCGTCCCAACATTTCAGGGCTGCTCCCTCACCACCGAAGCAGACTCCCAGGATCTTAATGAAGTCGGACTTGACAGCAAAAGGAAATGGTGAAGAGGATGACAGGTGCCACTTTCCGAAGAGCATAGCCTCTGACTTCCCGCAGTTGACTTTAGCCCCTGAAGTTATCTTATCATTTAAACAGCCCACAGAAAAACAGACAGGACATGACAAAAATGATAAAAAAAAATGGCTGTGCAAGTAAAATAACTAAATATGTTATAGCTCATTTCTTGAGTGAAAAAGTCCACCAAAGGTTGAAACAGAAGCATGAGGAAAGACTGTTCCAAGGTTGTAAATTTCAGCGAGCAATCAGATAATATCAGTTAATGCATTTTGGGATTTTGCACTTTGGAGATGGTATGTGCCATGTAGATTTCCTCCAGGATATAGGAGGTATGTGTTATGTAGATTTCCCCCAGAACGTAGGGGGTACGTGCCATGTAGATTTCCTCCAGGATATAGGTGGTATGTGCCATGTAGATTTCCTCTAGGATACAGGAAGTATGTGCCATGTAGATTTCCTCTAGGATACAGGAAGTATGTGCCATGTAGATTTCCTCCAGGACATAGGAGGTATGTGTTATGTAGATTTCCCTCAGAACGTAGGCGGTATGTGCCATGTAGATTTCCCCTCAGGACATAGAAGGAATGTGCAATGTAGATTTCCTCCATGATATAGGAGGTACAGAATGTGCCATGTAAATTTAATCCAGGACATAGGAGGTACAGTATGTGCCATGTAGATTTCTTCCAGGATATAGGAGGTATGTGAGATATAGAATTCCCCTAGGACATAGGAAGATTGTGCAATGTAGATTGCCTCCAGGATATAGGAGGTATGTGCCCTGTAGATTTCCTCTAGGATATAGGAAGTATGTGCCATGTAGATTTCCTCTAGGATATAGGAAGTATGTGCCATGTAGATTTCCTCCAGGACATAAGAGGTATGTGTTATTTAGATTTCCCCCCAGGACATAGGAGGAATGTGAAATGTAGATTTCCTCCATGATATAGGAGGTACAGTACATGCCAGGTAAATTTCCTCCAGGACATAGGAGGTACAGTATGTGCCATGTAGATTTCTTCTAGGACACAGGAGCTATGTGAGATGTAGATTTACCCAGGACATAGGAGGATTGTGCAATGTAGATTTCCTCCATGATATAGGAGGTATGTGCCATGTAAATTTCCTCCAGGACATAGGAGGAAACAACTGTTAATGTAAAGGAGTTTCAAGGAGTCAAAACCTCCTCTCAGACTACCACTACTGTACAACCTGTAAATCAGAAAATATGGAGGACAGTTCAACCACCATTTAAAAATAACCCTCTGCCATTGACATTTTGGCAGATACCTACCTACAAGTTGGTACAGTAGCTACGTAGCAGAAGTGAGCAAGGAGGTTAGTCCACACATTTATTTCAATCCGGTGTAAGTTTAATTGAAGATAACTGGATACATAGGAAATATAACATGATACACATGATAGAATACAAACAGTAGTCAGTCTCTCTTGGGCTAAACAATGTAGAGCCATACAGCACTGTTGCACTGAAATAACACAGTGACAGACTTGTAAACATGCAGAGACTTTTATAGAGGCATTTAAACAAGTTGGGCGAATAATATTTACTTACATAGACATGTGATGTTATTTGGACAGATGAGTCTTGGACAATAACACACATTTAGCAATTAACCATTTAACTACATATCAACATGACAGATACTCAAGTTTCTCTTTATCTAAATCTGCTGCTATATCGATGTGTCCTCATACATCTTGCCTTAATACACTATGCAGTGGGAGATGTCTGGCGTGGACAGGTCCCATGCAACTCAATTAGCATTGGGTGGCTTTTTTGCCGAAAATGTATTTTACTCGCATCACTATGTGAATAAGACGCACAAGCAGACTCTAATGATTAAAATAATATGTGGCATGCCTATATTCTGTGTGCGTCTGTGGCTGTATCTGCATACGAAATGACACGTTACGTTTTTTTCTAGGAAAATACTGTAGCATAGCATTTGGTGTGCAGTTACAGCCACAGTTGCAAACAGAATATAGACATGCCACATATCATCACTAGCATAAGCTGCTTGTGCATCCTATTTCTATTGTTTTACAAATAAGACGCTATTTAATGAAAAAAGTTGCACGAAAAGACAATCAGCGCTACTGAGTCACACTACGGCTTGGCGTGACTAGAAGGGCTGTTTAACATGCAAGGAGGCTAGATGTAAGTAGACACATCTGTAACTCGTCATTCTATTTAATATTTTAGGGAGGGGTTATTCCTCTGTACTTTCTTTCTTTTAATTTCCACTCACTCTTAAACAGTACCTTTCTGATCTTTCTTTACTCTCTCTCTCTCTCTCTCTCTCTCTCTCTCTCTCTCTCTCTCTCTTTCTCTCTCATGCACTCACTTTCTGTCTCAAGTTTTTTACTCTCATTGTCTTGCACTTTCTTGTTTTCTTTCTTTCTGTTTCTCACTCTCATTTTTTCCTCTTATTCCTTTGCTCTCATGACGTAAACAGTGCACATTCTTCATTTTTTTATTGGATTAAAAAATAAGAACAGCCTGTATATGGCTGCCAGCCCACGTCTCGCTTCTCTAGCATTGACTAATTTGTCAGTGTTAGACATGGAACACAGAGATGTAGTCAAACCGCTCTTAGTCATCCCCCTTTGCTCCTGCAAAGATAATTTAGTCTGACTTTTAGGGATCCAGTCAGTGTTACATAGTGGTAGAAGAAGACCTGTATAGCAAGGAAAAATAAGAAAGTGAATCTGTTGATAGACAGGAGGTGTGTATGCTTAGTTTGGGGTTAAAAACAGAGATCTGAGGTGATAGAGGTAAAAAAGGAGGCATGTTGTATGAAAGAGTCCTAAACTGAGTTTTGGATGAGTGTTGAAAACAGGTGGCAGTGGGCATAAATGCTGATGTAGATTCAAAATGGTGGCCATAGGTTAAAAACAGACGTAGGCTTTGAAAAAAAGCAATTTTTTTTTTTTTTTTTTTACTCAGTATTTGCCCTGTGCAGTCAGGATCAACACTGAGATCATGGGAAGGAATTTTAAGTTAAAAAAATAGTTATAATGTGGAAGAAGATCTTGCGTACTTCCATAATAAAAATAGGCATTTTTTCGGATACATAATTTCTTATAGCCGCAAATTGCAGGAATAGGAAGTGATTTTTCATCCTAATTAACATATTGTTCATATGGGAAATTGCTTTCAAGAACTGCCTATCCTGTTGAACACATCTCAAGTCCAGGGCCATATTATCCATTAGGCTGACTTGGCTGAAGCTTATGGGCCCCGCAGGAACTAGGGGCCCATCAATTGTTTTTGCTAAGGCTCTATTACCTGCATACTAGGGCTCTAATGGTTAATGGCACTATGCGCTGTAGCATGACACTCATAGTTAGCTGATGTTTGTTTTCAGACAGTGGGTGGGGGAGAGGTCGACAGTGGACCAATAGCCACTAGCTCTATTTTAAAAGAGAAAAGAAAGGAAGAACGATTGCACTGTGAGAAAATAGGTCAGCAGACTTTATTTCAACTGGGTATCATTGTCCGTGTGAATACTAAAAGCCGGTGTAATGATGTCTTAGGCTCTGCTTCCCAGACATCACCTGTAGTGGGGTGCAAGATTGAAGTGGTGGTGGGGGCCCAAAATCATTACTCGGCATGTGGACTATAGGATGGACACCAAGGCTATTTTACCTGAATTCATGGCTAACATATACAGCAACAGGAGCAGCATGCAGCTCAAACACAAGCCATGTATCTCTCCAGTTACGGCTGGAAGCAGCCTTCTCTAACATGCACTGTTCTCCATTTGAGCAGAACCTCTCTAATGTGCTCAAGTGATTTCTCCAACCAGAGCTTAACAAAGCTGAAGAGAGACCCTGACTTGCAGAAAGAGGGCTACTTCTGAATTTACCCCATGATAGGTAAAAGTGGGTGGGAGATAATTGTTCCTCAGTGATAAATAGAGGTGATTACAGAGATTAATCCTAGTTTATAAACAGCATTCTGTTTTCAGAGGTTCACTGTATAGTCCTGATTTCATCAGAACAATGGTCCAGTGTCCTGGCAATACTGACGACTTATGCACCATTCAGAAAAACAGATAAGCCCAATACTTTCAATCCAGAGACCTTGGATAACATCAGCGCTGATTTAGTACCTGCCTCTGAGACAAATCAGAAATGCAAAACTACTGAAAAACATTGCTTATGAAGAGAAGTTGTGTAAACTGCAGTAGTACTACTAGAGCCATAGGATGGGGGAGGGCATACATAGTGCCTGATCTCCCCTATCATGGCACCTACACATTTAAGGGTATTCTCACCGGAAATAATCTAATTCCCTCTTTCTAGCAATCTAATACCCTAGATTCGCAGAAATCATGGAAATAATCCATAAATGGGATCTCTAATGCTCACATCTGCCCAATCCTGGCATCAGTATTCACAGGGGTGTCTTCATTTGATTTCAAAACGATATGCATGGTTGGGCTAACATATTATTTTTATGTATTTCACTAGCTATTCTTAAATATAAATGAGTGTTAAAAATGAGGTAAATCTATAGAGATTTGAGACATTTTAATGTAAGTAAATAATAATCCATGGCTCTTGGCGTTACACGAGGAACACCCGTAGCAGATACGGTAAAAAGTGACAGGACCATTTTTGTAGTTTATTAAATTCTACACACTGGAGGTGCAATCCAAATTTTGATCCAGTTGTGCGTTTGGGCATTATCGTTCACGCAACGCAAGCCACGCATCCTTTTCATCCTCTTAGGGGAGGTTTCTTAAATTCTAATTATGTAGTTTTCCTATTTCGGACCTGAAGTATACCTATGTTAAATTTCAGCTTACTAACATAACGGGAAGTGAGAGTCAGTGAGTGAGTGAGGGCTTTCGCATTTTTCTAGTTTATTAAATTCTACACGGTGGAAATGCAATCCAAATTTTGATCCGATTGTACGTTTGGGCATTATAGTTCACTGAACGCAAATTACGCATCAGTAATGATGTCATTATGCCAACCGCCTTTTCATCCCCTTAGGGGAGGTTTATTAAAATTTTAATTAAGTAGTTTTCTTATTTCCCACCTGAAGAATAGCTATGTTAAATTTCAGCTTCCTAACATATCGGGAAGTAAAAGAATTAGTGATGAGTGAGTGAGTGAGTGAGTGAGTGAGTGAGTGAGTGAGTGAGGGCTTTCGCATTTATATTAGAGATGAGCGGGTTCAGTTCCTTGAGAACCGAACCGCCCCAAACTTCAATACCCGAGCCTGGATCCGAGTCAGGCTCAGGTTTTCCTGTCTGACTAGGAAACCAGAACGAGGCAAAATGTCATCACCCCGCTGTCGGATTCTCGCGGGGTTTGGATTTCATATAAGAAATGTGCCGCCATTTTCACTCCGGCATTGGAGAGTGTAGAGAGAGGACGTGTCTCCGTCCTCAGTGTCCTGCATCAGTTCAGTGGTAGTGTCTTGTGTTGCATCAGTCCAGGTACAGTGGTGGTGTCCTCTGCTGCCATATGTCCAGTGCTGCTGTATAAGTCCAGTCCAGTGTTGCTGTGTTAAGCTGCATCAATCCAGAGTTGGTGTCTTGTGCGGCATCAGTCCAGTCACAGTGGTGGTGTCCTCTGCTGCCATATGTCCAGTGCTGCTGTATAAGTCCAGTCCATTGCAGTGATGCTGTGTTATCCTGCATCAGTCCAGTGGTGGTGTCCCTGTGCTGCTGTATATGTCCAGTGGTACTGACGAATATGTCCAGTGATACTGCCATATATGTCCAGTGATACTGCCGTATTTGTCCAGCTGTACTGCCATATAAATCCAGTGATACTGCCGTATATGTCTAGTGGTACTACCGTATGAATCCAGTGGTACTGTCGTATAAATCCAGTGGTACTGCCATATAATTCCAGTGGTACTGGCGTATAAATCCAGCGTATAAATCCAGTCCAGTGATACTGCCGTATATGTCCAGTGATACTGCCGTATAAGTCCAGTGGTACTGCCGTATAATTCCAGTGGTACTGCCGTATAATTCCAGTGATACTGCCGTATAATTCCAGTGGTACAGGCGTATAATTCCAGCGATACTGGTGTATAAATCCAGTCCAGTGATACTGCCATATATGTCCAGTGGTACTGCCATATAATTCCAGTGATACTGCCGTATATGTCCAGTTGTCATGCTGTATAAATCCAATGGTACTGGTGTATAAATCCAGCCCAGTGATACTGCCGTATATGTCCAGTGGTACTGCCGTATAAATTCAGTCACACTGCCGTATATGTCTAGTGATACTACCGTATGAATCCAGTGGTACTGTCGTATAAATCCAGTCCAGTGATACTTCCGTATATGTCCAGTGGTACGGCCGTATAATTCCAGTGATACTGCCGTATAATTCCAGTGGTACTAGTGTATAAATCCAGTGGTACTGGCGTATAAATCCAGTCCAGTGATACTGCTGTATATGTCCACTGGTACTGCCATACAATTCCAGTGATGCTGCCATATATGTCCAGTGGTACTGCCGTATATGTCCAGTGGTACTGCCGTATAAATCCAGTCCAGTGATACTGACGTATATGTCCAGTGATACTGCCGTATATGTCCAGCAGTACTGCCATATAAATCCAGCGATACTGCCATATATGTCCAGTGATACTGCCGTATATGTCCACTGGTACTGCCGTATAAATCCAGTGGTACTGGCATAGAAATCCAGTCCAGTGATACTGCCGTATATGTCCAGTGGTACTGCCGTATAAATCCAGTCCAGTGATACTGACGTATATATCCAGTGATACTGACGTATATGTCCAGCGGTACTGCCATATAAATCTAGCGATACTGCCATATATGTCCAGTGATACTGCCATATATGTCCACTGGTACTGCCGTATAAATCCAGTGGTACTGGCATATAAATCCAGTCCAGTGATACTGCCGTATATGACCAGTGGTACTGCTGTATAAATCCAGTGATACTGCCGTATATGTCGAGTGGTACTGCCATATAAATCCAGTGGTACTTGCGTATAAATCCAGTCCAGTGATACTGCTGTATATGTCCAGTGGTACTGACGTATAATTCCAGTGATACTGATGTATAATTCCAGTGGTACTGGCATATAAATCCAGTGATACTACCGTATAAATCCAGTCCAGTGGTACTGCCGTATAAGTCCAGTGGTACTGCCGTATAATTCAAGTGATACTTCCGTATAATTCCAGTGATACTGCCATATATGTACAGTGATACTGCCGTATAAATCCAGCCCAGTGTTACTGTCGTATAAGTCCAGTGGTACTGCCATATAATTCAAGTGATACTGCCTTATAATTCCAGTGATACTGCCTTATAATTCCAGTGATACTGCCGTATAATTCCAGTGCTACTGCCGTATAAGTCCAGTCCAGTGGTGCTGCCATATAAATTCAGTGGTGCTGTTCTGTGCTGTATATTATTTACT
This sequence comes from Pseudophryne corroboree, assembly GCF_028390025.1. Classification (NCBI taxonomy): domain Eukaryota; kingdom Metazoa; phylum Chordata; class Amphibia; order Anura; family Myobatrachidae; genus Pseudophryne; species Pseudophryne corroboree. The sequence goes on from NC_086445.1 coordinate 533,514,924, forward strand.
CCAAATAAATAGGTTATTAATATTTAATCCAAATAATTTTCACAGGGTTTGCCCTGTGTGGTGTAGAGGTACGCTCTCCTGTGCAGCATATTGTTATATAACTCCAGAAAAATAATGAAGAACAAATATTTGGAGGATAAAATAGGGAAAGATCAAGAATCACTTCATCATAGTGCTGAAGCTGCTGCCACTAGTCATGACATAGATGATGAAATGCTATCAACGTCATCTGCCACGGCCGATGCCCAATGTGATAGTAGAGGGCATGTAAAATCCAAAAAGCAAAAGTTCAGTAAAAAGACCCAAAAAAATAAATTGAAATGGTCTGAGGAGAAACGTAAACTTGCCAATATGCCATTTACGACACGAAGTGGCAAGGAACGGCTAAGGTCCTGGCCTATGTTCATGACTAGTGGTTCAGCTTCACATGACGATGGAAGCCCTCATCCTCCCACTAGAAAAATTATAAGAGTTAAGCTGGCAAAAACACAGCAAAGAACTGTGCGTTCTAAGATGATATCACAAATCCCCAGGGAGAGTCCACTTAGGAACATCCTCCCTTATATGTCACCTGCTGCACATTCATCAGAAGTCAGTGTCAAGTTGTGAAACTTTGGGTAAGAGCGTAAGCAGTTCACTGACACCTAAATCCCTTCTTCTTCTTGTACCCAAGCTCCTGCAAGCCACACCACCAACTCCCTAAACGTCAACTTTCTCCTCAGTCAGGAACATCAGTAGTCCTGCAGGCCATGTCACTGGCAAGACTGAGGAGTCCACTCCTAACCGTGACTTCTCCGGAGGATCCTTGAGTGGTACGTCCAGGGGTTAAAGTGAGCCGAAACAGGGCGGAACTGCGTTCCGTCAGTTCCACTTGGAGACGGAACGCAGTTCCGCCTCCTCCGGCTCACCTCACCCGATGTGTCCCTGGCACCGCAGCAGGGAGATGACGGGCGCCCGCTGAGATTGTGTTACCAGTGGGCGCCCGTCTCCCTGCACAGCGGCAGCCGGAGGCAGGAGCTCAGTACTGAGCTCCGGCTCCCGGCTCTGTCAGTGCGCGCTATGGGAGAGACGTCATGACGTCTCTCCCATAGTGCCGAGGAGCGGACGCTCAGAAGACTGCAGCGGCCGGACATGGAGCGGGGCTTGGTAAGTATGGTCTGCTGTGGATTTTTTTATTTTTATTTGTGTAGCGGCATTTACTGGGGGGCAAACTACTGATGGGCAAACAACTGGAGGGGCATTACTACGGGGGCAAACGACTGGGGCTATTACTACTGGGGGCATCTACTGGGGGCAAACTACTGAGGGGCATCTACTGGGGCAAACTACTGGTGGCATTACTTCTAGGGGCTAACTACTGAGGGGCATTTACTGGGGGCAAACTACTGGGGGCATTACTACTGGGGGGCATCTACTGGGGGGCAAACTACTGGGGGACATTACTACTGGGGGCAAACTACTGCGGGACATTACTACGGGGGCAAACTACAGGAGGGCATTACTACTGGGGGGCAAACTACTGAGGGGCATCTACTGGTGGCAAACTACTGGGGGCAAACTACTGGGGGGCAAACTACTGGGGGACATTACGACTAGGGGCAAACTACTGGGGCCAAGCTACTGGAGGCAAACTACAGGAGGGCATTACTATTGGGGGCAAGCTACTGAGGGGCATCTACAGGGGGCAAACTACTGGGGCATTGCTACTGGGGGGCAAACTACAGAGGTGCATCTGCTGGGGGCAAACTACTGGGGGCATTACTACTGGGGGCAAACTACTGGGGGGCAAACTACAGCGGGCAAACTACAAGGGGGCTTACTACTGGAGTCAAACTACAGGAGGGCATTACTACTGGGGGCATAACTACAAGGGGGCATAACTACAGGGGCTAAATGACTGGGGGCATTACTACAGGCAACATTACTACAGGGGGCAATATTACACAGGGGCATTACCATTAAGGGCATTACTACGGGGGGCACTACTAATGAGGGCATTGTAAAGGGGGCACTTCATAAGGGGCATCACTCCTGGGGACATAAGGGGCACTGCTATTGCGGGCATTGCATAAGGAGCACCACTACTATGGGCTCTATATAAGGGGCACTACCACTGTGGGCAGTGTGTAAGAGGCGCTACTGCTGTGGGCATTATGTGTATTATGGGGTGCTACTACTGTGGGCATTATTACTATTGTGTAACACGCCCCTTTTTGAGATCACACCCCTTTTTTGCAGCGCGCGCAATACCTTTGTTACATGGGCGCTGTGGGGAGGGGGTGAGTTCCACCACCTCTCTAGGACCACTTTAAGCACTGGGTACGTCTACTGCTGCTGTTGCTGCTGCTGTTGTTGCTACTGGGAGTCGATCGTCATCCCAGAGGGGAAATCGGTAGACCACTTGTACTACTTCCAGTAAGCAATTGACTGTCCAACAGTCCTTTGTGAGGAAGATGAAATATGACAGCAGTCATCCTGTTGCAAAGCGGATAACTGAGGCCTTGACTGCTATGTTGGTGTTAGACGTGCGTCAGGTATCTGCCATTAGTTCAGTGGGACTTAGAGAATTGATGGAGGTATTGTGTTCCCGGTACCAAATCCCATCTAGGTTCCACTTCACTAGGCAGGCAATACCGAGAATGTACAGAGACGTCAGAAAAAGTGTCCTCAGTGTCCTAAAAAATGCAGTTGTACCCACTGTCCACTTAACCACGGACATGTGGACAAGTGGAACAGGGCAGACTAAGGACTATATGACTATGACAGCCCATTGGGTAGATTTATTACCTCCCGCAGCAACAACAGCAGCAGCGGCACCAGTAGCAACATGTCGCAAATGCCAACTCGTTCCTAGGCAGGCTACGCTATGTATCACCGCTTTCCGTAAGAGGCACACCGCTGACATCCTCTTACGAAAACTGAGGACATCATCGCACAATGCCACCAATATTGTGCATGCATTACATCTGGGCAAATTCCAGCATGTCCCATGATTTGCACATACAATTAATTTGGTGGCACAGAATTTTTTTTAAAATGACAGGGGCATGCAGGAGATGCTGTCATTGGCCTGAAAAATTGCGGCCCACTTTCAACATTCAGCCACTGCGTGCCAAAGACAGGAACATTAGCAAACACTCCTGAACCTGCCCTGCCATCACCTGAAGCAAGAGGTGGTAACGAGGTGGAATTCAACCCTCTATATGCTCCAGAGGATGGAGGAGCAGCAAAAGGCCATTCAAGCCTATACATCCACCCACGATATAGGCAAAGGAGGGGGAATGCACCTGACTCAAGCGCAGTGGAGAATGATTTCCGTCTTGTGCAAGGTTCTCCAACTCTTCGAACTTGCCACACTTGAAGTCAGTTCAGACACTGCCAGCTTGAGTCAGGTCATTCCCCTCATCAGGCTTTTGCAGAAGCAGCTGGAGAAATTGAAGTAGTAGCTAAGACGGAGCGATTCCTCAAAGTATGTGGGACTTGTGGATGGAGCCCTTCATTCGCTTTGCCAGGATTCAAGGGTGGTCAATCTGTTGAAATCAGAGCACTACATTTTGGCCATTATGCTCGATCCTAGGTTTAAAGCCTACGTTGTATCTCTCTTTCCGGCAGACACAATTGTGCAGAGGTGCAAAGACCTGCTGGTGAGTAAATTGTCAACTCAAGCAAAACGTGACCCAATTTCTCCCGCCACTGGGGCTGCAAGGAAAAGGATAAGATTTCCTAGCCCAGCTGCTGGCGGTGATGCAGGGCAATCAGGAGCGAGTGCAGACATCTGGTCTGGACTGAAGGACCTGCCAATGTTTACTGACATGTCTACTGTCACTGCATATGATGATGTCACCATTGAAAGAATGGTGGAGGATTATATGAGTGACAGCATCCAAGTAGGCATGTCAGACAGTCCGTATGTATGCTGGCAGGAAAAAGAGGCAATTTGAATGCCCTTGCACAAACTGGCTTTATTTTACCTAAATTGCCCCCCTCCAGTGTGTACTCCGAAAGAGTGTTTAGTGCAGCCAGTAACCTTGTCAGCAATCGGCGTATGAGGTTACTTCCACAAAATGTGGAGAAGATGATGTTTATCAAAATTAATTATAATCAATTCCTCCAGGAAGACCTTTACCAGCAATTGCCTTCAGAAAGTACACAGGGACCTGTGATGATGGATTCCAGTGGGGATGAATTAATACTCTGTGAGGAGGAGGATGTACACACTGAAAGGGGTGAGGAATCGGAGGATGAGGTCGACATCTTGCCTCTGTAGAGCCAGTTTGTGCAAGGAGAGATTGATTGCTTCTTTTTTGGTGGGGGCCCAAACAAACCAGTCATTTCAGCCTCAGTCGTGTGGCAGACCTTGTCGCTGAAATGATAGGTTTGTTAAAGTGTGCATGTCCTGCTTATACAAAATAAGGGTGGGTGGGAGGGACCAAGGACAATTCCATCTAGCACCTCTTTTTCTTCTTTGCATCATGTGTTGTTTGGGGACTAGGTTTTTAAAGTGCCATCCTGTCTGACACTGCCGTACAACTCCAGGGGTACTGCCGTATAAGTCCAGGGGTACTGCCGCATAAGTCCAGTCCAGTGGTGCTGTCCTGTGCTGCATGAGTCTAGTGGTGGTGTCTTGTGCTGCATATTATTTACTCCAAATAAAAGGGTTATATACATTACTTATATTATTATTAAAATCATTTTTACAGGGTTTGCCCTGTGTGGTAAAGGGGTACACGCGCCTGTGCTGCATATTATTATAATAGCTCCAAACAAAAGGGTTATTATTATCCAAATTAATTTTACAGGCTTTGCCGTGTGTGTGTGTGTGTGTGTGGTTTAGGGGTACGCTTTCAAGTGCCAGCAATATTGTCCATGTATTACATCTGGGCAAATTCCAGCATGCCCCATGTTGGTTGTGCCGCACACTTGTGTCGCTTAGCTTAGTCATATAGCTAAAAACTGTATATATCTATAGTAGAGAGCGCAAACATATATAGTAATAAAAACAATTTATTATTTGTAAAACAGCATAAAATTAACCATGTGAATCGGTGCTAGAGAGCCATTTTGTAAGGTATGTAGGAACAATTACTCATACCATTCATATATATAGTATGTTGAATGAGAATAATTATATAGACAGTCCCTTATTAAATCTATTTAAGTAATTAATCCGGTATATCAAAAAATGAAAAAATAGTTCCTTAGTATCCAAGACAATTGTTTGGTCAGCTGAGTCCCTGTTGTTATGGGCAAGTGCCTGCAGTGTTCTAAATTGCCTCATTAGAGAAGATAATATTCATGTGATGGCACACATAAGAATTTCCAACTGTAAGATGATTTGCGGTTCTTTAACAACGTGTTTGTGACACCACTCTGCCGTTATCAAGTTGATAAATTATTCTCACCAATGTGTAGTGCTTGCGGCTACAATATGTAGAAGAATATAAAAAATATATATATATACACAATTTAATAATAACAATAATTATTATTAAATTGTGTATATATATATATATATTTTATATTCTTCTACATATTGTATATATTTAAAGTGTTTAAGCGAGTGAATGCAAGAATAATATTAGATAATCACTAAGGTGAACATGAATATACTTGCTAGAGACCATACTAGCTGAACAGCATAATGTCCATACCTGATACAAATCAGGTGTATAATTGCACTAAACACCGATTGGTTGATGAACCTCTTATATACCACATTGGTCTGATTATCAGACATACCTTCTGAGGAAACCGGCATTATCTAAGTCGGAGAAACGCGTCAAGGAGTTGTGATACGTGGTTTCAGAGCCGCAAGATTAATACACCAATTGATCCGGGACGTTTCTGTACTCAGCTGTACGTGAGACCTGCTAGTGTATCCAGGATTGCCTCATCGTTGTGATCTCCAACTCGGCTGCTGCCACTTCATTCAGTGCCGTCTGGTCCTTGTGCTATAGGACTCGGCACCAGCGTTAACATCCACCGCCGCCACAGCAGCTTCATCCTTGTGCGATAGGATACGGCTTCAAGCACTACACATTGGTGAGAATAATTTATCAACTTGATAACGGCAGAGTGGTGTCACAAACACGTTGTTAAAGAACCGCAAATCATCTTACAGTTGGAAATTCTTATGTGTGCCATCACATGAATATTATCTTCTCTAATGAGGCAATTTAGAACACTGCAGGCACTTGCCCATAACAACAGGGACTCAGCTGACCAAACAATTGTCTTGGATACTAAGGAACTATTTTTTCATTTTTTGATATACCGGATTAATTACTTAAATAGATTTAATAAGGGACTGTCTATATAATTATTCTCATTCAACATACTATATATATGAATGGTATGAGTAATTGTTCCTACATACCTTACAAAATGGCTCTCTAGCACCGATTCACATGGTTAATTTTATGCTGTTTTACAAATAATAAATTGTTTTTATTACTATATATGTTTGCGCTCTCTACTATAGATATATACAGTTTTTAGTTTGATCAGGTACAACAGAATACCTTTTGAGAGCAGCATTTATTAATTATTATTGAAGTGGTCTCATTCCTAAAGCGCCTGTATTGATTTCCTGTTTAGGATTATCTTCTTTTTAGTCATATAGCTACCTCATTGCACCTCTTTTTCTTCTTTGCATGATGTGCTGTTTGGGGCCTATTTTCTTAAGTGCCATCCTGTCTGCAACTGCAGTGCCATTCCTAGATAGGCCAGGTGTTTGTGCCGCACACCAGTGTCACTTAGCTTAGTCATACAGCTACCTCATTGTACCTCTTTTTCTTCTTTGCATGATGTGCTGTTTGGGGCCTAGTTTTTTTAAGTGCCATCCTGTCTGCCATTGCAGTGCCACTCCTAGATGGGCCAGGAGTTTGTGCTGCACATTTGTGTCACGTAGCTTAGCCATCCAGCTACCTAATTGCACCTCTTTTTCTTCTTTGCATAATGTGCTGTTTGGGGCCTATTTTTTAAATCTGCCATCTTGTCTGCCACTGCAGTGCCACTCCTAGATGGGCCAGGTGTTTGTGCCGCACACTTGTGTCGCTTAGCTTAGTCATCCAACCACCTTGGTGCAACCTTTTGGCCTAAAAACAATAGTGTGAGGTGTGAGGTGTTCAGAATAGACTGGAAATTAGTGGAAATGAATGTTATTGAGGTTAATAATACTGTAGAATCAAAATTACTCCCAAATTCTGTGATTTTAGCTGTTTTTTTATTTTCTTCAAAAATCATCCAGATCCAAAACCAAAACATGAAAGGGTAGTTTTGGCAAAACCAATCCCGATCCAAAACACGAGCATGGAACCAGAACCAAAACACAAAACACGAAAAGTGCCCGCCGCACATCTCTAATTTATATATATTTATATATACATATATATATATATATATATACATACATACATATACAGTATATATATATATATATATATATATATATACATACATATACAGTATATATATATATATATATATATATATACATACATATACAGTATATATATATATATATATATATATATAAATCTATCTATATATATATATATATCTATATATATCTATCTCTCTCTCTCTCTCTATATATATATATATATATATATACATACAGTATATATATATATATATATATATTAGAGATGAGCGGGTTCGGTTCTCTGAGATCCAAATTCCCCCGAACTTCACCTATTTTACACGGGTCTGAGGCAGCCTCGGATCTTCCCGCCTTGCTCGGTTACCCGAACGCGCCCGAACGTCATCATCCCGCTGACGGATTCTCGCGAGATTTGTATTCTATATAAATAGCCGCGCGTCGCCGCCATTTTCACTCTTGCATTGGAGATTGAACGGAGAAGACGTGGCTGCGTTCTCTCCCTGAAAAGCTCCGTATGTGCTCAGTGTGCTGAAAATATCAACGTTCTCTGCCTGAAAACGCTCCATATCTGTGCTCAGTGTGCTGCAAATATCTGTGCCCAGTGTGCTGCATTGTGGGGACTGGGGACCACCAGTATATAATTATAGTAGTACAGTACAGTAGGCCATTGCTGTATCTTGCAGCTCTGTGTCAAGTATACTATCCATATCTGTGCTGCATTATTGTGAGCAGTATATAGTAGGACAATGAAGCATTTTGGTGACCAGCAGTATACATATAGTACAGTACAGTAGACCATTGCTGTATCTTGCAGCTCTGTGTCAAGTATACTATCTCTGGGCTGCATTATTGTGAGCAGTATATAGTAGGACAGTGCAGCATTTTGGTGACCAGCGGTATACATATAGTACAGTACAGTAGGCCGTTGCTGTATCTTGCAGCTCTGTGTCAAGTATACTATCTCTGTGCTGCATTATTGTGAGCAGTATATAGTAGGACAATGAAGCATTTTGGTGACCAGCAGTATACATATAGTACAGTACAGTAGACCATTGCTGTATCTTGCAGCTCTGTGTCAAGTATACTATCTCTGTGCTGCATTATTGTGAGCAGTATATAGTAGGACAGTGCAGCATTTTGGTGACCAGCAGTATACACATAATGTAGTACAGTACAGTAGGCCATTGCTGTATCTTGCAGCCAGAGCCGGCGCTACCCGCTCAGCAAGGTCTGCAAAGCAGGGAGGCGCCACTCTGGAGAGGCGCTCTCCCCACTCTGCTACCTTGCTGATGCGCCGTGTTTCTGCTGGCTGCCGCACCACCTGTCACACTGTGACAGGCAGCGGCGCCGCAAGTGTGAACAGAAGCTCTTCTGTCACTCAGTCACTCTGACAGCGTGATCTGCTCCTGTGTTATGCACACCAGTGCCTGCAGGAAAGTACCGGTGTCAGAACTGTTATGCACTCCAGTGTCTGCAGGAATGTACTGGTGTTTGAACTGTTATGCAAAACAAATGGACTCACAGACAAACTGGGGAATATGACATAACGTACACAGAAGGTGACAGGGTAACAAAATACACACAAAGTGAACAGAGAAGCCCAGAGGCTAAGGAACTGGGTATCTCCCTTGTATTAGAACTGCTCAGATAGAAAAAGCAAGATGTTGTGTTTTAATACGTAAAGAACCCGAAATGCTGTTGCTAAGGGCAACAGCAAAACCCTAAAGGGTTACCAACGGGTGTGGCAGTAAACTCCTTGGTCAGAGATGGAATGATAGACATAAGGAGAGTCTCCACAATCCTATTTCTCACTTGCAGTGCACAGGTTTTAGCTTACTGCCACTAAACTGACCCCTGACACCTAGCACAGTGAGACAGGATTAGACAGGCAAGTCTTAGAATACAGCCGCAAACTTGCTAAGTTCACAGAGTAGTAACAGAACCCCAGCAAGCCAAACGACTGACTCCAGTCTTACTGCTAGGTCTGGATTGGCAGAGTGTAATACCAAATCCCCAGGCCTATTTGCAGTAAGCAACAAACAAATACAAAGCTACACAGTACTGGCTAACTTTCATGAACTGACTAACCAACAAAGATTCAGCAGCATCTGCTTACTCTGAAAAGAGGCCTTATAAAGCAGGTGCTGTCCACGCCCCACTCAGACCTCACAGACTGTGAGCACAAAAACCAGCACCGGATCCCCTGCCGTGCACAGAGCCTATAACCACTGCACAGCAAAAGACCCGAACCGGAGTATCAGCTGCGCTCAGGTTACTCCACTAGCACTTGTCTCCCGGTTGCCATGACGACGTGGCAGCACAGGGCAGGAGACCCTAACAGTACCCCCCCTCTGACGAGGGGTCAAAGAACCCCTACCACCGGGTTTATCGGGGAACTGCGAGAAGAAAGAGCGTATCAGTCTGGGGGCATGAAGATCACAACTGCGCACCCACGACCGCTCCTCCGGGCCATACCCCTTCCAGTGCACCAAAAATGACAGCCGACCCCGAACCACCTTGGAGTCAAGAATCCTTTCAACAACAAACTCCCTCTGGCCACGTATCAGAAGAGGGGAAGGTCTTCCACTGGAAGAAGGATTACTAATCGCCCGTTTTAAAAGGGAACAATGAAATGTTTTATTGATACCCAAAGAACGGGGCAGATCTAACTGAAATGCCACCGGATTGATAACCCTGGTGATCTTATAAGGGCCGATGAACCGGGGGCCTAACTTATGAGATGGCTGTCTCAACTTCAAATTCTTGGTAGACAACCAGACGAAGTCTCCTAATTTGAAGCTGCAGGGTCTTTTCCGCTTATCAAAAACCCTTTTGGTCACTAATGACACAGACACAAGGGCTTTCTTCACTTTCCGCCAAATACCTCTAAGGACCGAAACCACAGAGGAACCACCAGGCGTGGAGTCCAGGGGGTCAAAAGAATTGGCCTTAGGATGATGCCCATACACACAAAGGAAGGGAGAGATCCCTGTAGCAGAGTGAGCCGCGTTGTTATAGGCAAACTCCGCCATGGACAGATGAGCAACCCAGTCAGTCTGACACTTGGAGACATAACACCTGAGGAACTGCTCCAAGGACTGGTTCACCCTTTCAGTCTGCCCATTAGACTGCGGATGGTAGCCTGACGACAAGCTGACAGAAATCTGGAGATCGGAACAAAATGCCCTCCAGAATTTGGCCACAAACTGGGATCTGCGGTCAGAGACCACATCAAGTGGCAACCCGTGGAGACGCACAACATGCAGCATAAATAATTCAGACAGGCGTCTGGCTGATGGCAGCCCAACCAGTGGAACGAAGTGCGCCATCTTCGAAAACCTGTCAACGACAACCCAGATGGCTGTCATCCCCGAGGATTTGGGCAAGTCCACCACAAAATCCATTGAAATGTGGGTCCATGGCTTAGATGGAATAGAGAGTGGATGTAATGGGCCAACAGGAACCCCTCTAGGAGTCTTATTTCGGGCACAGATGTCACATGCCCGAACCCACTGATCCACATCCTTAGCCACCGAGGGCCACCACACCGCCCTAGATAGCAACTCCCGAGTTCTGGCAATACCCGGGTGACCTGCCGACTTCTTGGCATGGAATTCCAGGAACACTCGCTGTCTTAACCTAGGAGGCACAAACAAAAGACCTACCGGAAGGTCTGGAGGAGCCTGCTCCTGTGCTCTAAGGACTAATGATAAGAGGTCCTGGGTAATGCCCACTTTAATACATGATGGGGAAACAATGGGCAACGGCTCCTCGGTGGTCTCCTGGATTGGAGCAAAACTCAGCGAGAGCGCATCAGCCTTGATGTTTTTTGACCCAGGGCGATATGTTATCAAAAAATTAAAGCGAGCAAAAAACAAAGCCCATCGTGCCTGCCTGGCATTGAGACGCTTCGCTGACTCTAAATATGCCAGATTCTTATGGTCAGTGAGAATTGAGACCACAAACTTAGCCCCCTCAAGCCAGTGTCTCCACTCCTCGAGTGCATCCTTAATAGCCAACAATTCCCGGTTACCCATGTCATAATTCATCTCGGCAGGCGAAAATTTACGGGAAAAGTAAGCACAGGGATGAAGGCGATTATCAGACACTCCCATCTGAGAAAGCACTGCTCCAATACCCATCTCAGAGGCATCCACCTCCACCACAAAAGGACGCTCTGGATCTGGGTGTCGCAGCACCTTGGCCGAAACAAATGCCCTTTTGAGACGGGCAAAAGCCGCTTTAGCCTCACAAGACCAGTGAGCAACATCCGCCCCTTTCTTAGTGAGTGCCACCAAGGGCGCCACTATAGACGAAAATCCAGCGATAAATCGTCTATAAAAATTCGCAAAGCCCAGGAAACGCTGAAGCGCCTTCAAACTAGTGGGCTGCACCCAATCCAGGACTGCCTGTACCTTGGAACCCTCCATTTGGAAACCTTCTGGGGAGATAATATATCCTAGAAATGCGATTTGCTGAACTTCAAATTCGTACTTCTCCAGCTTCGCCCCAAGCCGGTGGTCTCTGAGTTTCTGGAGGACTAAGCGTACATGCTTCCGATGTTCCTCCAGGGAATGGGAGAAGATTAGGATGTCATCTAAGTATACAACTAAGAATCTATCCAAATATTCCCTGAGCACATCATTCATGAAATCCTGGAAGACTGCCGGGGCATTACAGAGCCCAAAAGGCATCACCAAATATTCATAATGCCCTGAGTGGGTATTAAAGGCAGTCTTCCATTCATCCCCCTCTCTTATTCGGATTAGATTGTACGCACCGCGTAGGTCAATCTTAGAAAAAATGGTGGCAGTACGAAGCTGGTCAAACAAGACCGAAATGAGAGGCAGTGGGTATGAGTTTTTAATCGTGATACGGTTCAATTCCCTGAAGTCGATGCAGGGTCGCAACGAACCGTCCTTTTTACCCACGAAGAAGAACCCCGACCCAACTGGAGACTGTGAAGGTCTGATAAATCCCTTAGCCAAGTTCTCCTGAATGTACTCTGCTATAGCCTGAGTCTCAGGACGTGACAGGGAGTACAACCTGCTCTTGGGAAGCTTAGCATTTGGCAGCAAATCAATGGCACAGTCATAGGGGCGATGGGGAGGTAGTACCTCTGCAACTTTTTTTGAGAACACGTCCGCAAAATCTGCATAACACCCTGGCAATCCTGGCAACCTTAGCTGCGAGAGCCTGACTGGAAGGCTCAAGCAACTCCTGAAACAATCAGTACCCCAACTAAGAATCTCCCCAGAGACCCAGTCAAATTGAGGATTGTGGGCCCTTAACCAGGGTAACCCCAACACCAATGGGGCAAAAGTACAGACAGTCACATAAAAGGACAATTTTTCAGAGTGTGTGGCTCCAATAAACAAAGAAATCTGGCTAGTGCAAGAGGTAATTTTACCTTGGGATAATGGTTCCCCGTTTAACCCACAAATCTCAATTTCCGATGCCAAGGGTACTAAGGGAACAGAGTGTTTCAGGGCGAATTGGCGGTCCATAAAAACCCCGTCGGCCCCACTGTCCACAAAGGCCTCAGTCTTGACAGTTTGACCGAGGATCTTCAAGGTCACCGGAATGATAAAAGTCTTCTTGGGAAATTCTGACTTCTGGCCTGACAGGATATTTCCCATCACCCTCAGGCCCTGAAGTTTTCCGGCTTTTCTGGGCATGATACTACCACATGACCTTTATTCCCACAGTACAAACACAACCCCTGCTGTCTCCTCCGCGTCTTCTCACGCGAGGAGAGGCGGGTAGCCCCAATCTGCATAGGCTCCTCAGAAAATTCCTCAGAGTCTGAGGTTCCCTTGGGAAGGAAGGAAATCTCAGTCTCCCTTTCAAGCCTACGCTCTCTCAGCCGTCTATCCACCCGGATGGATAACTGCATGAGCTGATCCAAGCTATCAGGCAAGGGATATTGTACCAGTTGGTCCTTTATCTGGTTAGAAAGACCTCTTCGGAACTGGTGTCTCAGGGCTGGGTCATTCCACTGTGTATCATGGGCCAACCTCCGAAACTCCGTACAGTAAACCTCAACTGGCCTTCGCCCTTGCTTAAGGATCGAAATCTGAGCCTCGGCTGAGGCCGTCTTGTCAGGGTCATCATACAACATGCCCAGTGCCGTAAAAAAAGCATCAACACTTTTAAGCGACGGACAGTCAGGATGCAACCCATATGCCCAGACCTGTGGGTCTCCTTGTAGCAAGGAAATCACTATGCCCACCCGCTGAATCTCCGACCCAGAAGACTGAGGCCTAAGCCGGAAGTATAGCTTGCAGCTCTCCTTGAAACAAAAGAACTGCGAGCGATCTCCAGAAAAACGATCCGGGAGATTTACTTTCGGCTCCTTAACCCCTGCAGGTGCTGCTGCTGCGGGAGCTCCGCCAGCAGCCTGGGAGGTGTGCATTTTAATGGACAAATCATTAAATTGTCGAGTCAGGACCTGCACCTGATCGACCACCTGTTGCAACGTATTTTGAGGGGTATGCTCCATATTCCCACAAAATTTCAACAGGAGTATTGGGCTGCTGAATATGTTATGCACACCAGTGCCTGCAGGAAAGTACCGGTGTCAGAACTGTTATGCACTCCAGTGTCTGCAGGAATGTACTGGTGTTTGAACTGTTATGCAAAACAAATGGACTCACAGACAAACTGGGGAATATGACATAACGTACACAGAAGGTGACAGGGTAACAAAATACACACAAAGTGAACAGAGAAGCCCAGAGGCTAAGGAACTGGGTATCTCCCTTGTATTAGAACTGCTCAGATAGAAAAAGCAAGATGTTGTGTTTTAATACGTAAAGAACCCGAAATGCTGTTGCTAAGGGCAACAGCAAAACCCTAAAGGGTTACCAACGGGTGTGGCAGTAAACTCCTTGGTCAGAGATGGAATGATAGACATAAGGAGAGTCTCCACAATCCTATTTCTCACTTGCAGTGCACAGGTTTTAGCTTACTGCCACTAAACTGACCCCTGACACCTAGCACAGTGAGACAGGATTAGACAGGCAAGTCTTAGAATACAGCCGCAAACTTGCTAAGTTCACAGAGTAGTAACAGAACCCCAGCAAGCCAAACGACTGACTCCAGTCTTACTGCTAGGTCTGGATTGGCAGAGTGTAATACCAAATCCCCAGGCCTATTTGCAGTAAGCAACAAACAAATACAAAGCTACACAGTACTGGCTAACTTTCATGAACTGACTAACCAACAAAGATTCAGCAGCATCTGCTTACTCTGAAAAGAGGCCTTATAAAGCAGGTGCTGTCCACGCCCCACTCAGACCTCACAGACTGTGAGCACAAAAACCAGCACCGGATCCCCTGCCGTGCACAGAGCCTATAACCACTGCACAGCAAAAGACCCGAACCGGAGTATCAGCTGCGCTCAGGTTACTCCACTAGCACTTGTCTCCCGGTTGCCATGACGACGTGGCAGCACAGGGCAGGAGACCCTAACATCCTGTGAGTCAGGCTCCCACCCTCTCTCCTCCTTGCTCCTCCTCTCTGCTCATGTCTGCTGGAACACAGGCAGCAGCGTCGCCTCCCCAAACTCCTCTCTTCTCTCCCCTGCTTCACCGAAGACTCGGCAGTCTTCAGCACCGCCCCCCTCTCTCCCCTCCAGTCAGTGCTGGATTCAGAGAGGGGACAGAGGAAGTCACATGATGTACATGTGACTGTGCAGTGTGCACTGTCTGGAGGAGCAAGGCAAGCTGTCCTCATGAGAAGAGGAGCAGCCAGCCTGTAGCAGCCTCTATCTCTAGCAACAAGCCACAGAAGAGCTGAGACAGGTAACTTCTGCTGCAGATAAACAGAGGGGGGGTACCCTATTCATGTGTCTGGGGGGGTGGTGGTAGTATCCTATTTGTGTGTCTGGGGACTGGGGGGTGTAATATCCTAATCATGTGTCTGGGGAGGGAGGGGGGGTAGTATCCTATTTGTGTGTCTGGGGAGGGAGGGGGGGGGTAGTATCCTATTTGTGTGTCTGGGGAGGGAGGTAGTATCCTATTTGTGTGTCTGGGGAGGGAGGGGGGTAGTATCCTATTTGTGTGTCTGGGGAGGGAGGGGGGTAGTATCCTATTCGTGTGTCTGGGGAGGGGGGGTAGTATCCTGTTCGTGTGTGCGGGAAGGGGGGCTGGTATGATATTCGTGTGTGTAATCTGAAACCCGTACGTGGACGTGAGGTGAGATAAATGGCTCAGGCGGCACTAGCTAGTACCAGCATTGGCGTTTCTATAATGGGTGCAATGTGTGCGGTGCACATGGGCCCCTGAGTCCATGGGGGCCCACACCGCACACATTGCACCCATTTAAATACTTACCTTACCGGAGTCCAGTGGCGGGCGCAGCATTGACGAGGGAAATCGCCGCCAAAATTACTGCCGCGCATGTGCAGTAGCCAAATTGGTCTCTGGATCATGGTGGGCGCCATGTTTCCGGAGACCTGCGCATGGGCAGTAGACTCCAGCACAATGCCAGAGTTTACAGTGCCGTTCGGAGGAGGGGGCCCACCCGGAGGTGCACACAGGCCCCCTCCTCTGTAGAAACACCCCTGAGTACCAGAGCAAGGTTTACACAGAATATATGAGCCCAAGGGTATTATACACGGGTGCAGCAATATATACTGCTGGAAATTTGGTGAGTTTTGATCAGAGATGTGCAGATAAGGTAAGCAGGGGAGGCACTGTCTAAATTCTTAGAATAATACAAAAAGATATTTCTTATATCTTATTTGTATTTTTCATATACTTTGTATAGTCAAACCTTTGTCTTATACGTTAGTATGACAGGAAAGGCTCTGCCCTCCTGCCTTACCTCTCTGCACGTCACTGCCTCCCCATCACCTATCTCTCCTGTCACCCATTGTTTCTCACCATTTCCCTGTCACCTCTCTCTCCTGTCACCCACTAACTCTCACCCTCTCCCTGTCACCCTCTCTTTTCACCCTCTGCTGGTCACTCTCTACCTATCATTGTCACATTCCGCCTCTCACTGGCATCCATTGCCTCTCCCAGCGTCACTCTGTGCCCATCTCCCACTGCTCCCTGCCGCTACCCCCTCCATGTCACTTCTCTCTTGTTACCCACTGACTCTCCTGTCACTCACTGACTCTAATCTTATACCTGTCACCTTCTCTCTCCTGTCATCCTCTCTTTGTCACACACTGACTCTCACCCTCTCCCCATCACCCAATCACTCTTTTCACATTTTAATAGGCCCAAATGTTTTAAGCCTTAAAAGTAGAGATGAGCGGGTTCGGTTTCTTTGAATCCGAACCCGCACGAACGTCACTTTTTTTTTCACGGGTCCGAGCGACTCGGATCTTCCCGCCTTGCTCGGTTAACCCGAGCGCGCCCGAACGTCATCATGACGCTGTCGGATTCTCGCGAGACTCGGATTCTATATAAGGAGCCGCGCGTCGCCGCCATTTTCACACGTGCATTGAGATTGATAGGGAGAGGACGTGGCTGGCGTCCTCTCCATTTAGATTAGATTTAGAAGAGAGAGAGAGAGAGAGATTGCTGTGATACTGTAGATTAGAAGAGAGTGCAGAGTGCAGACAGAGTTTAGTGACTGACGACCACAGTGACCAGTGACCACCAGAGACAGTGCAGTTGTTTGTTTTATTTAATATATCCGTTCTCTGCCTGAAAAAAACGATACACAGTCACACAGTGACTCAGTCTGTGTGCACTGCTCAGCCCAGTGTGCTGCACATCAATGTATTGTATATAAAGCTTATAATTGTGGGGGAGACTGGGGAGCACTGCAGGTTGTTATAGCAGGAGCCAGGAGTACATGATAAATAATATTATATTAAAATTAAACAGTGCACACTTTTGCTGCAGGAGTGCCACTGCCAGTGTGACTAGTGGTGACCAGTGCCTGACCACCAGTATATTAGTAGTATTGTATACTATCTCTTTATCAACCAGTCTATATTAGCAGCAGACACAGTACAGTGCGGTAGTTCACGGCTGTGGCTACCTCTGTGTCGGCACTCGGCAGGCAGTCCGTCCATCCATAATTGTATTATAATATATACCACCTAACCGTGGTTTTTTTTTCGTTCTTTATACCGTCGTCATACTAGTTGTTACGAGTATACTACTATCTCTTTATCAACCAGTGTACAGTGCGGTAGTTCACGGCTGTGGCTACCTCTGTGTCGGAACTCGGCAGGCAGTCCGTCCATCCATAATTGTATTATAATATATACCACCTAACCGTGGTTTTTTTTTCGTTCTTTATACCGTCGTCATACTAGTTGTTACGAGTATACTACTATCTCTTTATCAACCAGTGTACAGTGCGGTAGTTCACGGCTGTGGCTACCTCTGTGTCGGCACTCGGCAGGCAGTCCGTCCAACCATAATTGTATTATATACCACCTAACCGTGGTTTTTTTTTCATTCTTTATACCGTCGTCATACTAGTTGTTACGAGTATACTACTATCTCTTTATCAACCAGTGTACAGTGCGGTAGTTCACGGCTGTGGCTACCTCTGTGTCGGCACTCGGCAGCCCGTCCATAATTGTATATACCAGTGACCTAACCGTGGTTTTTTTTTCTTTCTTTATACATACATACTAGTTACGAGTATACTATCTCTTTATCAACCAGTCTATATATTAGCAGCAGACACAGTACAGTGCGGTAGTTCACGGCTGTGGCTACCTCTGTGTCGGCACTCGGCAGCCCGTCCATAATTGTATATACCACCTAACCGTGGTTTTTTTTTCTTTCTTTATACATACATACTAGTTACGAGTATACTATCTCTTTATCAACCAGTCTATATATTAGCAGCAGACACAGTACAGTGCGGTAGTTCACGGCTGTGGCTACCTCTGTGTCGGCACTCCGCAGCCCGTCCATAATTGTATATACCAGTGACCTAACCGTGGTTTTTTTTTCTTTCTTTATACATACATACTAGTTACGAGTATACTATCTCTTTATCAACCAGTCTATATATTAGCAGCAGACACAGTACAGTGCGGTAGTTCACGGCTGTGGCTACCTCTGTGTCGGCACTCGGCAGCCCGTCCATAATTGTATATACCAGTGACCTAACCGTGGTTTTTTTTTCTTTCTTTATACATACATACTAGTTACGAGTATACTATCTCTTTATCAACCAGTCTATATATTAGCAGCAGACACAGTACAGTGCGGTAGTTCACGGCTGTGGCTACCTCTGTGTCGGCACTCGGCAGCCCGTCCATAATTGTATATACCAGTGACCTAACCGTGGTTTTTTTTTCTTTCTTTATACATACATACTAGTTACGAGTATACTATCTCTTTATCAACCAGTCTATATATTAGCAGCAGACACAGTACAGTGCGGTAGTTCACGGCTGTGGCTACCTCTGTGTCGGCACTCGGCAGCCCGTCCATAATTGTATATACCAGTGACCTAACCGTGGTTTTTTTTTCTTTCTTTATACATACATACTAGTTACGAGTATACTATCTCTTTATCAACCAGTCTATATATTAGCAGCAGACACAGTACAGTGCGGTAGTTCACGGCTGTGGCTACCTCTGTGTCGGCACTCGGCAGCCCGTCCATAATTGTATACTAGTATCCAATCCATCCATCTGCATTGTTTACCTGAGGTGCCTTTTAGTTGTGCCTATTAAAATATGGAGAACAAAAATGTTGAGGTTCCAAAATTAGGGAAAGATCAAGATCCACTTCCACCTCGTGCTGAAGCTGCTGCCACTAGTCATGGCCGAGACGATGAAATGCCAGCAACGTCGTCTGCCAAGGCCGATGCCCAATGGCATAGTACAGAGCATGTCAAAACCAAAACACCAAATATCAGTAAAAAAAGGACTCCAAAACCTAAAATAAAACTGTCGGAGGAGAAGCGTAAACTTGCCAATATGCCATTTACCACACGGAGTGGCAAGGAACGGCTGAGGCCCTGGCCTATGTTCATGGCTAGTGGTTCAGCTTCACATGAGGATGGAAGCACTCAGCCTCTCACTAGAAAACTGAAAAGACTCAAGCTGGCAAAAGCACCGCAAAGAACTGTGCGTTCTTTGAAATCCCAAATCCACAAGGAGAGTCCAATTGTGTCGGTTGCGATGCCTGACCTTCCCAACACTGGACGTGAAGAGCATGCGCCTTCCACCATTTGCACGCCCCCTGCAAGTGCTGGAAGGAGCACCCGCAGTCCAGTTCCTGATAGTCAGATTGAAGATGTCAGTGTTGAAGTACACCAGGATGAGGAGGATATGGGTGTTGCTGGCGCTGGGGAGGAAATTGACCAGGAGGATTCTGATGGTGAGGTGGTTTGTTTAAGTCAGGCACCCGGGGAGACACCTGTTGTCCGTGGGAGGAATATGGCCGTTGACATGCCAGGTGAAAATACCAAAAAAATCAGCTCTTCGGTGTGGAGGTATTTCACCAGAAATGCGGACAACAGGTGTCAAGCCGTGTGTTCCCTTTGTCAAGCTGTAATAAGTAGGGGTAAGGACGTTAACCACCTCGGAACATCCTCCCTTATACGTCACCTGCAGCGCATTCATAATAAGTCAGTGACAAGTTCAAAAACTTTGGGTGACAGCGGAAGCAGTCCACTGACCAGTAAATCCCTTCCTCTTGTAACCAAGCTCACGCAAACCACCCCACCAACTCCCTCAGTGTCAATTTCCTCCTTCCCCAGGAATGCCAATAGTCCTGCAGGCCATGTCACTGGCAAGTCTGACGAGTCCTCTCCTGCCTGGGATTCCTCCGATGCATCCTTGCGTGTAACGCCTACTGCTGCTGGCGCTGCTGTTGTTGCCGCTGGGAGTCGATGGTCATCCCAGAGGGGAAGTCGTAAGCCCACTTGTACTACTTCCAGTAAGCAATTGACTGTTCAACAGTCCTTTGCGAGGAAGATGAAATATCACAGCAGTCATCCTACTGCAAAGCGGATAACTGAGTCCTTGACAACTATGTTGGTGTTAGACGTGCGTCCGGTATCCGCCGTTAGTTCACAGGGAACTAGACAATTTATTGAGGCAGTGTGCCCCCGTTACCAAATACCATCTAGGTTCCACTTCTCTAGGCAGGCGATACCGAGAATGTACACGGACGTCAGAAAAAGACTCACCAGTCTCCTAAAAAATGCAGTTGTACCCAATGTCCACTTAACCACGGACATGTGGACAAGTGGAGCAGGGCAGGGTCAGGACTATATGACTGTGACAGCCCACTGGGTAGATGTATGGACTCCCGCCGCAAGAACAGCAGCGGCGGCACCAGTAGCAGCATCTCGCAAACGCCAACTCTTTCCTAGGCAGGCTACGCTTTGTATCACCGCTTTCCAGAATACGCACACAGCTGAAAACCTCTTACGGCAACTGAGGAAGATCATCGCGGAATGGCTTACCCCAATTGGACTCTCCTGTGGATTTGTGGCATCGGACAACGCCAGCAATATTGTGTGTGCATTAAATATGGGCAAATTCCAGCACGTCCCATGTTTTGCACATACCTTGAATTTGGTGGTGCAGAATTTTTTAAAAAACGACAGGGGCGTGCAAGAGATGCTGTCGGTGGCCAGAAAAATTGCAGGACACTTTCGGCGTACAGGCACCACGTACAGAAGACTGGAGCACCACCAAAAACTACTGAACCTGCCCTGCCATCATCTGAAGCAAGAAGTGGTAACGAGGTGGAATTCAACCCTCTATATGCTTCAGAGGTTGGAGGAGCAGCAAAAGGCCATTCAAGCCTATACAATTGAGCACGATATAGGAGATGGAATGCACCTGTCTCAAGTGCAGTGGAGAATGATTTCAACGTTGTGCAAGGTTCTGATGCCCTTTGAACTTGCCACACGTGAAGTCAGTTCAGACACTGCCAGCCTGAGTCAGGTCATTCCCCTCATCAGGCTTTTGCAGAAGAAGCTGGAGGCATTGAAGAAGGAGCTAAAAGGGAGCGATTCCGCTAGGCATGTGGGACTTGTGGATGCAGCCCTTAATTCGCTTAACAAGGATTCACGGGTGGTCAATCTGTTGAAATCAGAGCACTACATTTTGGCCACCGTGCTCGATCCTAGATTTAAAGCCTACCTTGGATCTCTCTTTCCGGCAGACACAGGTCTGCTGGGGTTGAAAGACCTGCTGGTGACAAAATTGTCAAGTCAAGCGGAACGCGACCTGTCAACATCTCCTCCTTCACATTCTCCCGCAACTGGGGGTGCGAGGAAAAGGCTCAGAATTCCGAGCCCACCCGCTGGCGGTGATGCAGGGCAGTCTGGAGCGACTGCTGATGCTGACATCTGGTCTGGACTGAAGGACCTGACAACGATTACGGACATGTCGTCTACTGTCACTGCATATGATTCTCTCAACATTGATAGAATGGTGGAGGATTATATGAGTGACCGCATCCAAGTAGGCACGTCACACAGTCCGTACTTATACTGGCAGGAAAAAGAGGCAATTTGGAGGCCCTTGCACAAACTGGCTTTATTCTACCTAAGTTGCCCTCCCACAAGTGTGTACTCCGAAAGAGTGTTTAGTGCCGCCGCTCACCTTGTCAGCAATCGGCGTACGAGGTTACATCCAGAAAATGTGGAGAAGATGATGTTCATTAAAATGAATTATAATCAATTCCTCCGCGGAGACATTGACCAGCAGCAATTGCCTCCACAAAGTACACAGGGAGCTGAGATGGTGGATTCCAGTGGGGACGAATTGATAATCTGTGAGGAGGGGGATGTACACGGTGATATATCGGAGGGTGAAGATGAGGTGGACATCTTGCCTCTGTAGAGCCAGTTTGTGCAAGGAGAGATTAATTGCTTCTTTTTTGGGGGGGGTCCAAACCAACCCGTCATATCAGTCACAGTCGTGTGGCAGACCCTGTCACTGAAATGATGGGTTGGTTAAAGTGTGCATGTCCTGTTTTGTTTATACAACATAAGGGTGGGTGGGAGGGCCCAAGGATAATTCCATCTTGCACCTCTTTTTTCTTTTCTTTTTCTTTGCATCATGTGCTGATTGGGGAGGGTTTTTTGGAAGGGACATCCTGCGTGACACTGCAGTGCCACTCCTAAATGGGCCCGGTGTTTGTGTCGGCCACTAGGGTCGCTAATCTTACTCACACAGTCAGCTACCTCATTGCGCCTCTTTTTTTCTTTGCGTCATGTGCTGTTTGGGGAGGGTTTTTTGGAAGGGACATCCTGCGTGACACTGCAGTGCCACTCCTAGATGGGCCCGGTGTTTGTGTCGGCCACTAGGGTCGCTAATCTTACTCACACAGTCAGCTACCTCATTGCGCCTCTTTTTTTCTTTGCGTCATGTGCTGTTTGGGGAGGGTTTTTTGGAAGGGCCATCCTGCGTGACACTGCAGTGCCACTCCTAGATGGGCCCGGTGTTTGTGTCGGCCACTAGGGTCGCTAATCTTACTCACACAGCTACCTCATTGCGCCTCTTTTTTTCTTTGCGTCATGTGCTGTTTGGGGAGGGTTTTTTGGAAGGGACATCCTGCGTGACACTGCAGTGCCACTCCTAGATGGGCCCGGTGTTTGTGTCGGCCACTAGGGTCGCTAATCTTACTCACACAGTCAGCTACCTCATTGCGCCTCTTTTTTTCTTTGCGTCATGTGCTGTTTGGGGAGGGTTTTTTGGAAGGGCCATCCTGCGTGACACTGCAGTGCCACTCCTAGATGGGCCCGGTGTTTGTGTCGGCCACTAGGGTCGCTAATCTTACTCACACAGTCAGCTACCTCATTGCGCCTCTTTTTTTCTTTGCGTCATGTGCTGTTTGGGGAGGGTTTTTTGGAAGGGCCATCCTGCGTGACACTGCAGTGCCACTCCTAGATGGGCCCGGTGTTTGTGTCGGCCACTAGGGTCGCTAATCTTACTCACACAGCTACCTCATTGCGCCTCTTTTTTTCTTTGCGTCATGTGCTGTTTGGGGAGGGTTTTTTGGAAGGGACATCCTGCGTGACACTGCAGTGCCACTCCTAGATGGGCCCGGTGTTTGTGTCGGCCACTAGGGTCGCTTATCTTACTCACACAGCGACCTCGGTGCAAATTTTAGGACTAAAAATAATATTGTGAGGTGTGAGGTATTCAGAATAGACTGAAAATGAGTGTAAATTATGGTTTTTGAGGTTAATAATACTTTGGGATCAAAATGACCCCCAAATTCTATGATTTAAGCTGTTTTTTAGTGTTTTTGGAAAAAAACACCCGAATCCAAAACACACCCGAATCCGACAAAAATAATTCGGTGAGGTTTTGCCAAAACGCGTTCGAACCCAAAACACGGCCGCGGAACCGAACCCAAAACCAAAACACAAAACCCGAAAAGTTTCAGGCGCTCATCTCTAGTTAAAAGTGATTATGTGGAGATGGATAAAGAGTGATAAAGTACCAGACAACCAGCTCTTAACTCTCATTTTTCAAACACAGCCTGTAACATCTCAATTAGGAAGCTGATTGGCTGGTTCTTTAGCCGTCTCCACATTATCACCTTTTAAGGCTTAATAAATTTGGGCCAATGACTATGATGCGGCTGTTGGAGGGCGCAAAATGTACAGTTTGCAGGAGGGCGCCGAATACCCTAGCACCGGCCCTGCTTGCAGCTCTGTGTCAAGTATACTATCACGGTGCTGCATTATTGTGAGCAGTATATAGTAGGACAGTGCAGCATTTTGGTGACCAGCAGTATACATATAGTACAGTACAGTAGGCCATTGCTGTATCTTGCAGCTCTGTGTCAAGTATACTATCTCTGTGCTGCATTATTGTGAGCAGTATATAGTAGGACAGTGCAGCATTTTGGTGACCAGCAGTATACATATAGTACAGTACAGTAGGCCATTGCTGTATCTTGCAGCTCTGTGTCAAGTATACTATCTCTGTGCTGCATTATTGTGAGCAGTAGTAGGACAGTGCAGCATTTTGGTGACCAGCAGTATACATATAGTACAGTACAGTAGGCCATTGCTGTATCTTGCAGCTTTGTGTCAAGTATACTATCTCTGTGCTGCATTATTGTGAGCAGTATATAGTAGGACAGTGCAGCATTTTGGTGACCAGCAGTATACATATAGTACAGTACAGTAGGCCATTGTTGTATCTTGCAGCTCTGTGTCAAGTATACTATCTCTGTGCTGCATTATTGTGAGCAGTAGTAGGACAGTGCAGCATTTTGGTGACCAGCAGTATACATATAGTACAGTACAGTAGGCCATTGCTGTATCTTGCAGCTCTGTGTCAAGTATACTATCACTGTGCTGCATTATTGTAAGCAGTATATAGTAGGACAGTGCAGCATTTTGGTGACCAGCAGTATACATATAGTACAGTACAGTAGGCCATTGCTGTATCTTGCAGCTCTGTGTCAAGTATACTATCTCTGTGCTGCATTATTGTGAGCAGTATATAGTAGGACAGTGCAGCATTTTGGTGACCAGCAGTATACATATAGTACAGTACAGTAGGCCATTGCTGTATCTTGCAGCTCTGTGTCACTTCTAGTATCCTGATCAGTGCTCAATATCTGTGCTGCATTGTGGTGACCAGTATATAGTAGTACAGTGCAGCATTGTGGTGACCACCAATATATAGTAGTACAGTACAGTAGGCCATTGCTGTATCTTGCAGCTCTGTGTCACTTCTAGTATCCTGATCAGTGCTTAATATCTGTGCTCAGTGTCAGTGCTGCATTGTGGTGACCAGTATACTACAGTACAATAGTCCAGTGCTGTTCTCGCTGCTCAGTGTCAGTTCTCTGTTGTATCATCAGTGATCAGTATAATCAGTTCTCAGTATAATCAGTGCGCTGTTAGACGTGTCCCCGTTTTCCGCCATTAGTGCAGTGGGATTTAGACAATTGATGAAGTTATTGTGTCCCCGCTACAAAATGCCATCTGGATTCCACTTCACTAGGCAGGCGATAGCGAGATTTTACCAATTAATATCAGTGATTTATAATTATTAATTACAGTGATCTTGCCAAATAATTCCAGTGATTTTGTCATTTTCTTCCAGTGATTTGGACCAATAATACCATTGATTAGAACGAATAATTCCAGTGATTTTGTCATTTTCTTCCAGTGATTTGGACCAATAATACCATTGATTAGAACGACTAATTCCAGTGATTTTGTCATTTTCTTCCAGTGATTTGGACCAATAATACCATTGAGTAGAACGAATAATTCCTGTGATATTGAGGTGTTTGTGTCGCTTAGCTTAGCCGTCCAGCGACCACAGTGCACCTCTTTTTCTCTTTTCTTTGCATCATGTGCTGTTTGGTGCCAATTTTTTTAAGTGCCATCCTGTCTGACACTGCAGTGCCACTCCTAGATGGGCCAGGTGTTTGTGCCGCCCTCTTGGGTTGCTTAGCTTAGTCATCCAGCGACCTCGGTGCACATTTTAGGACTAAAAATAGTATTGTGAGGTGTGAGGTGTACAGAATAGACTGGAAATGAGTGGAAATTGTGGTTATTGAGGTTAATAATACTATAGGATCAAAATTACCCCCAAATTCTATGTTTTAAGCTGTTTTTGAGGGGGTTTTGAAAAAAAACACCCGAATCCAAAACACACCCGAATCCGACAAAAAAGTTTTATACAGTAAAAATAAATAAAATTCTTTCCTGCATATTTATTTAAAATTTTTTTTTAGAATACAGATTTTTGCTGTTTTACAAAGGTGAATTAATGCTGAATCAAGAGCCGCAAAGTATTTCTTGATTGTGTTTATATAAAATAAAATATACATATTTGCTTACTTCACTATCTTGCAATTAACCCTTTTGCAGCAGATAAAGAGTGGGACTTGTCATCTGCATATATTAACTAAACTGTGGACGACAAGTCTAACTCATAATCCACATTGAGGTGGGTCCTGCTGCCACCAAATATGACTGGAAGGGACTGTCTTCTAGCCGGGGATCTAGGTATTGATGCCGGCATTTAAAGAAACAAAATGAACATTAATGACAGCATTGGGGAGGGACATGTCCCATTATCTCCCCAAACCTGGCATCTACAAAGATGAGAGAACCCTTGTTTGAAGGAGCGGAGTCCCCTTTTCAAAATCAGTGACCTTAAAAAATATATTGCCAGGTGATCAGTGTGATAACCAGGCAAAAATCACTACATTAATGCTAAATTATGGACTCCACCAACCTGGCATCCATACATCCATGGACACCCACATTTGAAAGAGGGAACTCCCCTCTTCCAAATGATGTTACTTCGTAGTAGCTATTGTTTGGTGATCACCTGTGATCACTAGACAATATTACTCTGTGCTACGGAAAACAAACATTTTCCATATATGGGTCTGGGAGCACTATGCCTATATACACGCACATGTACGCACATGTACGCACATGTACGCACATGTACATGATGGGGGCACCCAATTTTCAAAGGGAAGTCCTCTCTATCAAATGATGTGGCCCCTTACCAGCTATTTGTACACTACAAAAGTCACAAGGGAGTGACACAGTGATTTGGAAGAACTAGCAATGGATTCAGGTATCACAAATTCTGCTGAGGTAGATATGGGGAGACCAAAAGGCAAACGCAAATCCTCTTTCTTTCCACAGACTAATATATGCCCACGAGTACAGACATTTCTAGAAATGGTAACACTGGACTTTGTCAAATTAGAGAATATGAAAAAACACCACAATATCCATCAGAACATTTCTAAGGAGGAAAAAAAGAGCACTTAAAGAGATGCATGACTGGGATCATTTTGTCATTAAGCAATCTGACAAAGATGGTAACGTGGTGCTTTGGCCCAAGGAGATGTATATGAAAGAAATAATGAGGCAATTAGGCGACACTACCTGCTATACACTTCTCATTTTTAATCCGACAGACTACTTTCTTTTAGCCTATAATAGGTTGATTAAAGAGAACCCTCTCAAAGGAACAATAACTAAGGAAGAGTCAGACTCTCTTGTAGTTCAGAACCCCAAAACTCCCACATTTTATGCACTCCCTAAGGTGCACAAGATGGGAAAAAAAACCCTGGGAGACCCATTGTCTCAGGGATTGGTGTATTTTTGGAAAAGGCAAGTTGTTTCTTAGATATACATCTAAGGAAACACGTTCTGAGTCTGTTCTCATATTTGAGGGATACCACTGATGTTCTGAAGAAGATCCATGGGATCAAATTACTTGAAGATCAATAACTGATATCCCTTGATGTCGAATCACTCTATACATCTATAGGACATAAGGATGGGATAAATGCTGTAAGGTACTTTTTAGATATGGAAAAGCAAAGTGATTTTAATAACTTCTTAAATGACCGCCTTGAATTTATCCTAAATAGGAGTTATTTCACTTTTGATAATGAATATTATCTGCAGACAAGGGGCATGGCTATGGGTGCTAGCTGTGCCCCCACCTATGCAAATTTATTTTTAGAGTGGTGGGAGAGAAAGGTCGTGTTTTCTGAAAAATTTAAGAAATTAAACCAGACACATCTCACAATGCCTATGGTATATAGATGATGCGTTTGTGATATGGGAAAGCAAAGAAGAAACTTTCATTGAATTTGTGGACCTGCTCAATGAAAATTCCCTCAATCTCAAACTGACATATGAAATGAGTAAGAAGAGTATCTCCTTTCTGGACCTATTAATCTCAGTGGATGAAGAGGGAGATATTCTAACAGATCTCTTTGACAAGACAACAGCAACGAACAGTGTCCTCCATGAAACAAGTAGTCATTTCCCTCCTACTATAACCAATATCCACAATGGGGAGTTTCTGAGACTTAGGATAAACTGTTCTAATGATAGGATCTTTTTGAGCAATGTAAAGTTCTGAGTACAAGATTGAGAAATGGGGTATAGTAACCGCCTGATTAAGAAGGCAAGACATTTTGCCATAAAGACAGATAGAGATTCCCTGATATTTTCAGAACATAGAAAAAAGGAAGATCTGGGCACTATTAGACTTATAGGAGAATTCTGCCAGGAATGGGAACAAATAAAAGCTATTATCAACTAGCACTGGCCCATTCTTCTGTTAGACCAGGATTTACAACTGACCCTGGGAGAAGGGGTATCTATGAGCTGGCTCAGGAGCAAGAATCTGAAAGATTCATTAATACGCAGTCACTACGAAAGGACTAAAGTGAAAACACATATGCTAACATGCACTTTCCCATGCGTGGAAAGTGTAAAGCCTGCCAATTCATTTGTAAAACCAACAAACATGGAAAAGAAATATTGATCCGTGATATCATGAAATGTAAAATGATAGGTGTTATCTATTGCCTGCAATGCCCCTGTGGATTCAGATACGTAGGCATGACAACTAGGACACTAAAGGTTCAGATTCTGGAACATGCAACAAATATAAGAAATGCCCAGAGTGAAATAGGGAAAATGAGGAAGATCACTTCTGTAGCAAAACACTTTCTTTTGGCCCATGCCAGTGACCCACAATCCTGCAAACTTTCTCTCTTGAAAGAGTGAGATTAGGAGTCAGAGGAGGAAATTTGAATAATGCCATCCTCAGGAGGGGGACGGAATGTATCTTCAAACTTGGAACAGTGACAACCCATGGCCTGAATGAATACAACAGCTAGAGCCCCTTTTTGTAAACTTAATTATAGAACATCCGTTATAGCATAGTTATATACACTCTTATAACATGATAGTCAACTATTATTACTTTTTAAAGTATAGTAGACACTAACCTATACATTTTCACACTCTTTTTACTATATATTCACAGTAATTTGCTTTATTTATTTATTTTTATATTTTTTTATTTTTTCTATATTTTCACTTATTATTGTTCACAATTAATTATCTTTAGTTAAAGATTTTTTATGGTCTTCACCATTTCTTATGGTCTTCACTAATGCCTCTTTTTACCAATATTTCCTTCACTGATTTTCTTTGTACAAATTTTGAAGCTATAAGACACTTACTATACAGTAAGGAATAGATCTGCTCATTTTTCTTCTAACCACATATTGCACCTACTGTAAGTAGTACTTTAATAATTCAATAAAATTCACATATTTACTACAACACTTAAGCACTGTATTTTAAATTACTCATGTTTAAAAAGAGGCATACTATATAAGGTTATCCCTATTACCGGGAATACAAGCTTCTTTTATTGAATCTTTTTCTTATAAGCTACGCTAATATCCATAAACTGTAAGGACCTATATAATATCTAATCAACATGACCATATGAGCAAATAGGACCCAGTCTGCTTTCCCTTTAAACATACCTACTGCATACCACTCCGATAACATAGAAATGTCTTACTGTTATTACTGCTGCCTCATGTATCAAGGGGCCTCATTCCGGGATTAAAACGCGGTATTTATAGAATCTAGTCTGCTCCTTCTCCACCTTGCTTGATATGTAACACCAGTATATTCGTATTTTTATGGGAGGACACATAAAGGGTCTATTCATGAAGCAGTGAAAAGTGTGGAGAAGTGAGCCATGGCAACCAATCAGCATTGAAGTAACATTTATAATTTGCATACTATACAATTGTACGGAGCAGCTGATTGGTTGCCATGGACAACTTCTCCACTGGCTCACTTCTCCACTCTTTCACTGCTTGATTTGACCCCATAATGCTTTCTGAAAACATGTACATCGTAGCGGCTGAAGGGAAGGACATGGTCTCCTCCCCTCTGTCTCTAACATTAACAACAGTCTGTGCGGTGAGCTAATGACAGCTCCCGTCTTCCACATTAGGAGCAGCACGCTATGCACACCTGTGTGGTTACGAAAGCTGCCTATCACATTGGAAGCTGTCTGCAGTATACACCTGTATTATGAACGTCTCCTCCCTGTGCTTCGATTACCGGAAGTAGCGCTAGATAAAACCTCCGCCACAATTCATTCAATGTGAGCGGTTTCTTTGTGAACAAGGCGAAACGTACATTAGGGAGCTGTCTTTAGGCGTTCCCGTGGACTGCGCAGAGCGGGACGCCCGCCATACAGTGCATGATCATACCACGACCAGGATTCATCTGATTCACGATGATGGTTATTTTTTGGTCTGATCATGCTTATGTTTGACAATGTATTTTCAGAAGCCGTGACACACAATTAAGGTGCCCTCATTGATTATATGACACTTGTTTAAAACCACCTGATAATTAATTACTTATTATAACAATCCTGAAAGGGCAAAGTTATACTGGTTTCTGTCTCATGCATAGACTCTAATACTGTATATTGCAGAGATACTTTTATCCCAGATGTAAGAGAAATTGTATCATACAGTATGAGCTGTGAATTAGCATCATTGTTACAATTAACCAATGGTTTATGTATAATCAGGACATTGATTGCAATGTAATGTGGGTGTAATAAACTATGTTTATTTTGTACTCCAAAGCTGTTAATGTGTTTACAAGCCAGATTATTGGTTATGATTGTGCAGTAGTAACACAAGCATTATGTCAATATAAATTCAACTCTATCAAATACTAAAACTTTTTTTTCACCACCTTGGACATTACTGTGTAGTGGTCCTCTCATCGGCTGCACTGGTAATTTGCCTTTGGATGAGAGTTCACAGAAATATTGAAAATACATGCCACATACATGCCACACAAAACTCAAGCAGCCTAGTGCGCTGGATACAGTTCTATCTGTGTATTTTGCAAAATCCCGCAGGTACCTTCTTCTACTCATTGGAGGACCTAGATCCCACTTTGGGAGATAGTCAGTAGACATTATTTTCTGCATCTTCTCCCGCTACCAGCTGCACACCACCGGCACACCGGCTGCAGCAGGCACCATGGGCTGTGTGGGCCCCACTGCCACTGACACCATTAATATAGACAGTCAGACGCTAGAGGACCCACTTCACCTCTAGCATCTGGACAGCAGGGAGACAGATGCTAGAGGTCAAGTGGTACCTCTAGCTTCTGACTGTCTCCCTCAATGGTGTTTGCTGCAGCGGGCACCCACAGTGCCTGCAGCAGGTGGATAGTGGGGTGCGGTCAGGTGCCTGCTGGGTGACTGCGGCCACGCCCTCAGGCCGCCGTTCCCCTGGCAGCCACCCTGCTTGCCCACACCAAAAACTGCTCCTTAGTACAGTTCCCCTAACGCTAACCCCTCCACCTGACCTCCCGTTTCTCCTTTGCGGTGTAATCCTAACTTTCCCCAAGTGTCTTACCCTAACCCTCCTGTCCCAATGTAAGAGGTGCGGCGGTGCGTGTGGTGGTGCCTGCTGCCGTACAGGTGTAGTTTCGGTACTCAGCAGGCGCCGCTCTCTCTCACCTTCAGGTACCGGAACCTTCAACGGACCTGAAGAATCTTTCGCCGGACCCAGACACGATGACCTAGGAGGAAGGAGATTGCTGAGTGCCGTCCTCCTAACTGTGGACCGAAACACCCTCCGGAGCCAAGGAAAATAGTGCATTCGGGCTAGGTGAGGGTCATCCCAGGCGTCCGCCTCAGAGCCTGAATTTCACCTATTGGCACTCTCGCACCAGGTGGAAATTCTACCTTGCACCGGCGTGCAAGGCTCACCGTTCGCCCTGAAGGAAGGGAGACAGATAGGGACACACACAAAAGGAACACACAGACCGATGTTACTCACCGTCCTACGTCTTGTACTCCGATCTTCTCCACTTACAGGTCCCTGTAAGGAGGCAAAGAGAGAAACAGCCGTGCAGGGCCTAGAACTACCCTAGTGTGCGTCCGCTACTCTAGCTACATAAACAGAGCCCTCAAACTAGCTCGTGTGAGTGGTGCAACACAACTATGCACAAACTTAAAACAAACAGACACTTTGCCCTGCACGGTAACAACATACATCACAGTATCGGAATACAAGATCGCACGGTGCTGTCCCTTTAAATCCCTACCTGCCGCTGGAAGGGGGTGGGCGCCACACAGCCTGCCCACCTCCTATACACTTCCTTCTATAGGGCTTAGGTCAAGCAGACCTGCCTACCTAAACACCTCAGGGTGGCCTGGGCCTAGTGCCCAGTGCCACCTTTATTCACCTCAGGGGCACTTATCCACTGGGCCTAGCGCCCCTGACTGCACACAGGCCGTAGGCCTGACTTCACCCACGGGCCTAGTGCCCGCCTAACTCGTCACTCGTGGGTGACCTGGGCCTGGTGCCCAGGGTCACCTTATGTTACCCTATTTGGCCAAAGTACGCTAGGGCCTAATGCCCTCTAATGTCCCACAGGCCTATTGCCTGATGTGCCCCTCAGGCCTAATGCCCGCCTAACCGGTGCCACAGGCCGATGGCCTGACTGTCCTTCCGGGCCTAGTGCCCGCTATGTGCCCTCGGGCCTAAAGCCCGCCTTCTGCGCTATTGAGGGTGGCTTGGGCCTAATGCCCAAACCACTGACAGGGTATGTGTGCCCCTTCTCTCCGGGCCGGGCCACGGGCCGGGGGGAACCCCGACTGCGCGCAGCCTCAGACCCCGAAGAGCCGATCAATTATACCCACGGGCCGGGAGGGCCCGACTGAATGCCCACAGGCCGGAAGGGCCTGACTTTGCCCACGGGCCTAATGCCCGAACACCTGGTGGTCTAGGGAGGAAGAGGCCTATAGAATGGTGGTACAGGCCCAAGGCCTCTTACCCGGATCGGTGGGAGAGGCTGCAGAGGGGAGCTTCGTCAGCTCTTTTGCTTCCCTCTCTCTGCAGCACTCTCCGCCGATACTCCGCTGCTGGGCCGCTGGCTCCACCTCTTCGTCCTGCTCCGTCCCGTCTTCAATCTTCCTTCTTCGTCCCGTCGTCGGCCTTCTCCGGCGCCGCTTCTTCCGCCGCCGCTGATCCTCTCCCGGCGTCTTCTGGAGCTCTTCTCTGCTCCGGCGCGCAACTGACCTCCGCCGCCGCCCAGCGCCTGATATAAGCCGCTGGGAGGAGGCGGAGCCATGACGCGGCTGACTCCTATTGGTCCGCCGCAACGAGCACCGATTGGCCCGCCGCGGCGACCCCTCATTGGGCGCCAAGCGCGAGCAGCGATTGGCTCGCGTCCGGTGCCCATTTCAAATCCGGAGGCGCTGATTGTAGGAACTTGGATCCTCTCGGATCCTCGTTCCTCCGTACACCGGCCCGATTGCTGCGCCGCCGCCCGCCGCCTCACACCATAGCACAGCAGCCACTGGATACAGCACAGCCATACGAGCGGATGGATACAGCACAGCCACATGAGTGGATGGACACAGCACAGCAGCGTGGACAGTGAGAAATAGCGCAGAGTTACCACAGCAGGCTTCTTATATAGAATCCAAAACCTGCAAGATGGATGATGACATTTTGCCTCATTTTGGAATCCAAGCAAGGCAGGAAAACCCAAGCCACCACTCGTATTGCCTCGGATCCCGGAAGTTTGGATGGGCTCAGTATTCTGAAAACTGAGCTTGCTTATCTCTAGTTCCATTGCATAACTGGGACAGAGTCAAGTTCCGCAGAAGCATGATCGGAACACCAACTTTCAGGGCACCAAGTGTCAGGCGCATGGTGTTTACTTTATTACTTCTCAGTTTGATCATCATATTGAGATCATATATATATACCTCAGTTCCTTTCTAGGTCACTAAGCTACACAATAGTGGAAATGCAATCCAAATTCATCCAGTAGTTTTTGCGTGATGCCAGAGTGAATAGACAAACAAAGACAGACAAAAATTCAGAAACATTTTTTTTTGTCTCCATAATTTTTTCATAAACAGTCCCTAGAAGTATATTTCTCCCCCCCCCCCCAAAAAAAAAAATATCTATATGCAGATACAACTCTTACAGTTTTATTATATGTGCAGATTAATAATGCATCATATTCAACTTGCAAGATTCACCTTGCAGTATTTAAAGATAAAATCTAATTAATTAAAAATCAAAAATCTACATATAGTGAATCTGCTGCAATGCATTTTCATCTCCTCTAGGGCCTTAACACCTTTATAGCTCAATGTTCCTTGAGATCTGACCAATTATTATACAGTCTTATATTTGGCATAGTATAATTAAGATAGCAGGTGGTTTAATAAACTCCTATATGATAGTAACTTTAACACCGTCAACCTGAATGTCACTTATTTCTCATTAAAACCATTTTTAAATGCAACAAAAAATTCTTAAAGGATACACATACAGAATCTTAAACAGTTGTGAGACCAGAATATATTCAGTTACCAGTCAGGATCGGCTGTGAGATGTACTGATTCCCTCCTGCAGTGTGTGGGTACTGACTCTCTGCTCCATCCTTGGCACAACTAAAGTGTGCAGTGTGGATAGCGGTAATTAGTCTGGAGAAGCAGAACTCCAGCGGGACTTCAAGTCAGCATCTTTGTGATGGAAAGGTTAATTCAGAGCTTTGTCTTTCAGTCATTTAATGTCAGTATCATCTTAGGCCAACAGAGATATCGACAATTTACTTCCTTCTGCTGTTGTGCTTTAGCTGAGAATTTGTTTTAGCTACAGATTGATCACAATGCATGGTAGGCTCATGTTTAAAGGTGACAGCAATTGAGGGGTGGGAGTTTTCCCCCTTTCACCCAGTATGACACAGATTTGTTCAAGTCTACTTCCTTCACCTTTAATACAACTCCATAACCTAAGGGAATAAGGTATTACTGTATCTACATGCAGTACACATGAAGCAGAATTAGTGTACATTGTTGCCAAGGCAACTAAAAACCATTGCTAGATGCCTTATATGTGATTGGTTAGATGTGTTGCACTTTATTCTAACATCAGGGAGTCATGCTCCATTGCATTAGTGAGGTTAGGGGACATATTTATCAAAAACTAGCTGTTCTACCGGTTCTTCACATGGGAGTTTCTGATTTTCACGCTTGTAAATATAAATGAGTGTTATAAATTTGGTAAATCTATAGACCTGTAAATTTGACACATCTTAATGTAAGTAAATAATAATTCATAGTTCTTGACGTTACCCGTAGCAGATACGGTAAAAAGTGACAGGACCATTTTTGTAGTTTATTAAATTCATTAAATTGAATAAACTATATTATTATGTCAACCCCCTTTTCATCCTCGTAGGGAAGGTAAAATTCTAATTACGTAGTTTTCATATTTCCCAACTGCAGAATACCTATGTTAAATTTCATCTTCCTAACATATCGGGAAGTAAGAGAATTAGTTATGAGTGAGTGAGTGAGTGAGTGAGTGAGTGAGTGAGTGAGTGAGTGAGGCTTTCGCATTTTTGTAGTTTATTCAATTCTACACACTGGAGGTGCAATCCAAATTTTGATCCGATTGTCCATTTGAGCGTTATCATTCACACAACGCAACCCACGCATCAGTAATGATGTCATTATGTCAACCACATTTTCATACCCTTAGGGGAGTTTTATTAAAATTCTGATTACGTAGTTTTCCTATTTTCTACCTGAAGAATACCTATGTTAGCTTTCAGCTTCCTAACATATTGGGAAGTTAGAGAATTAGTGATGAGTCAGTGAGTGAGTGAGTGAGTGAGTGAGTGAGAGCGTTCGCGTTTATATTAGAGATGAGCGGGTTCGGTTCTCAGAGAACCGAACCCTACCGGACTTTGCCTTCCGCGCCCGGATCCGAGTCAGGCTCTGGTTTTCCCGCCTGACTCGGAAACCCGAACGCGGCAAAACGTCATCATCCCGCTGTCGGATTCTCGCGGGATTTGGATTCCATATAAGGAGCCGCGCTTCGCGCCCATTTTCACTCCAGTCTTGGAGAGTGTAGTGAGAGGGCATGTCTCCGTCCTCTAGTGTCAGTGTGGAGGCGGGAAAGTGGGGTGGCAAGTCTTGTGCTGTGTTGTGCTGCTCAGTCCAGTCCAGTGTAGTCACAGTGTATTGTGCTGCATCAGTCCAGGCAGTCACAGTGTTGGTGTCCTCTGCTGCCAGTGTAGCTGTATAAAGTGTTGGTGACTGTGTTGTGCTGCATCAGACCAGTGGTAGTGTCCTGTCTCATCAGTCATTCCAGTGACGATATACGCTGCTGCTATATGTCCACTGCTGCCGTATAATAATAATAACAACAAACACAAGCCCCTTACAGTGTTGTTGTGTTGTGCTGCATCAGACCAGTGGTAGTGTCCTTTCTCATCAGTCATTCCAGTGACGATGTCCACTGCTGCTGTATAATAATAATAACAACCACAAGTCAAGGGCATGTAAAATCCAAAAAGCCAAAGTTCAGTAAAAAGAACCCAAAAAAGAAATTTAAATCGTCTGAGGAGAAACGTAAACTTTCCAATATGCCATTTACGACACGGAGTGGCAAGGAACGGCTGAGGCCATGGCCTATGTTCATGACTAGTGGTCAGCTTCACATGACGATGGAAGCCCTCATAACTGAGGCCTTGACACTTATGTTGGTGTTAAATGTGCGTCCTGTATCCGCCATTAGTGCAGTGGGATTTAGACAATTGATGGAGGTATTGTGTCCCCGATAACAAATCCCATCTAGATTCCACTTCCCTAGGCAGGCGATAGCAAGATTTTGCCATTTAATTCCAGTGATTTGGACGTATAAATACAGTGATTTTACCAATTAATTTCAGTGATTTATAATTATTAATTACAGTGATCTTGCCAATTAATTCCATTGATTTATCATTATTAATTACAGTGACCATGCCATTTAATTCCAGTGATTTGGACGTATAATTACAGTGATTTTGCCAATTAATTTCAGTGATTTATAATTATTAATTACAGTGATCTTGCCAATTAATTCCAGTGATTTGGACGTATAATTCCAGTTGGAATTGTTTGTGTCGCTTGGCTTAGTCATACAGCTACCTCATTGCACCTCTTCGACATCTTTGCATGAGGTGCTGTTTGGGGCCTAGTTTTTGAAAAGTGCCATCCTATGTGACACTGCTGTATGAGTCCAGACGTACTGATGTATTAGTCCTGGGGTACTGCCGTATAAGTCAACCAATTGCAGATTTTTTTTAAAAGTGACTGGAGCGTGATGGAGATGTTGTCAGTGGACCAAACAATTGCAGCCCACTCTCGACATTCAGCCACTACGTGACACTACTAGATGGGCCAGGTGGTTGTGTAGCTTAGCTTAGGCCTACAGCAACCTCGGTGCAACTTTTTTTCTTCTTTGCATCATGTGCTGTTAGGGGCCTTTTTTTTTATATCTGCTCTCCTGTCTGCCACTGCAGTGCCACACCTAGATGGGCCAATTATTTGTGTCGCTTGGCTTAGTCATACAACTACCTCATTGCAATTCTTTTTTTTCTTTGCATGATGTGCTGTTTGGGGCATTTTTTTTTTTTTTATATATCTCCCCTTCTGTCTGACACTGCAGTGCCACTCCTAGATGGGCCAGGTGTTTGTGTTGTCCACTTGTGTCACTTAGCTTAGTCATCCAGCAACCTCGGTGCAACCTTTTGGCCTAAAAGCAATATTGTGATTTGTGAGGTGTTCAGAATAGACTGGAAATGAGTGGAAATAATTGTTATTAAGGTTAATAATATCGTAGGAGCAAAATTACCCCCAAATTCTGTGATTTTAGCTGTTTTTATGTTTTTATCAAAAATCATCCAGATCCTAAACCAAAACCAAAACACGAAAGGGTGGTTTTGGCAAAACCAAGCCAAAACCAAAACACGAAAGTGGAATTAGAACCAAAACCAAAACACGAAAAGTGCCCGCCGCACATCTCTAGTTTATATACATATAGATTGCAATCTGTCTCCTGCAATAAGTAATATTATTTTCGTGGCTAGCCTACTGTATGTACCAATCTGAGGTCTCTGGGACACAGCAATGAGTAAAAAGTAAAGTCAAAGGCTTACGCTTTTTTCGCGTGGCTGTGTTTGTGCAACTTACCTTGAATTTATACCCAGCCATGCAACTGAGTATGCACGGGATTAATGTACCATCAGGGGTTAGAGTGAGGCGGAACTGCGTTCCGTCAGTTCCACTTGGAGACGGAACGTAGTTCCGCCTCCTCGGGCTCACCTCACCCGATGTGTCCCGGCGCCACACAGGTAGATGCTGGGCGCCCGCTGAGATTGTGTTATCAGCGGCATCCGGCTCTCCCTGCATAGTGGAGGCCGGCGGCAGGAGCTCAGTACTGAGCTCCGGCTTCCAGCTCCCGGCTCAGTGCGCGCTATGAGAGAGACATCATGACGTCTCTCTCATAGTGCTGGGGAGTCGGATGCCAGGAGATCACAGCGGTCGGACGCGGGAGCGGGGTTTGGTAAGTATGGTGGCTTTTTTAATTTTTAAACATGTGTGACTGTACAGCGCATCTACTGGGGCAAGCTACAGGGGGCCAAACTACTGGGGGCAATCTACTGAGGGCAAACTACTGGAGGCAAGCTACAGGGGGCTAACCACTGGGGGCAAGTTACAGGGGGCAAGCAACAGGGGGCCAAACTACTGGGGCAAGCTACAGGGGGCCAAACTATTGGGGCAAGCTACAGGGGGCCAAACTACTGGGGGCAAGCTACAGGGTGCCAAACTACTGGGGCAAGCTACAGGGGGCCAAACTACTGGGGCAAGCTACAGGG
This sequence comes from Pseudophryne corroboree, assembly GCF_028390025.1. Classification (NCBI taxonomy): domain Eukaryota; kingdom Metazoa; phylum Chordata; class Amphibia; order Anura; family Myobatrachidae; genus Pseudophryne; species Pseudophryne corroboree. The sequence continues at coordinate 533,553,808 of NC_086445.1, forward strand.
GGGCCAAACTACTGAAGCAAGCTACAGGGGGCTAACTACTGGGGGCAGACTACAAGGGGCTAAACTACATGGGGCTAACTACAGGGGCGCATTACTACTGGGGGCATAACTACAGGGGCACATTACTACTAGGGGCATAACTACAGGAGCGCATTACTTCTGAGGGCATAACTACAGGGGCATATTACTACTGGGGCATTACAACTGGGAGCATTACTACTGGGGGCATAACTATATGGGCCAAACTACTGGGGCAAGCTACAGGGGGCCAAACTATTGGGGCAAGCTACAGGGGGCCAAACTACTGGGGGCAAGCTACAGGGTGCCAAACTACTGGGGCAAGCTACAGGGGGCCAAACTACTGGGGCAAGCTACAGGGGGGCCAAACTACTGAAGCAAGCTACAGGGGGCTAACTACTGGGGGCAGACTACAAGGGGCTAAACTACATGGGGCTAACTACAGGGGCGCATTACTACTGGGGGCATAACTACAGGGGCACATTACTACTAGGGGCATAACTACAGGAGCGCATTACTTCTGAGGGCATAACTACAGGGGCATATTACTACTGGGGCATTACAACTGGGAGCATTACTACTGGGGGCATAACTATATGGGCTAAACTACTGGGGGCATTACTACAGGGGGGCTAAACTACAAGGGGGCATTACTACTGGGAGCATAACTACAGGGGACATTACTATTTGGGGAAAACTACATGGGTTTAAACTACAGGGGCTAAACTACTGGGGCATCACTACTGGGGGGCTAAACTACATGGGGCAAACTACATGAGGACTAAACTACAGGGGCTAAACTACTGGGGGCATTACCACTGGGAGGCTAAACTTAAGTGGGGGTAAACTACTGGGGTCATAATTGCAGGGGCATTGCCACTGGGTGCTAAACTACAGGGTGCTAAATGACTGGGGGCATTACTACAGGCGACATTACTATTGGGGGCACTACTAATGGGGGCATTGTAAAGGGGGCACTTCATAAGGGGCATCACTCCTGGGGACATAAAGGGCACTACTAGGGGGGGGGGGGGGGCATTGCATAAGGGGCACCACTACTATGGGCTCTATATAAGGGGCACTACCAGTACAGTGGACATTGCATAAGGGGCACTACAACTGTGGTCATTGTAAAAGGGGTGCTACTGCTGTAGGTATTGTGTATTAGGGGTGCTACTACTGTGGGCATTATTACTATTGTGTGACCACGCCCCTCTCTTTTAGAGACCACGCCTCTTTTTCGGGGTGCGCACCTATGGCATGCGCAATACCTTTATTGCATGGGCGCCGGGGGGACGGGAGGTGAGTTCCACCACCTCTCTAGGACCACTTTAAGCACTGGGTACCATCATACTGTCCTGTAGCAAGACATTTCTTTCCTATACCACATTGTAACACCCCCTTACCCATGCCTGTAACACATTTATTATTCTTGTCACTTTAATAGATTACTATTACTTACCTGTCTTCCCAGGGAACAAAACTTCTTCTGTTTCTGAACACTAGGATCAGTGCCGTTTCTTGCGGCGGGCGAGCCGTGCAATCGCACGGGGCGCCCGCCGCGGCACTTCTTCATACTTTGAAACCCCCTTCTCCCTCCTCCCGAGTGCCCAGCTCGGGGGCGGGGTTTCGCAGAATGACGCGATTGCGTCGTGACGTCACGACGCAAACGCGTCATTCCGCGAAACCCCGCCCCCCGAGCTGGGCACTCGGGAGGAGGGAGAAGGGGGAGCCGCGCAGACGAGGAGGGAGAGGCGGCTGAAGAGCGGCAAGAACCGCTACAAATGTAAGTCAGCCCCTCTCCCTCTCTCTCCCTTTCTCCCTCCCCACCACCTGCAGTAATGTGTAAAATGGGGACCTGTCTGCCTTAATGTGTAAAATGGGGACCTGTCTGCCTTAATGTGTAAAATGGGGACCTGTCTGCCTTAATGTGTAAAATGGGGACCTGTCTGCCTTAATGTGTAAAATGGGGACCTGTCTGCCGTAATGTGTAAAATAGGGACCTGTCTGCCTTAATGTGTAAAATGGGGACACCTGTCTGCCGCAGTGTGTAAAATGGGGACACTTGCCTGCGTACTGTGTAAAATGGGGGCACGTGTCTGCCGCAGTGTGTAAAATGGGGACACTTGCCTGCGTACTGTGTAAAATGGGGGCACGTGTCTGCCGCAGTGTGTAAAATGGGGACACTTGCCTGCGTACTGTGTAAAATGGGGGCACGTGTCTGCCGCAATGTGTAAAATGGGGACACCTGTCTGCCGCAATGTGTAAAATGGGGACACCTGTCTGCCGCAATGTGTAAAATGGGGACACTTGCCTGTCGTACTGTGTAAAATGAGGACACTTTTTCCTGCCGCAATGTGTAAAATAGGGGCACGTGCCTGCCGCAATGTGTAAAATGGGGACACTTGCCTGCCGTGCTGTGTAAAATGAGGACACTTTTTCCTGCCGCAATGTGTAAAATGGGGACACTTGCCTGTCGTACTGTGTAAAATGGGGACACTTTTTCCTGCCGCAATGTGTAAAATGGGGGCACGTGCCTGCCGCAATGTGTAAAATGGGGACACTTGCCTGCCGTGCTGTGTAAAATGAGGACACTTTTTCCTGCCGCAATGTGTAAAATGGGGACACTTGCCTGTCGTACTGTGTAAAATGGGGACACTTTTTCCTGCCGCAATGTGTAAAATGGGGGCACGTGCCTGTCGTACTGTGTAAAATGGGGACACTTGCCTGCCGTGCTGTGTAAAATGGGGTAGCGTGCCTGCTGTAATGTGTAAAATGAGGACTTTTTTTTTTTAATATCCTGTGGTGGCCGTGTTGATGAGATCAGATGAGGCCACGCCCATCTTAACAAAGCCACGCCCATTTTAATGAGGTCACGCCCCCTTACCGGGAGCGCGCGCCGCGCGCATGCTTTTCCTCTTTATATCTATGGGGGGGGGGGGGGGGGGGGGCGCATTTTTTTATCTCGCACTGGGAGCCAAATTGGCTAGAAACGGCCCTGACTAGGATTCACAGATGTTAAATGACATCCTGGCAGTTAAGTAGAGAACAGCTCATTCATTCTGATTTGCTGCAAAGCCCCACAGCTGCAGTGAGATATGGGGGCTTATGTAATAGCCTGCAAGGCTGTGTGAGAATTCCAGTGAGTCTGCCATATTTTTTAAAGCGGCAATAATTTGAAAGGCCTGAAAATCCATGGGACAACATTTATAAGTCAGGTCCAGCACTTTAGACAAAACCAGATAATTTCTTATCTCCCTGTCAGTTAAGTTATTGGTCACAGGCAGTTGTCCACGACGCCCACAGAGGGAGAATAAATTAGTGTGCCTGTCAGGATTGTGCCGGTCGGGATCCAGGTGTTGGTATTCCGACCGCTGGGATCTCGTCCGGCGGGATCTCGTACTGATCCCGGGCAATACTATGTCACTGCAAGTGTGGCAGATATAACATTTGCAGAGAGCGTTAGATTTGGGTGGGTTATTTTGTTTCTGTGCAGGGTACTCTGGCTGCTTTATTTTTACACTGCAATTTAGATTTCAGTTTGAACACACCCTACCCAAATCTAACTCTCTCTGCACATGTTATATGTGCTCCCCCCTCAGTGCACATGGTTTTGCCCAACTGCTAACAAATTTGCTCCTACAATCAGGTTTGAATTACCACCGCTTTCTCTGTCCACTTTGTCACTCTCCAATGCTTAGTAAATAGACTACTTTATTTCTCTCCACTTTATCACTCTCTAAGGCTTAGTACATCTCCCCCATAGTGACCACTTATTATCTCGGGCTGATTGTTAGGCTTGCTCCTACTATTCCCCATCCCAACTCTCCTCCTCCCCCTTTCTGCTTCTATTCATGAACCTTCTTTGCCTGACATACAGTTTTCACAGTAAGAGGTGTACACAAGTAACCCACGTGTTCCTCTGCCCCAGCCCTCCCCAAGTGTGCTTCTGCCCCTGCCCTTACCAAGTATGCTGCTGCCTATGCCCTCTCCAAGCATGCCTCTGCTCTCTCTCCAAGTGTGCCTCTATTTCTCTCCACAAGTGTAACCCTGTCCCTTCTAGTCAAACCCAAGTATGCATCTACCACAGCCCTCCGCAAGTGTGATTCTCCTCCTGCCTTCAGTCCCGAAATATTCCTTTGGGGCATGTATCTTCTGATGGCTGCCTGATTGTATATGCAAATACAGTGCATGTGGCCAATCTTTGTAGCCACAGACCAACCCTTAGCTGGGATATTCTCCGTATTTGTGTATAGTCTACTAATGTGTACGTAATTGTGATTGAGCTTGTGATGAATACGATGGGCGTCACTATATATTTTGTGGGTGGCAGCAGCACTTCCTAGCATTAGCAATTTCGTAGCCTAGAAATTCACACTTAGTAATGCATTAGTGTACACACATGAAATAGGCCTCTGTTTGAGAGCATTACAGTAGGTAAGTGGTGCTCTAGCGACAGTCGCTGTGACTGGACACTACGGTATTGTTCAGCAGTGATAAATTTATATTACATTGCCATAAGTTATTACTAACTAAGCACCCATAACGTCCAGCATCCACATGCTGTATCTGGAGCACCACTTAACCTAATATTCTGAAACAAAGAAAATATCCCTTGTGTTTTGCTGATATAATTATTATTGTATTGATACACTGAGCTTTATGGGTTAATTTTATATATATATATATATGAAATTTCCACACCCATGGTTGCAGGGTGGGAGACCCTTTATGATACAAGTTCCAGTGTTTTATAATAATTATCTTTACTCTGGATATACCTTTTGATGCTTCCGTATCTTCTTATAAAAAATTTTTTAATCCAGTGCACTGAATCATTTCATGCGTCTAGGTTGATCCAGTACTAAAGATGAAAAGGCTCTTATTAGAGTCTAAGTGGGAAACCACTTTTTAAGGTCCATTTTTTCCTTCTATATAAGAAGAGCCCACCTTTATATAAAGGTCGCTTTTTAAACATCCTTATTGCAGAACCACTGATGTAATATTTTGATCTCAATAATTTTTTTCTTCTTCCCCTGATGAAGTCAAACGAAACGCTTTGGATTTATCAGCTATAAATCAGTAATCCAGTTGATGATAACGCTCCCTTGTGCCAAGTTCACACCTTGTTAAGGTAAGGGAGTTCGTACATCTATATCACCAACTGGATATTTATGGAATCACCAAAAAATTTTCATGTATAATATTTCATAAGACCTTCTGTATAAGGCTTTTTATGAATTTATTTTGTTATTAAATAATTTTATTCTAATTGTTTGGGTGTTTTTTTGGTGAGGGGTTATCCACTGTAGGAATCCAGAAAACCTCATCTTCTACAGTATAAGATATATCCATTTGGAAGGACTTCCGTTCAATCTATACAGTACTACAGCGCACTCAGGAATTGTTTTTTCTGTTTATGTAAATTTGAGATTTGGCAACGGAGATCTCACCTGTAGTGCTGCTTTTTTCCTCTGGGCACAAGATAAGGATAATTTTTTGTGTTATATATATATATACACACACACACACACACACACACACACACACACACACACACACACACAACGCAGATAGATATCTATCTACAGTATCTATCTATATACTAAAAGTGAAAATATGTATGTATGTATGTATGTATGTATGTATGTATGATTGTATGTATGTATGTATGTATGTATGTATGTATGTATGTATGTATGTTTGTTCTTCATAGGCTCCTGCATGGCTTGATGGATCTGGACCAAACTTGGTACACATACCCTTCATTATCCAATTTTAAATATTGGCAGGGTTTACAGTACAAAAATCCACCCCTTTCCGGGCCAGGGCCACATACTGTATATACAGTATACACTGTATCTTATATATACATTTCATTGGTCTGTTTGCTTGTGTGTCTGTCCAGTTATGTATTCGGACACCCATGCACTGATTGGGATGAAACCAATGCAAGGTGGCCCAGATGGATCCTGGCAAAGTTTTAGGGGGGGGGGGGGGGTTAGGGTCTCAGTTGGACCTCATGGCGGAATGGGCTGGGCAGAACTTTGACCTAGGGAGCCTGTTCTGTGCCTTCCACTGGATCGATTTGGAAGAAAACTTCACAGAGTGGGTTCACTGGATCCCAGAAGACATACTAGGGGGGTTGGGGTCCCTGTTGGACCTCCTGTTGGTGTACACTGGACAGAACTTTGACTTGGGGAGCCTGTCCTGGGCCTTCCACTGGATGGATTTTGAAAAAAACTTCAGAGTGGTAACAGTGGATCCCAGAAGACATACTTGGGGGTTGGGGACCTGTATGACTGTCCTCAGGATATTAGCTGAGCTATGACTGTCCTAGATCATTGACAGGCAGTTAGCAAAACATTGTTTTTTTATTTTTATAGTGCAGGAAGCTATTGTTTAAGTGTGTCACACTGGTGCTGAGCATTAATTGCACACTGGCGTTGTTGTTTTTTTGGGTCATTATCCACAGTGCAGCTGCAACCTAGAGCTCCTAATATAGGGCAGCATTAACTTTTGGTGCACACTGTTGTTTTCTTTGTCACTGCCCACAGTGCAGGATAGAGCTCCTGATATATTACAGGGGCAACATTAACCGTTGGTGCATATGGTGTTTTTTGTCACTGCCTACATTGCAACCCAGAGCTCTTAATACAGGTCAGCATTAACCTTTCATTGGTGCACAGTGCACATGGTTTTTGGTGAAGTTGTAATTTGTGAAAAAACTGAAGAAGTTATTAGATATAAGCAGTGCACTATGAGTCCACAGTGTGAAATTTTCATTTGTGGAAAAAAAAACAGAATTTTTTCTTTGTTTTGTACAACTTGTGTTTGTTCAATAAAGTCCAGAAGGTGCTGTGCCCCACTATGTTAATAAATATAAGCACTGAGATGATATGGATCACGATCAGTCAATAGAAGAGCAGGAACAGCAACCAAGTACTACTGTAGTGCTGGGGCTGCTGCCGTCGTTATGATGGTGATATTAGTCTGTAGTACAGTACTTCAAGATCAACTGCAGCCAGTGCTCAAGGACATAGAGGGTTTAACGACAAAGGACAGAAAAAGGATTGTCTCTTCGTTGGCGCACTTTGAAAGAGAATTTTTTTTTTATATTTAAAATGTAACTTTTATTAATATTTAATGAATAAAAAATTGCCTAGCAATTGAGAAACATATAGGTGAAAAAAATGTGTAAATAAATTGTGCACTGGAGTGATTACATTTTAATCAGGTCCTATTTGATCAGGTCTATTGTGTGCCGAGCCCTTTAAAAAAGGTCTCGGCACACAATAGACCTGATCAAATAGTATGTGATTACAGGCTGTTATACACCTATCTAAAAGATCACTGTCAATGGAGTCATGATGCATGCTACATCTAGACCCATGCAATAGACATGATCTTATTGCATGTGGAAGATTAACTGACAAGGTTTACACCAGGGTCTTGAGCCAATGGAATTCCTTTAATAGGAACTATTGATGACATGCTTTTTCCCTGCCAATAATTCCATCTCATAGTATAAATAATTTACATCATGATATTTGGATGCACAACAAGGGACTAAATTTGTCCTATTATTTTTGACTTCAATACTTACCTTAGGTCTGTTTCATACTGGGATTACTCACCTTTATATAATACGTGCAAGATATGCTGTCTTGATTTATATTGATGCATAACAAGTACCAAGAACAGTTGATAATCTAATTATTTAATACTAATAAATAAATGCGTACAAAGTCAGCGACATTTATTCAGAATAAAATTGAGTGAAGCAATTGTTACAGCACAGTGAATCAGCTTTTATTAAATAAAAAATAAAAAAATTTCAAGCACAAAATTTAATCACTCCAGTGCACAATTTATTTACACATTTTTTTCACCTATATGTTTCTCAATTGCTAGGCAATTTTTTATTCATTAAATATTAATAAAAGTTACATTTTAAATATAAAAAAAAATCTTCTCTTTCAAAGTGCGCCAACGAAGAGACAATCCTTTTTCTGTCCTTTGTCGTTCTCCACTGTTATTGTCTATGGCAGCACCCCCTATGGATGTAAGCAGAATTGTGTATACATTAATACAATTTGGGGATTTCCTTAACGAATAAACTTACAAATTTTGTCTGGTGCAGAAGACATCCCTCTCCCCCATTTTCCCATATGTACCATAGAGGGTTTAAGACAGGGCACCTGAAATCAAAACAATACTTTACAATGCTAAAGAAAAAACATCACCTCAAATAAAGGGAAAGCTGACTACCAAAAAAGTACAAATGGCAACACTTGAATACACCATTATATAAAGGTGGGTACACACTGGTAGATATATCTGCCGATCAATTGATCGGCAGATATATCTATGGACGGATCGGATAGTGTGTTGAGCATACACACTGCCCGATCCATTAGGGACTGACGTCATGAACTGGGCGGGCGTGTACACACGCCGGCCCAGTTCAGCTTTCAATCACCGACGGCTGGGTGCATCTCCACCTGGTCACTACCTCTTGCTTCAGTTTGTGGCATGGCAAATGGCAAATTGAAATGTTCTCGCAGCCAATGCAATCTTCTACATGTGTTTGCTGAATGGATGACGAAAATTTCACAAACATTTTCAGACCACAGACAGCATCTCCTGCACACCCGTCATTTAAAAAAAATTCCAAACCACAAAGCTTATTGTATAGGAAAAACATACGATGTGTTCAAATTCACCCACGTGCTATGACATCCCTGAGTTTTTCTAACAGGTTGTAATCTTTAGTTTGACCAGTACCGCTTGTTCACATACAGTATCTGTGATTAAGTGGATAGTGGGTACAATGGCATTTTGTAGGCCAATAATTTGTTATTATTTTTTTCCAGAACAGGCGAGGTATTGATGTCGGTAAAACGGAATGGAGATGGAAATTGGTAGTGATCAGAGGTGTAGCTAGATGCCATGGTGGCCGGAGCAAGGGTATGTTTTGGCACCCCCTCCCCTGTACTGAATTGGGTGCATGTTACATTTGAAAAGAAAAAAATATTTAAAAATCCTAAATTGGTGACAGGTTCTTGTGGATCTCAGGGCCAAAGTTTACTTTGGGAGCCCCCCTATGAATAATATAGGGGCATTGCTTTATGAGGAAGGGGCATGGTCACAGAATAGTACCAATTCAGATTACACCGCACAGTATTGTACGTTATTCACATTACACCACAGTAGTCTTTTATTCACATTACACCACACAGTAGTACCCATTTTACATTTTACGCCACACAGTAGAGCCCCTTATACTCAGTACGCCACACAGTAGAGCCCATTATACATGTTACACAACACAGTAGAGCCCCTTATACATGTTATACAACACAGTAGAGCTGGATCTCAGGGCCAAAGTTTACTAATGCAGAGAGAGGTGCTGCAGTATCTATGTAGAGAGAGCTGCTGTAGCAACCAGTGCAGAGAGGGTTGCTGCAACAGCAGGGGTAGAGAGGGGTGCTGCAGTAGCCGAAGCAGAAAGAGATGCTGCAGCAGCCGAGGCAGAAAGAGATGCTGCAGCAGCCGGGGCAGAAAGAGGTGCTTCAGCAGCTGAGGCAAAAAGAGGTGTTGCAGCAGCTGGGAAAGAGAGAGGTGCAACAGCAGCTGGGACAGACAGAGGTGATGCAGCAGCCAGGGCAGAAAGAGGTGCTGCAGCAGCAGGGGCAGAGAGTGGTGTAGGAGGACCTGCTGCACAGCTACAAGCAGACAGTGGTATATATAAAGAGGGCGGGCTGAGCTCCGGCATGTGCTGGCTGCCAGTGTCACCTGTGGTCTGCCCTGTTCCCTACCTAGTCTCTGAGTCCGAGTCAGTGTGCACCCCTTTGCTTTTCCTCCTCCTGCTCTGCGGATGTCTGTACAGCAGCCCATAGTATAGTAGGTGAAGTGGCGGGGCAAGCTTCGCGCCCTCTAACTTTTTTGGCACCTGGAGCTCGCGGCCCACAGGGGCCACCCTCGCTACACCCCTGGTAGCGATGACACAGATCCTCAATTAACCATCTAAAACCAGATGCACTGATGACCTGCTGGCCATACTACCCCCCCCCCCCCCCCCCCGATACATTTTCTTAGTCAATTAAACATTTAAATGAAATGGAGAATTGACTGCATAGGAAAGAGTTAAACATCTGGTGAGGGGTGGACCTAGCTGTGAGGAAAGTACAGCCTTTTTTGAAGGGGAGGGTTTGATATATATAGGGAAGGTGAGGCCATTTTAGCTCTCTCTTGTGGTGATTTGCCTGGTTTGGTGAGTGCTGCAGTGCAGATAATTTTGTCACATTCGTGAGAGTGTTTATCAGCCACTTTGTCCCCTCTGCCTTTTAATCATCCCTGCTAGATTATGTCTGCCCGCCCTCAGCGTTCTGCCCGGCTTCCGGCTCGGTACCGCTGTTCTGGCGGTCGAGCTGGGCCGGGTGATGCGGTGGGTGGCCTGGGGGACGGGGCTCCGTCCCCCGGGGCCTCCACGAACGCGGGCACGGGCGCAATGCGGCGGACCAGGTTGGCCTCGCTGCTGGGGGCCGGGCCGGCTGTGCCGGCCAGGCGCGGGCGGCGTGGGGGGCCGGAGGTCCTTTCAGGCCGCCCGGAGGTTGACGGGCATCGGCCCTCGCCTCCGGGAGCGGCAGAGTCCGCGGCGGCGTTGGGCGCCCGCGGGCGCGCGCATGCGCACCGCGGAGGGCGCTCGGCGGTTAGTGCAGGCCCGGCCCCTATCGCTCCCCCCTTGCCGCGGCCGAGTGAAAGTGCCGGGCGGGGGGAGAGGGCGGGACGGGGATCGGGTGGTCGCCGCGCGGGGCCTGTCTTGGAGCCTCGCGCGGCGGCTGTGAGCGAAGCACCGGCCGGGGGCTCAATGGCGGGAAGAAGTGGGACGCGCGCACGAGGTGCGCGCCCACGCTCGCCCCAGGCGGCGCCGGCCGCGCACGGGTGCGCGCAGCGGCGCCGCCAGCACCTCTGTCCCCGCTAATAACTCCCCGGCTGCCGGAATCCGGCAGGGGGAGGGGGAGGAGCAGGGGGGTGCAGCGGTTTCCTCTAGGGGACAACGCTGGGCAGGAGAGGATTATACAGGCAGATGGGAACACGGCAGTGAGCGGTGTGGGGGCGCGCGCACGGTATGCGCGCGAGCCCACCACGGGCCGTGCAGTGCGCGGGGGAACGAGAGCAGCTGCGCCGCGGTTTTTCCTGTCTCCCCATATCACTCCACCGGAGCCGGGATACAGCGGCTTTCGGGGGAGGAGGGGGGACAGGGAATGGGTTAGTGGCCGCAGGGCCGCGGTACGCGCCGCTTTGCATGGCAACGGGTCCTCCCCAGGATCGGGGAATATTTCTGATCTGCACGGGGAGGAGGCGTTTTCGGAGGGGGAGAGTGAGTGGTCCGACAGGGGGGCCCCCGCTTTCCCGCCGGGGCGGCGGACGTCGGGTCCCCGGGTCACGTCTGGCGGGCGCGGGTTCGCGCCCAGGCGCGGGCCGGGGGTTCTTCGGTGGCCGTTGCCGAGTGTCACGGCAGGCGGGATCCTTCCGGGGCGCTGGTGTCGGCTCTGGCCACGGTGGTGGAGGCGTTGGGGCCGCTAGCCGCAGTAGCCTCCCCGAGGGCGGCGGGGAATTCCGGCCAGTCTGCGGGGGCAGGCGGGTCTGGCAGGCGGAGGGCCTCAGCGGCGCAGCGGGTGGCACGAGCCTGCCGAGAGCTTGGAGCGGCTGCTGCGGAGTTGGAGCTAGGTCCGGAGTAGGACGGGCAAGGGCGCGCGGCCACAGCGCCCCCCACACGTGGGGCCCGGCATGCGCCGCGAGCGCGGGCCGGGTCCCCCTCTGCTTTGTCTTTTACAGGGGACCACGAGGAAGTAGGGATGGCAGACTCCGTGGAGGACGACGTATGGGCTGACGCGGATGAGGATTCCAGGTCGGAGCGGTCGATGGCATCAGGTGAGTTGGTGCAGTCGGTATCGGTTTCTTCCACGAGCTCGAGTTCGCGCAGCTCTTCTTCTTCCTCCTCTTCATCTTCTCTGTCGTCGCAGGCGTCCGAAGTAAGTAGCACTACTAGGGCGAAGAAGAGGGCGGCAGATTTGCCAAGCGGGTAGCAAAGCAGCAGAAGAGGCGTAAGCAGCGCAAGCGGGTTAGCGAGGAAGCTCGTCATGCCAAGAAGCGCTTCGATTTGCCCGGGGTCGTTCGCTGCGACTACACCGCAGTAATGCGGGGGCTGCGGGACAGCTGCTGCAAGAAGATTCGTAGGGGTGACTTCGTGGACGTGTTCGTATTAACAAAGGGCATGAAGAAGGATTATAAGGCGGCGGCCGCGAAGAAGGGCATTGGGGCTGAGGCTTTCCGGTCCTTCGATAATTGGCTGGCCGGTTTCTGGGTATTTGCGGCGTGCTACTTGGAGGATAGGCCGGAAGAGCACATGAATGTAATCCGGTATCTGCATCTCGTACACGACATGCAGCGCACATCCTCGGGCTCGGAGTGGCGTCGGTATGATCAGGAGTTTCGGGAGAAGCAGGACGGTTTGCGGGTCATGGACTTCGGATTCAAGGATGTGGAGGTCTGGCTCAAAGTAACCCGGGCCTTGCAGCAGGAGGAGGAACCCCGGAAACAGGGGGCGGACGGGCGACGCGCAGGGTCATCAGCCCAGGGGTCCGGCGCGGACGGCGGATTTGCCAAGGCAGGTGGATCGGCCGTCCGTGCAGGAGGGCGTTCCGCCACGAGAGGAAAGTGTTTCGCGTTTAACAGCGGAACATGTTCCTTTGGCAAGCAGTGTCGTTTTCGACACTCCTGCCTGCAGTGTGGCGGATCCCACCCAGCCTCCTCCTGTTTCAAAGGCGGTAGACAGGGGGCGCGGGGTAAGCAAGCGTACCCCAGGCAGGCCGCGAGCGGGACCGCTCTGCAGAGCTCCAACACCAATTAAGTTGGGGACTATGGGCAGGTGATTGGAATTGTATCCGAATAGAGAGGATGCAAATTTTTTGTTTGACGGTTTTAAGTTTGGCTTTCGCTTGCCTGTTGCGAGTGAGGTGTCCGTGCGGGCACAGAGGAACCTCCAATCTGCCCGAGCCTTGCCGGGAGTGCTACGGGAGAAAGTGGATAAGGAGGTCAGGTTGGGCAGGATGGAGGGACCGTTTATGTCACCCCCGGTGGATGATTTGGTCATCTCTCCGGTCGGGGTGGTTCCTAAGAAGACTCCAGGCGCTTTCCGGCTCATCCAGCGTCTTTCTTACCCGTTAGGGGCGTCGGTCAATGACACAATACCGCCGGCTCATTGCTCGGTGGTGTATCAGTCATTCGACGAGGCGCTAGAGATGGTCCGCAGCTACGGGACCGGGGCCCTCATGGCTAAGATTGATGTTGAATCAGCTTTTAGGTTATTGCCATTGCATCCGGACTCATTCCGTTTTATGGGTTTCCGGATTGGGGCGGAGTATTTCATCGACAAATGTTTGCCGATGGGATGTTCCGTTTCATGCTCATTTTTCGAGCGTTTTAGCACGTTTCTTCATTGGTGCGTGGAGTCTTCGTCAGGGGGTCACGGGGTTGCCCATTACCTCGATGACTTTCTGTGTGCGGGTCCGGCTAATGCTACACGGTGCGGCGACTTGCTTTTTAGCATCCGAGCTCTCTTTTACCACTTCGGTGTTCCCGTGGCCATGGACAAAACAGAGGGTCCGGCCTCCTGTTTGTCATTTTTGGGGATTGAAATTGACACGGTGGCGGGAGAGTGTCGGCTGCCCCGGGACAAGCTTTCGAAGCTCCGCGACACCATTTGCCGGTTCGAAGGGTCGCGTAAAGTCACGCTGCGGCAGGCACAGTCCTTGCTGGGCATGTTGAACTTCGCTTGTCGGGTAATACCGATGGGCAGGGTTTTCTGCCGGAAGCTTGAAAGGGCGACGGCGGGGTGTGCCAGGCCACATCATTTTGTGCGTTTGTCCTCCGAAATAAAAAGGGATTTGGCCATATGGGCCTCGTTCCTGGAGGATTTCAACGGGGTGTGTATATGGCAAGCGCCAGCGGTGGACAGCGAGCGGTTGCAGCTGTTCACCGATGCAGCGGGTGCCTCTGGATTCGGTTGCTTTCTGGAGGGATCTTGGTGCGCGGCATCCTGGCCGGCAAAATGGCATAGCGAAGGTCTAACAAAAGATCTGGTGCTTCTGGAGCTTTTTCCCATTATGGTGGCGTTGGAGGTCTGGGGCGATCGGCTGGCTAATCGCAGCATATTGTTTAGATGCGATAATCTGGGCGTGGTGCATGCGATTAATAACCAGAGGGCAAAGTCGTTGGTGGTTCTGCGGGTGCTAGGGCAATTGCTTTTGACATGCTTGCGTAGGAACCTGTGGTTCCGCGCGCAGCATGTGCCCGGTTTGGAGAATGGAATTGCCGACGCTTTGTCGCGAGGACAGTGGGAGAGGTTTTGGTTGTTGGCACCCGAGGCCGACGAGCAAGGTTTTCATTGTCCCGGTTATGTTTGGCAGGTGATCGGGCCGGACTGGAGGGTCTAGCGTTGCGGTCAGTCGCGCCAGCCACGCTCAAGGCTTACGGACAAGCTTGGAGCGAGTGGGAGGAGTTTGTCCAAGGTCGTCAGCAACAAGGTAAGAGCAGGCATCGGCTGATGCTTTCTTTTATTTGGCAGCTGTATGTTTCGGGTAGGTCCCGAGCGGTGGTATCCCGGTACTTGGCTGGGGTCTCGTTTTTCTGCAAGCTGCGGGGCGTCCCCGATGTGACAAAAAGCGATGTTCTGCGGAAGGCAATGAAAGGGTGGGCGCGAGTAGCGCCGACGCCACCGGATAGGAGGCGGCCCATCGATGCGGCTTTGTTGCCGGCCGTCATCGCGGCGGTGGGGCGAGTCGCGTCGTCCAGGTTTGAGACGCTTTTGTTCAGTTTGGCGTTCTCAATGGCTTACCACGGGGCCTTTAGGGTTTCGGAGTTGGTAGCGCCTTCCAAGAGAGCAGATTCGCGCATGCTGGTCGGAGATGTGGTAGTGGGTGAGAGGTCCTTGCTGTGCAGATTGCGGCGCTCTAAGACGGACCAAGTGGGGAGAGGTCGCTGGGTCACTTTGGTTCCGGCGCAGGAGGAGAGCGTTTGCCCAGTAGGTCTGGCTGTGCAATATGTGGCGGTGCGACCTGTTAGGAGGGGGTCATGGCTATTGCATTATGACGGGCTGCCGGTGACGAAATACCAGTTTCGTTGGATGCTGAGTCGTTGTTTGGCGAGCTTGGGCCTCCCACCCGCTGCGTTCGGTACCCATTCCTTTCGAATAGGCGCTGCGACGTCGGCTGCGGCGGCGGGTTTGTCCAGAACTGAAATCCAGGCGGTGGGGCGATGGAAGTCGTCAAGTAACAGACGATATATTCGCCCCGTTGCATGAGAGGTCGGATTGCGCGTGGTGCTTTGTTTATTTGCGTTTGTATTATGTTGTTACAGTTCTGTAAGTTATGGTATTGTGCGTCTGTTGGTGTCCCCCTTTTTTATCCTACTCAGGGATTAGCTACTCGTCGTTGCTGGCATGAGTCGGCGGCGGGGGTCTGGAGTTATTTTGCGATTTTTTGCCTGACTTGACGGACTGAATTCTAATCTACAATTCGGCTAATCTGTTCTAATCAGAGTCCCTCAGCAGGTCTTTACGCTTTCACCTCCAGCTGAGTTATTACATGTGTTTCCCATCTTATACCCCCCCCCTGTTTTAATTTCGTTTGATTTTATTTTGAACTTCCCCTTTGTGTGTCTATGTTCGCTTCAAATTGGCTAGAAGCATGGTGCAGATCGGCTAGGCCGTGACTGCTGCAATAGCGAGATCTAAAGTTTTTTCTTTTTGGCAGATCCTTCAGGTGAACGCAATTAATTAAGCTTTTAGTAATCAATTTTAACCCTCTTTTCCCCTTCAGGTTGGTTTGAAGACAATTTGGCTATTTGGGTGGTCGGCCACTCTTATGTATACTGGGCAGCCAAGTTTGTGGCCTCGGAGGGGGCTCAGGCGTTGCCTGGAGCACAGGGTGTTAGATGGCTTGGCTGGCGAGGGATGATGTGGAGCGAGCTGAAGAGTAGGCTAGTTAGTCAGGCCAGCAAGCATGGAGTCCCTAGGGTCTTGGTTGTCCATCTAGGTGGCAACGACCTGGGGAAGAGGACATCCTTGGATCTGCGGTGGGCCATGATACAAGATCTGGCAAGTGTGGCCGCGGCATGGACCAATTGTGTGTTGGTTTTTTCATTGATGGTGCCGAGGTTGAGTTGGAGGGGTGTGGCGGATGGTCGCTAGATTGATGAGGCCCGGAAAAAGGTGAACGGGGCGGTGGCGAAGTGGGTACTGTCCCACGGGGGCAAGGTAGTTTGCCACCCTAGGATTCGGTTCAGAGACAGTCACCTTTTTCGGCCTGATGGGGTACATCTATCCAATGAGGGGATGATGTTTTTCCTGGAGGATCTGGGTTTCGTTTTGCAGGAGTTAGGGTAGGTTATGGTGGCGGTGCGAAGACTTTGGGGATGAGTCTTTCGCTGTTGGCGGTAAAGAACGGCAGTTTTGTATTTGTATGGTAAGCTGTAGTGTTTTACAGTTTGGTGTGGTTTAGGTGCACTCACCTCCATCGACTTATTGGCCGCTTGACCACCCGTCCGGGAAGGCAGCGGCAGGGCACCCAGGAGCGGTGGGTAGTCACTGTGGGGGTTGAGTTGTCACCTATTACCGGTTTGTGATAGTTGTAGTAAAATTAGGATGGTTTCGAATTTTTAGTATTTTAAGGTTAATTTAGGTTAATAGAGCCGTTCTTTTTGCTGCCACCATATGCCGGCTGGATCGGCATCTTAATAAAATTTTCTATTACAGGTTTGCTACTGGTTAGGGTCAAATAAATAGCTAGCAATTTTTCTGCCAAAATTCAAGTCTCCGTGTCTTTATTTCTGGTTTTGAAGGTAATGAATGCTTTACTTTAAAAGAAGGGGGTCCACCAAATATCACTAGGATGTTTATAACTATCAATCTTTTCATTTACAGCAACTGAGCAGAGAAAAGGCCATACAAGAAGAAAGAATTTTCAATCATTAATGCTAACCCCAATGCTTCCATTCATTAAAAATGTTCGGAATCAAATAATCTGATCTGTAGATTTAAAATGTGCAGAGAGATTGAGACTAGAGATGTATCCAAATTCAAATCTAAATTGCAGTGTAAAAATGAAGCTGCCCAGTATTTGTGTCCTACATGCAGCCACAATTAACCCTGCATATAAAAATAATAATACTAATAATAATAATTACGGGTTGAGTCTCCCTTATCCAAAATGCTTGGGACCGGAGGTATTTTGGATATTGGATTTTTCCGTATTTTGGAATAATTACATACCATAATGAGATATCATGGCGATGGGACCTAAATATAAGCACAGAATGCATTTATGTTTCATATACACCTTATACACACAGCCTGAAGGTCATTTTAGCCAATATTTTTAATAACTTTGTGCATTAAACAAAGTGTGTGTACATTCACACAATTCATTTATGTTTCATATACACCTTATACACATAGCCTGAAGGTCATTTTAGCCAATATTTTTAATAACTTTGTGCATTAAACAAAGTGTGTATACATTCACACAATTCATTTATGTTTCATATACACCTTATACACACAGCCTAAAGGTCATTTAATACAATATTTTTAATAACTTTGTGTATTAAACAAAGTTTGTGTACATTGAGCCATCAGAAAACAAAGGTTTCACTATCTCAGTCTCACTGAAAAAAGTCCGTATTTCGAAATATTTGGATATGGGATACTCAACCTGTATTTGCATCTCTTGCACTGCATCATGGTTTGTCCAGGTGCACACTGACTTCCTTTTTCTTGCTTTACTTCCAAATCAGAATCAGGCCTATTAGTAGAATCTTCTTGGAGCTGTCTATCTATGAGGCTTACTTGTTAAATTGAGGCTATAAGGGTGTGACATATAGCTAACATATAGTAGTTGAGTATGAATGTGGCCCAGTGATTCATTTTGTAGACACATAAGACGGGATGTAATGGCGTCCGAGTTGTCCAGAGGTGCAGGATGCCAGCCGAAATCTGACTTTTTTTTAAAAGTGCCAGTCATGGTTTTGCCCTGTAAATGACTGTCACTTTAAAAAAAAACGTCCGAGTTCAGCCAGTATCTCACACCTTCAGCCAACTCGGACACCATTACATCCATGTTTTGCAAAAAAAAAATGCACCATTGTACAGTACATTAGATATGTTGGTAGAGGCTTAAGTACATTCACCTGGTCTTCAATTGAGTTCCCCATCGACATTTTGAAATTATAGGTCATTTATTTCCTGAACATGTACATAAGATGTTTGCAAAACAAGGATGCCTTTTCCAGATCAGTTGATGGTGAAGTTACGACCCTTTGTTTTGTTTTTTAACTGTACAGTAGCTGTTTCCAAATCACCAAAGATACTGACCAGTGCAACAGTATAGCGTGTATATGTGTTGCTTCTTTCTTGCTCTTTTATGTGGACTTCCTGGCAAAGACTTGGAAACGTTTACATTAGGAGAACTTCAGCTTTGACTGTCAGAGCAGGTCACTCATCAATCAACAGAGTACACTTTCTTCATTTCTTTTAGATACAATATTAGATTCATCATCCACACTGCCAGAAATGCTTTGCTATAAAAAATGTATAGAACGTAATTTATTTTCATTAATATCTAACAAGTAACCACATGAATACTACTCTCAAAGCACCACACTTGGTTTAAGAATTGCAATTGTTTGAAACTATGGAGAATGTGGATCTTCTTTGGCTACAGCCACTCAATCTGCTGTTCCTACAAATCAATGCAAAAATAATCTCAGAAAAAATTAAATAAAATATATATATATATATATATATATATATATATATTAGTATATGCATATATAAACATGAATCTGACACTTTGTGGAACAGTGGAAAGCCTAAGCCTATAGATTGTGTAAGGCAGCTATCGAGCTATTGAGCAGGGTCCTCTTACATCTTTGTCTATTACCCAGTGGTAGATTTACTTAAGCTTCTAAAACAGACAAGTGAGGAAATTGCCCATAGCAACCAAAACGATTTTGTTTAGAATGTTATTGGTTGCTATGGGCAACAAAACCACTTTATAAATTAAAAAAACAATTTTAAATAATATAATAGTATTTAATATAACATATTCAGAACATAAACAATATTACAATGTATCATAATGAAAAGTCACAATAAAAACCTAAACGTTGCAATCTGAAAGCAACTGCGATCTATTCTTGGATTAGTAACACATTTGATATGTTTTGTATATACAGTGACCTTCAGAGGGATAGTAATTTTTTGTTGGTAGTGCACTTGAGAAACGGTGGTAATATGTCCAAACATTCTTTATATGAATTTGTAGTATGTGCCAACTGTAACTTAGTAGCAACTCCTGCGGCCACAGTGGGTTGATAAATAGAGCAGTAATCCTCCGCCTGGTAATAGCAGCCTTATTTTGTCTGTTTTAGAAGCTTTAGTAAACCTACCCCCCAGTCTTGTTTTCTTACTACAGGTTGAGTCTCCCTTATCCAAAATGCTTGGGACCGGAGGTATTTTGGATATGGGATTTTTCCGTATTTTGGAATAATTGCATACCATTATGAGATATCATGGCGAAGGGACCTAAATCTAAGCACAGAATGCATTTATGTTACATATACACCTTATACACACAGCCTGAAGGTCATTTTAGCCAATATTTTTTATAACTTTGTGCATTAAACAAAGTGTGTCTACATTTACACAATTCAGTTATGTTTCATATACACCTTATACACACAGCCTGAAGGTCATTTAATACAATATTATTAATAACTTTGTGTAATAAAGAAAGTTTGTGTACATTGAGCCATCAAAAAACAAAGGTTTCACTATCTCACTCTCACTCAAAAAAGTCCGTATTTCGGAATATTCCGTATTTCGGAATATTTGGATATGGGATACTCAACCTGTATTTTGTTCCCAACAGTTAAGTGCAATGGAATATTCTTTTGCTGTATAAATAAAATAATTGATAATAAACATAAAAGTTGGGAATGTCGGAAAGGGTGTTGTGTCACACAGGTGCTTTGAAAAACATAAGCATCTATAGCTCTCAAAAGTCTCTGATATATTTACATAAATTGGAAAGGCTCAGGAAACATTGCATGCAGAGATTTCTAAGAGTAAGCCCTGCTGTATAACAAAGTATGTGTTCCCCATTCCCTTCAATATTTCGGTACAAAGTGATTTGAGAGCTACAGTATGAATGTAAAATTTGCAGATAGAAAAGTGGTAGCATTCAAGCACCATGTCAGACCACCCTAAAGCTCTACAAATGTCTTCTCAGCTCTTAAACCTCTTGGATTTGTTGTAATGGAAATGTTGTATGAGTCATATACAGTATGTCGGTTTGTTAGTGCATCGTTTGCTAAGTTTTAGAGATCCATCTTTTTCTCTCTCTTTCTTATTTTCTCGCTTCCTATGTCAAAACTGGAATTTACATGTTGATTTAGCTAAATGCATATGGAGAAGAGCATGTGTAAATGCTTCTTGACTGCACATCATTGCATTTACAATAAACACAGGAATAGCATGGATCCAATTTCCCCGGATCAATCCATTACAGAAGTATGTCTGTGGATTAGACATACTATAGCCAGGATGTGAAGCAAGTTGAAGTGAAGAAAAGAAAACTGCGGGGCAGTGTTATTTTGGGACATGAAAATTCCACTGGTGAAATGTTATGGTTGAGGGCCCAAGAGTTTGTTTTTATACTGCCACTCACTAAAAGGGGTGGGCCAGTCACCAGAGGGTGTGGGGCAAGTAAACTTAGCACATGGAAATAAATGCACAGAGAGGGTAGCATTTCGTCAGCTACAGTGCATGATATGGCCCCACCCCCAGTGACCATAGTGCATGTATAATGGCCAATCTCTTGAGCTAATTTTAAATAAATATTTAAAGTAAATATAGTGGAAGCTCCACTTATAGCGTATAATGCAGCTGACTGTATACAAGTGTAAAATATAACTATTTAGTTCCAGCTTTCCCTTTCTAGCATGCTGTGATTGTAGTTCCACAAAGCTGAAGAGCCAGAGGCACTAATCAAAGTTATGTCCACTTACCTTGTAATTTTGTATTCTGGTCAGAGGCGTACTGTAACTAGGGAAGGTGCAAGGGTGCGGACCGCATCCGAGTGTCACCCTCGGAGGGACGTGCAGTGAGGTAAATGGCTCAGGAGGCATTGGCTAGTACCAGAGTCAGATTGACACGCAAAATATGTGAGCCAAAGGGTACATCTGGGCATTACACAGAGGTGCAGCAGTATAAACTCCTGGGAATTTGCTGACTTTTGATCAGAGATGTGCAGAAAAGATAGGCACTGCCTCCCCTGCCAGAGACTTTTTACTGCAGAGTTTTGGCTATAAAAAAGATTTATATAATGCAAAGAACATATTTCAAACAAATTCTTTGTATTTTTCATATACTTTATACAGTCAAAACTCTGGCACAAACGTTAGTATGACAGGAAAGGCTCTGCCTCACCCTACCGCATGTCACTGTGGGTGACACCAAAATGGCAGCTCCTCCTCAGTGACTGGGAGCCAGTTGCTGCACTGTGACATTATCTGAACCGCCTGGCTCCTGTCACTGAGAAGGAGCCAGCAATGCAGCAGGGGGCAATATCTCTGGGAATGCTGGGCACGCCCCTGGAGCAATGTAACCACGTCCCTTCTAACGAGGCCATGCTCCTTTTTAGGCAGAGGAGGTTCTTTTACCGCACAAGATGTCGCCAGACTCAGGGACGACACTGATTCTGGCTGGTCTGCTTTGCCTCTGCGGCTTCTCTGTGCAATGCAGGGCAACAGAGAGTTGTGACAAGTTTGCATTGCACTACAAAGTGAATGCAATATGTACAGTAATCTGAAGTCTGATTATTTTTTTTATGGTCAGTATACTAAAATAGACAAACCACAGATTTAAAAATAATTAATTGAACATTTGTATATTTAAATAAACATAATTTTAAAACTGCTTTCAAGTGCACATTGCACAATAACATTAATAACATGACCAGGAAGAAAGTACTATATGAAAGTAAGAAATTGCCACTCAAATATATAGCGATACATTTTTCATATAGAGCCCCTTTGTGATGGTTTGTAAAATGTTTTTTAGCAGCATTTCACGTGATACAAATGGTATCTGGTCAGGATCCCGGCAGTCAGGATCCTGGCAGACAAAATCCAGACGCCCGAATCCCAACACTACTCGAAATGCTGGCACCAGCATCCCAACTAGGGACCCAATCCCAGGACCGGAATCCCAACCATCGGAATCCCGATCAAGTTTTTGCCTGCCTGCCAGACAGGTAAGTCGCAGGAAGGGGGAGGGGGGGGGAGTTAGCTTTAGGCTGCGGGTGGGGGGTGGTGGGGGCTAGGGTTAGGCTGCGGGGAGGGTTGGTTAAGCTTAGGCTGCACTGGGGGGAGGGATAGGGTTAGGCTGTCGGGGGTTGGGGAAGGTAACTGGTGCATTGGGGAAAGGTAAGTATACTTACCTTGCTCCTGTTG
Source organism: Pseudophryne corroboree (assembly GCF_028390025.1). Taxonomy (NCBI): domain Eukaryota; kingdom Metazoa; phylum Chordata; class Amphibia; order Anura; family Myobatrachidae; genus Pseudophryne; species Pseudophryne corroboree. The sequence continues at coordinate 533,576,407 of NC_086445.1, forward strand.
GGATTCTCACCGTCGGGATGCAGTGGACGGTGTTTTGCCCACCGGTATAACAAGCACCAGCATATCGAACCCAAACCATACAAATGACCTTATAACAACAGTTTATTTAAAAAAAAAAAAAAATTGTGGATACTCAGCGATACTAACCCAAAACCATAATTGCTTACTTATCACTTTGTTATAATTTCAATAATAGTGAAAAATCTCAAAATAAATTACATTTATTTGAAACATATATATATATATATATATATATATATATACACTGCTCAAAAAAATAAAGGAAACACTAAAATAACACATCCTAGATCTGAATGAATGAAATATTCTTATTAAATACTTTGTTCTTTACATAGTTGAATGTGCTGACAACAAAATCACACAAAAATTATCAATGGAAATCAAATTTATTAACCCATGGAGGTCTGGATTTGGAGTCACACTCAATATTAAAGTGGAAAAACACACTACCGGCTGATCCAACTTTGATGTAATGTCCTTAAAACAAGTCAAAATGAGGCTCAGTAGTGTGTGTGGCCTCCACGTGCCTGTATGACCTCCCCACAACGCCTGGGCATGCTCCTGATGAGGTGGCGGATGGTCTCCTGAGGGATCTCCTCCCAGACCTGGACTAAAGCATCCGCCAACTCCTGGACAGTCTGTTGGTGGATGGAGCGAGACATGATGTCCCAGATGTGCTCAACTGGATTCAGGTCTGGGGAACGGGCGGGCCAGTCCATAGCATCAATGCCTTCATCTTGCAGGAACTGCTGACACACTCCAGCCACATGAGGTCTAGCATTGTCTTGCATTAGGAGGAACCCAGAGCCAACCGCACCAGCATATGGTCTCACAAGGGGTCTGAGGATCTCATCTCGGTACCTAATGGCAGTCAGGCTACCTCTGGCGAGCACATGGAGGGCTGTGCGGCCCCCCAAAGAAATGCCACCCCACACCATTACTGACCCACTGCCAAACCGGTCATGCTGGAGGATGTTGCAGGCAGCAGAATGTTCTCCTTGGCCTCTCCAGACTCTGTCACGTCTGTCACATGTGCTCAGTGAGAACCTGCTTTCATCTGTGAAGAGCACAGGGCGCCAGTGGCGAATTTGCCAATCTTGGTGTTCTCTGGCAAATGCCAAATGTCCTGCATGGTGTTGGGCTGTAAGCACAACCCCCAGCTGTGGACGTCGGGCCCTCATACCACCCTCATGGAGTATGTTTCTGATCGTTTGAGCAGACACATGCACATTTGTGGCTTGCTGGAGGTCATTTTGCAGGGCTCTGGCAGTGCTCCTCCTGTTCCTCCTTGCACAAAGGCGGAGGTAGCGGTCCTGCTGCTGGGTTGTTGCCCTCCTACGGCCTCCTCCACATCTCCTGATGTACTGGCCTGTCTCCTGGTAGCGCCTCCATGCTCTGGACACTATGCTGACAGACACAGCAAACCTTCTTGCCACAGCTCGCATTGATGTGCCATCCTGGATGAGCTGCACTACCTGAGCCACTTGTGTGGGTTGTAGACTCCGTCTCATGCTATCACTAGAGTGAAAGCACCACCAGCTTTCAAAAGTAACCAAAACATCACCCAGAAAGCATAGGAGCTGAGAAGTGGTCTGTGGTCACCACCTGCAGAACAACTCCTTTATTGGGGGTGTCTTGCTAATTGCCTATAATTTCCACCTGTTGTCTATTCCATTTGCACAACAGCATGTGAAATTGATTGTCAATCAGTGTTGCTTCCTAAGTGGATAGTTTGATTTCACAGAAGTGTGATTGACTTGGAGTTACATTGTGTTGTTTAAGTGTACCCTTTACTTTTTTGAGCAGTGTATATATATATATATGCACAATGACATTAAATGCTTTATGCAAGTATTAAAGGATTTTTTTTAAATGACTGAATGGTTTTCATATGTTAACAGAAATAGGTATTGTGGTGGAACAATTGCTACAAAAAAAACAATTATTAAAATCAGATATGGCCAGGAAGAGCTGCGCCCTCTATGGCAGGTATTCCCAACCTCGGTCCTCAAGGCACACTAAGTAAGAGATTCAATTGTTTGAAAAGTCAGTTGGGAGTCTGTTTTTTCCTATCTAATAGACAGGAAAAAACACACACCCAACCGACTTTTTCAAACATTTCAATTTCCCCCTAACAGTCCAGGTCTTAATGATATCCAGGCTTGAGCACACGTGACTTAATCAGTAGCACAGTTATTTTGATTTAATAATTACCAGTTACAGAATATAAAATCAGAATGACTGTATATTTTGGTCCAGATTCAGAGGTGGACGCTGTGGCGGCATCAGATTCAAGTGGCCAATGATTTTGCCCATATGTCCGCACTGTACATGCATCGCAATGGTTACTGCATAAAGAAGCAGATCAAAATTGCACACAGATACATGCAATTTCTGGGTACCAACTGGGGGGAGGGGGGCGGGTAGCTGGCCATATGTGGATGTAGTCCATAGTCGCAATCAGCGATTGCACCAAGCGACGCTGCCACATTCAGATGAAGATTCTGCCTCCATAGAGTTGGTGCAGTCTCCAATGTTGTTTTCCCTTAATTTCATAAATGAAAAGACATGAGGGAGATGTATGAAGCAGTGAAAAGAGTGGAGAAGTGAGCCAGTGGAGAAGTTGCTCGTAGCAACCAATCAGCTGCTACCTATAATTTTGTAGAATGCACTTGACAAATGTTACTTCTTCACTGTCTCACTTCTCCACTCTTTTCACTGCATCATACTGTACATCTCCCCCATGGATTTAGAAGACATGCAAGTGAAGACGTGACCAATCTCATATTACTTTGTCCTTTGTGTTTCTCAGTAACTCAGCTTGTGACAATGACGTTAGAAAAAAAAAATAGTACAAAATTGTCTTTTAAAATGTCCTTATCATATTCAGAAAAAGTCCTAAATAAAACACATTGAACAAATTGACATTATGGTTAATTTTCTACACATAAATTATTTTATTTATTAGTTCTTTGCATCAGCAAATAAAGAAACTCCTCAATTTGGCAAAGAAAGAACAGCTGGCGACAATTACTCAAAATTCTGCTTGACCACTTGTGAACTGCAGGTCCAGATTAGCTACTGTACCCGGATATTCCATGAAGGGTTAGAGAAGAAACAACAAAAGGTAGTGGTAAATGGAACATTTTCAGACTGGGTTAAAGCGATCAGCGGTGGATCAGCATTGTGCACTGTCAGTTTAATTTTTTTTTATTCTGGACCTTGCAGTTGGACTGTATTCTAGGCCGTAGAATATAAAGTGAGCCATGCTGAATTGGATGTAATATGCATAGGTCAGAAGGATTTAGATGTTTTTATCAAATCAGGCGTGTTCAATAATAGACATCCTCATCAGTTGCACCAGTGGTCAAGCACCTAAAGAGGTATATATGTTTCTTTCTTATGATCAGTATGATACAGATTTTACGTGAACACAACCTTAATATACATGCCACTTACAACACTGTCCTGACACTTTATTGCAGTGCCGTAACTAGACATTTTAGCGCTGTGTGCAAGAAACAGCATCGGCGCCCCTCCAAATTCATATCTGTGTCAGTGCGTGCATGCGCCAAAAATATAAGGGTGTGGCTTCATGGGGAAGGGGCGTGACCACAATTCATATTACGCTGCACAGTGGTCTCCAAACTACGCTGCGCAGTAGCGTCACTTACACACACATTACACCAGGTAGAGCCCCTGTCACACATTACACCAGGTACAGCCTATCACACATTATGCCAGGTAGAGCCACCTATTGCACATTACGGTAGGTAGAGCCCTAGATAATCTTTATGCCAGGTAGAGCCCACATTACGCCAGGTAAAACTCCTGTGACACATTATGCCAGGTACAAAGGAGGGAGGGGTGTGCGTGTGTGTGTTCATCACTTACATTACATCACACAGGAGTACACTTTATACCAGAACAGTCACTTGCATGGTCTCACACTTATAGGCCCTACACACTTAAAGATCTAACTTAACAATATGAGCGTTCTCATTCATTAATGAATGAGAACTCGTTCATATCGTTCAGTGTGAAGGCACCAACAATGAACGATGCGCGGCCCCGCGCTCGTTCATCGATGGTGCCGTGTCGCTTATACATGCATTCCATTATGGACAATCTCGTCCATATTAGCATGCACTGCTATGGAGCCGGGTGGATTTGCCCGTCGGGCACCTCGGCGGGCGCCAGGTGTGTAGGGCCCTTAGGTTGTTCAACAAATGCTCAAAAGAAATTCATAACTGCTAAACAGGCTGTATAGTGGGCATTTGCATCATGCTGTATAATGTGGTTGGCAGCTAAGCTGCTACTTACATTTCTTCCGCCGAGGAACGGCTCCTGTACTCCAGTCCCTTCTCAGAAACTACAGGATACGGGGGGGGGGGGGTGGAGCATACTAGGGAGAGGAATCCTGAGGTATCGCGGTCTGTAGCAGTAGCAGCTGTCCCTCCAACGACGTCCACCATGCAAAGGGAGAGAGAGGGACTTCTGGAGCCAGCCGTTACTCTTGCCGATGCTGCAATCTGATTGGGCAGAGGCTGGTGCTGCTCCCTCCCTGGGAGAGCGAGCTTAGGGGCTGAGGCTCTAGACATCGGATGCTCTAATGCACACAGAGCGCTCAGGGGAGCGGGAGTGGAAGGAGCGTCTGTCAGCGGACCACGTGAGGGAATAGGCGGCAAGTTGGGGTGTCTGTAGATGGTGCCCCCACAGGGCAAATGCGCTCTGGCCAAAGCACCATCTGCACACCCCTAGTTACAGCCCTGGTCGTAGAGAGCAGTGAGTAAGGTTGAGTGTAGGGAAAAGAGAGGAAGGGTGCAGGGCCATCTTTTTGTATGGGCTCAATGGGCTCTTGCCCAAGGGCCCCAGGCGTTAAAGGGCCATAGGCTGATAGCTTAGGGTCCCCTCTTTCCAGGGGTACCAGATTTTTGAAAATCGGCCCTGGGGAACCAAAGATTTACGACTTCAAAGTAGTGGTCCCTATTCAAGCCTGTTAATTTTTCTTCACAGCCAGATATCTTGGGTTCTGTCTGACTTAGAGTTTTTCTGAGGGTATATTTCAAAAGCTGTGACTCTCCCCGTTTGGAAAGTACTGGCAGCTTGTCTCTACTATAGCCAGAACCAGATATATAAGCCTTAAAGCAGCTGGTCCTTGCTCCAGCTCCACACGCCTAATATGCAGTTTTATATTTTCGTTGTTGGATTGCTCTGTCTACTGAATTCTGATCCCCAAGTCCCCAGAATCTTCTGAAGGTGGAACTCCTCTCGTTTTTTTTTATCCTATTAAAACTAAGAAATCTGTTTCCAGGAATTGGAGATATCTGCAGTCAATCATGCTGCCCTCCCACCAGAAAATGATGGATATTAAGCCCACTCCACTATCGACCCTCCCTATGTATTAAACACCCCATGTCACCCTGGAAGTCATGTACCAGGGCCCCTTCATTCAGCCCAATGTTCCCTTCTACAGTTTAGTGTTCTCCCTTGCGCTCCATCTGTGCAGTAAAGGAATAATTAGCAGAAATTATTGCTCCAGGTCTTACATGTTGAGCAGAAGACAGAACACCCCTTATACCCGTGGGACATCAAAGCTGCCACTGATAGCACCCCCACCCCTGCCGCTGATGGGTGGGTAGGGGCCCCAGTGCATTGCTGTGCCCAGGGGCCTACACTGCTGTTAAGACGGCTCTGGAAGGGTGTAGGGAGCAGTGAGCGTAGGGAGCAGAAAGGATAGCAGAGGGGAGCAGAGATAGTGGGTGTAGGGAGTATGGTGGCCAATCCCAGGATCGAGATCGGCGGGATCCCGGGATTTAGGGCCAAAAATGGCCGGTATTCAATCCCAGGATTGGAAGATCCAATCCCGGGGATTGAGGGATCAGCGTTGAGCGTCCACAGGATGCTCAGACGCTGCCCGGCTTCCACCTTCCGGGTCCCCAGCGCAGCGTGAGAGGTCAGGTGGGTGCAGGGAGCAGAGAAGCTGGGTGCAGGGAGCAGTGGGGGTGAGTGTAGGGAGCAGTGAGTGAGGGAAACAGAGCAAGTGGGTGTAGGGAGCAGTGAGTGGGTGTAGGGGGCAGTGAGTGGGTGTAGGGAGCAGTGAGTGAGGGGAACAGAGCAAGTGAGTGTAGGGAGCAGAGAGTGGATGTAGGGAGCAGAGAGTGGGTGTAGGGAGCAGAGAGGATGAGTGCAGGGAGCAGTGAGTGAGGGGAACAGAGTAATAGGGTGTAGAGAGCAGAGAGTGGGTGTAGGGAGAAGAGAGTGGGTGTAGGGAACAGAGAGTGGGTGTAGGGAGCAGAGAGGGTGAGTGTAGGGAGCAGTGAGTGAGGGGAACAGAGCAAGTGGGTGACTGAGTGAGCGGAGCAGAGAGACTGGGGTGTAGGGAACAGTGCGTGACATCAGTCAGTGTGGAGCTGCTGAGTCAAGTGTGCGTTAATGCTGCCACTTGTAACCTCCCCCCTCCACCTCTGTCTCTGTTACTCACCCCACACTGCCTTTGTCCACTCCTGCGCTTCTTCCAGCTCCTGCAATCACGTGTGCCGCCGCCGAGTTCAAGGCAGAGCTCCGGAGACCAGAGCTCTGCATATCACCCAGGCAACAGCTTAGCTGCTAAATAGGGACACAGGCCACCTGCGTGTGAAAGGGTGGGCGGCGGTCGAAAACTAATTAAATCGATTGCGTGCACTGCATGCGGGAGGCGGCGGCAGCGGGGGAGGGGGAAGAGGAGGAGAGAGGAGAGCGAGTGTGCCGGTTGCGCCTGCAGCACACACGTCGTTACGGCACTGCTTTATCGCAATGGTTCATAAGCTCAAACTGTGTCTCACTCACCATGGGAATGAAATATATGTTATGCATGAGAAGTTTGAAATATTATGCATGTTTTTAGGTTGGCTTTCAAATTATTTTTACGTCTATTCAGTGCCGAACTGGTGTATGAAGGGGCCAATGGGGAAATGAAGTGGTAGAAGCCCAATCTGAAGGGCAGGGGTGGAACTTCCAGAAGCAATGGAGACACCTGCCCCTGGGCTCCAAGCCCTGAAGGGGCACCGTCATGTACAGCAGCACTTGTGTGGTTCTTCACAGCAGGATCCACGTACTATTCACTGCTATTCCACATGCTGCTGCTGCACAGTTGATTGGTTCTGTCCCAGGAGACCTGCTAAGACCTGCTATAGGGGACAGGACGGCTTCCAAGTATCACTCAGCCTGTGCTGTAGCAAGCAATGGTACACCCACCACTTCTGCCGGATTGTGAGATGGGACCCACCGGTAAATGCTTATTTTGCATGCTGCAGATGGCTGAATCTCATGTCTGACCCACCACCCGTTGTCACACAGCATAGCTGGAGCCCTGTATTTTTACAACGTTATGATGATGTGCAGGAAAAATATGACAAGTACATCAAAGTGTCAGGGTAATTACATCTATTTCCACTGAAGATTGTTTTGAGACCCCTGAAACGGCCAAAAAACTGCAAAATGTATTTGATCCCTATTTGGAACTCAAAATTATATTCAGTATAAACGATAGTAGAAGTTACACTGTATAATCTATGAATATTGAATAAGAACAGACACAATAATTACATCCAGTTCACAGAACAGGGAAAGTCCTACTTTGCAACACTATGCCAGCAAGAAAAGATTATGAGAAATTCATCCAGCTTCCAGATACTGTAGTGATAATAAGTTGCCAAATATTCTATTCTATTTTAAAAGGGACATTGTTGTCAGTGACAAAGCATTCTGCACCTATTGTCTACAAGTTGGCATTCTGTACATTATGGAGCACTATCTTCATACTATACATCAATTATATGCCGGTGTTTGTACTGGTCTTCATGATTTGTGTTGCCAACACTAAGTGAAGTCTCAGCATATATACCCACATATTACTTTACAATAGTGACAGGGACAGCTGCGACAGTCTGAGACCTAACCTAACTAGAGGAAAATGCTAAGGGGATGAAATCGGTAATGGTTTGACAGTGGAAAAAGGCAGAACTAGACATTTTAATGCCCTAGGTGAGAAGAAAAACTGGTGCCCCCTTCTTCTTCCCTTTTTGTGTGGCTTATACTAATAACCCTTGATGTTGACAGATATCACACCACCTTAGCTATGACTCTGTATACAGTACAGAGGTTGTATTTTGTTTAGCATTTAACGTACAGATGTGTTTACTTACATCTAGCCTCCTTGCACGATAAACACCCCTTCTAGTCACGTCATGCCGTCTTTTCATGCAATTTTTTCCATAAGAATGAGTCTCATTCTCAAAAACGATACAAATAGTATGCATAAACAGCTTTTGTAGATTAAAATGATATGCCGCATGCCTATATTCTGTGTGCAACTGCCGCTGTATCTGCATATAAATTGCTATGCTACATGGTTTTCCTAGAAAAAAAAGACGCCTGACAGAGTTGTACCGGACCTGTCAGCTCCCTCACGCCAGGCATCTTCTGTTGCGTGTCTTATTGAGGCACGATGTATGAGGACTACAGATGAGCAGTTCGGATTACTTGGAATCCGAGCTCTTCCGAACTTCAAGTTTCTGAGTAAATTCGAGACCTCGGCTGGGGTTTTCCCACCAGGCTCAGATTCCAAATCGAGGTGTCAAAGTCAGAAAAATATCTCTATGCACACTACCATATTTGCACCTCACACAGGTCCGTGCTGCGCATGCGTACGCTCTCCCGTACGTGCGCATACTCACAGTCGCGGGCACCCGCAGGCGCACGGTATGCGTATTTACGGTAGAGTTTATGTGATCGTAGCGTGCGACTCAATCGTTACATATTTTCACTATATAATGTATTTTGTAGATCATGGTCCCTTTGATAGATTCTGAAAGTTTGGTTAATATAGAATGTTCGTGAACAGAGAAATCCCTCTTTGTTTGATACGAAGGGTCAGACAGGAGTAATACAGTGGTGTTTAGTACCCATCGGAAGAGTATTTAATTAGCAATATTCCGGTGTTGGTTTGAAGCGGATTAATCACTCGTGCGAATAGTTATGGACATAAGAAGTTTATGAACATTTACTGTATTTGCACTTACTTATCCATGCGGCGGGAAACCCAGTTTCCCTCCCACCTGAGCTGTTGGAAATAGTCACGGCCCACCTGTATGAATCAACCTATGACCTTTTGTTATAATGCGAGGAGGAATTCCTGTGTCCAATGAACAATGAGATTGTAGGGACCATTGAATTGCATTGTGTGTGGGGCATAAATAGACAGGCCGATCACATCCAGCTCTTACTCTTCAACGGTTATCATTGCTGAAAATCGGGAGCTGGATGTCCAGAGGCGCATGCGATCGTTTCCTTTGTGCGTAAGTTTTTCTCCGCAACTATATTGATCTTCTTGTTATTGTGGGCCAATTTCTCTCTCTCTCTCTCTTCTCCTCTTTCTCTCTTATTTTCCCTTAAATAGTAATTGTATTGTATTTCCTGTGTAGTTATCTGGTTAGGTAGTCTATGTTATATTGTAGTGTATGATTTGTATTTGTATTAATTCTTTTGCAAGTATATCATTCATAATATATATATATATTAGGCGTTGGACCCTAAGCCCAGGTATCTGTGTATTTCTTATAGTGTTTAGTATTCTCAGAGCGTCGGTGACGCTCAAACAGCTTTTAAGTTAATAAGGTTACACTAGGTTGCATCTACACCCTATCTCTACACTAAGGTTTTACAGCATATTACATTGTTTATGGTTTAGATATAAAGGTTTAACATTGTGAGCGTCAGCGCCGCTGGTGATCTCCTCGTGGTCCCGAGCGTCCGCTACGCTATAGCGAATCATTACGTTAGTCAGCAGCCAATAGCGTGCCTGCCAGTGATCTCTTGGCCGTGAGCGAACGTGACGCTTGAGCGTCTCGACTACGGCTGAGCGATTGTTACGCAACGAGCGTACCCTTACGGTACTTCATACGTAAATAGCGTACAGTGTTCTTAGACCTCATAAAGGGTTTTATATAAGATAAATATTTAGCTTTATCAATTGGCGGCTCGCCCGTCCTTCACATATCTGCACTAGGTAGATACAGCAGACATTATCCATCAGCAAAGGGCGGGAGGTTATATTCCTCGTAGTGCTGTCGGGATAAGCGTCTGCTTCTCTTAGTAAAGGGTGCTGAAGGAATCCGGGAACCGGAGGTAAGAACAAAACAATAGTGTCTTTTTAAAACTGTTTATTTCTGTCTTGCGTACACACGCACGCATATCTGCATTTCTTTTCATTCGTGTATTTTCGTATATCACTCTCCTGTTTGCCAGTTTTATAGTTGATAAACATGCTAAGAGAGATTTGCTGCTATTTTATAGTTTAAGAGTAAAAAGGTAATATAGTTAAAGTATAGACAAACACAGCTGTGCCTGAGAGACAAGGCGAAGTCAGTGTGGTGCGCGGTAGATGATAAAGGATCATCTACATTGATAAACGTATAAATTGTGTTACGGTGGATCTTTGCTTTGCGTACACGTGTCTCTAACAAAGGACTGAGACTTGCGTACGCAAACCAAAGGCCGACGCACGCAGCGTATATCACGCAGCGGAGCGTCCGGGTACGCCCACGTAACTCAAATCAAAAGTTTTTTTTCTCCTCTCAACGCGATAAGTAGCGCAACGCGGTAAATAATGCAAGGCGATAAATCGCGCAAATCTATTTTAACATTCGAAATTTAAATTAATAGATCCTTCTCCTAATATGTAACACATCTGGTCTAAAGAGAAATTTCTGCGCAGAAATAGAAATAGAAACAAAAGTGTATATGTGGTGAGTGAGTGTTTGTTTTTACAATTTTTGAGGTTGAACCACAAGAAAAGTCGAGTTCTCGTGAGGTACATGCGTGTAAGTGACGTACATGGTGGCTAGGGAGGCATCCCTGGTTAAAACATACAATTTGAGCATTAGAGTGTAGCAGACCAGGAGGTCATACTGTAACAGACCAGGAGGTCATAGCAGACCAGCAGGTTCAGGTACAGCAGACAAGGAAGTCCGCTATACAGTCCACAGGCACAACACCAAGGAAGGGTTGGTGCAACACCCATATAGGCCATACAAGCTCTGGCTGAAGGAATTCGCAGCCGTAATTTTCGATTCCACTGGTCGCTCCGTACATAAGATTAGTTGCTTATGTGCTGAACGATTGTACCGCACGTAATTGTGTACATTAGTAAACCTGACCGGTACTATTTGTGTACGAAGGTCATAAACGCTATTTGTACATTCTAACGTGATTTGTGTAATTTTTTTTTATTTTAAGGGAGGTTCGCTGCTCACTCAGGAACTATCCAACAACCAATAGTTACTGGAAAGAGTAAGTGTTCTTCGGATAACCCTCGCAGGTTCCAGTAAATAGAGGTTCAGGTCGCAGGGGCCCTGGGTCGAGTACGCCAGCACTATATCAGTGTGATCAGGTCGTATTGGTCGGCGTGGGCGAGTGAGTGGGGTACTCGGTAAACCGCCACCGTCAGCCTATTTTGAACATTTTGGTTTGCGTAAGGGTTGGCTGAATAAAGCAACACCTTCGAACTATGGGGGCCACTTGTTCAGGTAGGGGCGATCAACCTCGGTTCGGGTTGATTCAGTGAACCGACCAGTCGGGTCGGCAAGGTACGTAATGTGTGAAAAATACGTAAGTCACACAGAAGCTTTATGTGATGAATGGGAGAGAATGACAGTACATGACGGGGAGAAATTCCCAAGAGTAGGTAGCTTCAGCACAGAAGTGTTAACGAATTTAAGGAGAAGGATATGTCTCATTAAATCAGCAAAGAGACGAATCAAGCATTATGATTATTTGCAGTTGTGGCAACAGGAGGGTGACATACAGAGAGGATTGGCTCAGGCGGCGGGATCTGGCTCGATCAGGAAACTGATAGCCACGGCCCCACCGCCACCATACATATCAGGAGAGAAATTGGTTGCGGAGAATGACACACTAAGGTGTAACACACAAACACTTAGCAACTGTGTAAATGTTAAAGATAATGTTAACCAATTAACCAATGCAAGTATTAACCCGTGCAAGTTGTACCCTGTTTTGAACTTTCCTCAGGAGTGTGATCAAGAGGACGAATCGGCAACAATTTCAGCGCTCTCTCTAGCAGCCACCATAGCAGAGACCACAGTAGGCACAGCTCCACCCCCGAGATTAGTAACAAAGGCCCCTAGCGGAGGGATAGGTGAGGTCGTATCAACGGGTAAGTACGGCACCATACACTATGCTGAAACTATTTCACCACAGCCTGTAGAATCTACACAGAATGAGGTTGTTAGAGTTAATCCTGTTAAGGTAATAGTAGTTCCAAATGGGAAAACAGACACTTCAGGAGTCACTCCTGTTAGGAACATTGCCATGTATAGCCCATTTTCCCGAATGGAACTAAGGACCATAGTGTCTGAATTCCCTGACCCTAGAAAAGACTTAGTTGCCAGCCAAAAATACATCAGAGACCTAGGTAACACTGTAGAGCCCAACAACAAAGACTGGCAGATATTGCTGAGAGCATGTTTACCCTCCAATGTCGACGCAGCTCAATTTTTAGCTGACTGTGGATTAGATCAGGATGTACCTCTTACAGAAGTGTACAACAAAGACAATGTAAAAAGAATAAGTTTACAGTTAAAGGAGTATTTCCCAGCCGTAGTTAAATGGAACAAAATATTCTCCATTAAACAGAAGGAGTCAGAAACAGCTGCAGAGTATTTTCACAGAGCATTATCAGAAATGGCAAAATACACAGGCATAGAGGACATTAAAACAAACATAAACCATCGAGAAGTAGCAGTATCGGTACTGATGGATGGTTTAAAAGAGTCATTGAAGACTAGGGTACAGACCACACAACCATGTTGGCGAGGTCTGTCTGTGGCTACTTTGAGAGAGGCTGCTATTGATCACGATAGGAACATCACCAGACACAGGGAACAACAAGGTGATAAGTTAATGGCAGTAAGTATACAGGCCCTGACCACAAGGCAGCCTTTGTTTATATCACCAAACCCTGTGGGTAAGTCAAATGTGGTTACTTGTTATTCTTGTCATAAACAGGGACACATGGCACGAGATTGTAGAGTGAAGAATTCACGAAACTCATACCAACCCCCTAGACAACGACACGACACACGACATTGGGATCAGGGTCCGCAGAAACGGAGTTATGAGCCACATACAGGGGAAACAAAAAGATATCCCCCGAACAGAGACTGGCAAGCCTCTGGTAGCTCCCAATTAACTCCATCACAAGTAGTTGCTGCCAGCGGGATTCAGGGAGGTCACCATACCCAATAGGGGTGTGGCCATACCTGTAATCTGCAGCCAGTAAAATTGATTGCAAGCCTTGGAAGTGAACCAGAAATTGCAATCAATGTAGCTGGTAAATCATTAAACTTTCTTGTAGACACAGGGGCGGCCAAATCAGTGATAAATTCGACAGTGGGCATGAGAACCACTGGTAAGACAATTCCAGCCATAGGGGTAACGGGAGTAGTCCAGCACTACCCTGTTAACAAACCAGCCGAGATTACAGTAGGGCCTTTACATACCAAGCATTCCTTTTTGCTGGCTGCATCGGCACCGACTAATCTCCTGGGAAGAGACTTACTGTGTAAAATGTGGTGCGTCATTTATTGTACTCCTGAAGGTGTATTCTTGGACATACCTGAGAATCACGCTCAGGAAGTGCGAGACATGTTAGACTCCCCGTCAAAATTAATGTCACATACCATTATGACAAATAGGACTCCCTCCCAAGTAGAAGAAATGACATCTCAGATACCAGAGTCACTTTGGACTAAAGATGGACAGGACACTGGATTAATGGCAAACGTAGCTCCGGTAGTTGTACAAGTAAAAGATGGTAGGATAGCTCCAAAAATCCCACAGTACCCTCTGAAGCCAGAGGTGGAGTTAGGAGTGTATCCCGTAATAGAGCGCTTGCTACAACAGGGCATTCTGGTAAGAACGTCCAGCACTGCCAATAGTCCCATCTTCCCTGTTAAAAAGAGTGGGGGGAGGGGTTACCGGCTAGTGCAGGATCTAAGGGGGATTAACAAAATAGTTGAGAGTCAGTTCCCTGTAGTGCCAAATCCAGCTGTCATCCTAATGCAAATCCCTCCCACTGCGAAATTTTTCACTGTTATTGACCTCTGCTCCGCTTTCTTTTCGGTACCTCTGCACCCTGACAGTCAATATTTGTTTGCATTTACATACAGAGGAGTCCAATACACATGGACTCGATTACCACAAGGATTCATAGATAGCCCAAGTATATTTTCCCAGGCTTTGCATGATTGTTTACAGTCTTTCCAACCAGTGAGTGGATCAGTATTAATACAGTACGTGGATGATCTACTGCTGTGTTCTGATTCATTGGAAGCATCCCTGAAGGATACGAAACAGCTCCTGTTTCATCTTTCAGACACAGGGCACAAGGTTTCCAAAGACAAGTTGCAATTATGCCAAACTAAGGTAAAATATTTGGGACACTGTCTAACACAAGGACTGAGACACCTGACCGCTGATAGAATTCAAGCAATTAGAGACATGACTCTGCCACAAACCCAGCAACAGATCAGAACATTTTTAGGAATGTGTGGGTATTGCCGTAACTGGATCCCAGGGTTTTCCATTCTAGCGTTACCCTTGCAGGAGATGGTCTCCTCAAACAAACCTGATCGGATTTCGCATACAGACGAGTCCGAGACAGCATTTGAGAGACTTAAACAGTGCCTAACGCAGGCACCAGCATTAGGTATGCCAGACTATGGGAAACCCTTTGAACTATACGGAACAGAAAGTGCTGGTTGCGCGGCAGGCGTACTAACCCAAAAGCACGGTGATGCCAGCAGGCCGGTAGCATATTACAGCGCTCAGCTAGATACGGTAGCGCGATCCCTCCCCACATGCTTGCGAAGCGTTGCTGCGATAGCATTGCTAGTAACGAAAAGCGAAGACGTCGTGCTAGGTCACAACCTCACAATTCATACACCACATGCAGTGTCAGCCTTGTTAAATTCTGCCCAAACCAGACACGTCTCATCAGCGCGGTTTACAAGATGGGAATTGGCATTAATGGCCCCCGTAAACATCACCATAAGGAGATGCAGTGCATTAAATCCTGCAACATATCTCCCAGGTGTGCCTGGACAGGCACAAAGGGTGGAGGATGAGAGTGGTGGGGAAGGAGAATTTAATACAAAGGAAGACACACATGATTGTATGGAATATTTGACCCAAAATTTTACCGCAAGGCCTGACATCAGTGACAACCCACTGGAAGATGTAGAACTTACGTTCTACACGGACGGTAGTTGTCATAGACAGTCAGACTCGGGAGACTTGTGTACTGGATACGCAGTCGTAGATGACCAAGGCACCATAGAAGCGGAACCGCTAGGCCCACCTCACTCAGCCCAGGTTGCTGAACTGGTCGCCCTAACCAGAGCATGTGAATTGGCTAAGGGCAAATCAGCCAATATCTACACCGATTCTAGATACGCATTCGGGGTAGTCCATGATTTCGGAGCCCTATGGCGCCTCAGAAATTTCATGACGGCAGCTGGTACACCGGTAGCGCATGCAGCTCACATAAAAAGGCTTCTAACAGCAATACAGGAACCCGACAGAGTGGCTGTTATCAAATGTAAAGCACACACATATAGCCATGACCCAGTATCACTTGGTAACAGCCGAGCAGACGAAGCTGCTAAATTAGCAGCTGCTACCCCCAGACAGACAGACACCACACAACTGATGGTATTTAATACCATCAACACACAGAAGTTGTGTGAGATGCAAAATTTGTGTTCCACACAGGAAAAGGCAGTCTGGAAGGCAAAAGGATATGGCCAGGAGTCCTCAGGACTCTGGACGGATGGACACGGTAAACCAGTGGCCCCCAGAGCATACCTTCCATGTTTAGCTGAGGCAGCTCACGGGCTGACTCATCTGGGCAAGGAAGGGATGTGCAAGTTGGTAAGAGCATATTGATGTGCCCCAGGATTTTCATCTCATGCGAGTAAAAGGGCAATGTCATGCCTTACCTGTCTGAGAAAGAACATCGGAAAGGCAATACCTACAGAACCATCTCATATCCCACCTGCCGGCGGCCCTTTCCAGGTAATACAGATTGACTTTATTCAATTACCCCCTTGTCGAAATTTGAAATATGTACTTGTTTGTATAGATGTTTTCTCAAATTGGGTCGAAGCATTTCTGGCGGCCACAAATACCGCTATGTTTACTGCTAAGAAAATTGTGCAGGAATTTGTATGTAGATATGGTATCCCTAGAATTATCGAAAGTGATAGGGGTACCCATTTTACAGGTGATGTCTTTCAAGGAATGTGTAAATTGATGGGAATTGATAGCAAGCTGCACACTCCATACCGTCCACAGGCGAGTGCGAAAGTGGAAAGAGTGAACAGCACTATTAAAAATAAACTGAGTAAAGTGATGGCAGAGACAGGACTGACATGGCCAGAAGCTTTACCCATTGTACTGTACAGCATCAGAACCACTCCCAAGTCCCCTCTTAATCTGTCTCCCTTTGAAATCTTGTTTGGTCGACAACCGCATGTTATGATTAACCCTCAGGATGATTTGAAGTGTAACAATGAAGTGACTGTAAAGTACTTGATTAACATGAGTAAACAGCTAAGGAATCAAAATGATAATTTGAAGTTGGTGATTCCTGATTTACCAGATAGTAATTGTCATGACATTGAACCTGGGGATTATGTAATGATACGGAATTTTCTACGCTCAGGTTGCCTTATTGACAGATGGGAAGGACCATACCAGGTCTTATTGACTAGCACTACAGCATTAAAGGTTGCTGAGAGAGAGACTTGGGTTCATTCGTCCCACTGTAAAAAGGTTGCTGATCCAGAGAGGTCCCGTGATAAGGAACAGATGGTAGAGGTTGTATCACTGGAGTGTCTGTTCCAGGAAGATTGAGGCGGCACCTGAGCATTGAAAATCACAAGACCAAAAGCAGTTGTCGATCCCCTGTTCCCTTTTATTGTTTTTCTCCAACTTCCCATCCCCTCTCCCTCAAATTATTTTTTTTCCCCCTTCTCATTCTTCTCCGTTTCCTCCTACAAGATGGACTTGCCCCAAGAGACTGTGATCCAGATTTTCCTGTTGACCATGATGTTGACCAGAGCAGTCTGTTCCGGCGAGAGTACCATGGAGGTCGAGAGAGGTTCTGGAATGGGTTCTGATGACAGAGATGGAGGCGTAGTTTTCCAAGAACAACATAATCAACAAGCAAAGGCGAGTATCAGAAAACGATCCGATAGCATTGACCATAGAAGGAATTGTGAAGGATTGTTAACTGAAGAAAACTGTATCTGTCGGCTCTGTAACAATGTCATTGAGGATGGGTGCATAAAGAAATGCCAATCCAGTTTTAATATCCATATGGACCGGCATCCATTGAGTGACTATCACTCCTTAGTGGGTAGTGTGTTAAATAAAACAGATTGTTGGGTATGCTCTCAAGTACCTCAAGGTCATAGCAAATCAGGGCTAGTACCATTTCCTTTAACGTTAGGGGAGGTACTTGAGTTAAGTGGTGGGAGACCGGTGGACAGGAGGTTTAATATCTCCAGCCCTCCTAGTTTGAAGCTCCACCAATACCATGTGGATAGGTCCCTATTATGTTTTAACATCTCCAACCCCCGAAAGCCGGGAAATTGGGAAGTGTCATGGAGTAATCAAACCATGACCTTTTCGCATAGAGCAGATAGAATGCCTACAGATACAGAGCTTATACGCCACATAGCCAGTAGAGGAAAATCTTTCCGGTATAGGTATACCTTAGGAAATAGGATTACGAGAGTTGGAGAGGTATCACCAGGATACTGTGCACATATCGTACAACCTGATACGTGTACTAAGCAGATGGAAGAATTAGGGTTAGGAGATTTCACATGGAAGGTGTGTAATATGGTTATGTCCTACTCCGTCCCATATGTTCTCCCCGATGATGCATATTTCATATGCGGGAGAAAGGCGTATAAGTGGCTTGCCCCAAACTCTGAAGGATTGTGTTATATTGGAAAAGTACTGCCTGAAGTAATGACTGTATCACATGACAAAATGAAAGACATACACCGTGTTGCCCAAACTCCTTATACTCACACCCATTACGAGCACGTAGTTAAACGGCACCTGATAGAAAGAACAGAGCATCCGGCCTCTGACATGATCCATGAATCCACCGGGATTCAGTATCTAATCGCGTTAGATATCACTCGCACCGCTAGAGGAGTGTTGAATTATAAATACATATCTGCGCTCGCCAATTTGTTAGATAATATCACTGAAATGTATGATGACACGTTTAGGTATACTGGAAGAGAACTTCAGGCTTATAAAACAGAACTGGTACAGCATAGAATGGTTCTTAATTACCTCACAGCAGTGACAGGCGGATATTGTGTCACACTGGCAACACAATACGGCGTGAAATGTTGCACATATATTACGAATAGCACCGAGGACCCGGTCGAGGTCATAGACCAAAAGATGGACGATATTCTCCAACTGAAGTGGGAATTTCGCAGGAGACACAATCTCACTCTTGCTGCTGTAGGTAATGAGCTGACTGGTTGGGTGTCATGGTTGAACCCGCGAAATTGGTTCTCTGGTTTAGGAGACTGGGCTCAAGGAGTCATAATGGATGTTGGGAAGTTTCTCCTATGTATCTTAGGTGTTATCATAACGATTGGTTTGATATTTAGATGCGGTCATGCTTTAATGAGGTGCAATCGTCGTACTAGGGTAATGAGTTTGAGGAGTGAGGAAACTGTAATTCCAATGGACTTGATTTATGACCCAACGGTAGAAACAATGATGTGATGAAAATGCGATTTCTACGGTCCGTTTCTTTCACCTGTTTTTCCGTTTCCTCCAAGGTAAAAAGACCCACTTGGACGAGGAATTTGATGAGCCGATATACAGACAACAGATGGATTAAAGAAGAAGTTTTGACAACCTGATACACAGATTTTTGATGAACTATGCCATGGATCCCCAGTTTCCCTAGAAATTTTAAGATTACGCTAGCCCAACACTTTTGTAAATCTATGGACATTGACAGCTTTTGCTCGCACCTTATGGGCAAAAGCACAAAGAAGACTGCATTCAACAGACACCAAACAAGACCTCAATCGACGAATGTACATTTACCTGACATAGAATACCACTGCATTTACCGTAATTATGTCTTTTCTTCATTTCTACAACCCTCAGGTAATGACACACATAGTCGATAGGGAATACAGGCACAGATACCAGCAATCACATATCTCCCCCATTCATGTATCATCAACTAAAATGTGCTCCCCCATTTTATTACAACCAAAGCCGAAAAGAGCTCGGTAAAGTTTGACAGCCCATCCACAGACCCGTACCACGGGATAAGAAGGAATTCAAATGTATACTTCGCAATACCTCGAAGCTTGATTTAAAACACGTACGGCACGATGATACATGACCCCCAAGCACGGATTCATACACACATGCTTCTGCTATCTCACTAGGTCATACCCTTTTCCTACCTTCTCCTCTCCTCCCCTACCCAACCATGTAAATGTATTAACCCCTGTCATATATTTTTCTCTTTTTGAAATGTTTTAGAAGGTGGCAGTTATTGTTGACTGCCAAAGGGTGGACTGTCAAAGTCAGAAAAATATCTCTATGCACACTACCATATTTGCACCTCACACAGGTCCGTGCTGCGCATGCGTACGCTCTCCCGTACGTGCGCATACTCACAGTCGCGGGCACCCGCAGGCGCACGGTATGCGTATTTACGGTAGAGTTTATGTGATTGTAGCGTGCGACTCAATCGTTACATATTTTCACTATATAATGTATTTTGTAGATCATGGTCCCTTTGATAGATTCTGAAAGTTTGGTTAATATAGAATGTTCGTGAACAGAGAAATCCCTCTTTGTTTGATACGAAGGGTCAGACAGGAGTAATACAGTGGTGTTTAGTACCCATCGGAAGAGTATTTAATTAGCAATATTCCGGTGTTGGTTTGAAGCGGATTAATCACTCGTGCGAATAGTTATGGACATAAGAAGTTTATGAACATTTACTGTATTTGCACTTACTTATCCATGCGGCGGGAAACCCAGTTTCCCTCCCACCTGAGCTGTTGGAAATAGTCACGGCCCACCTGTATGAATCAACCTATGACCTTTTGTTATAATGCGAGGAGGAATTCCTGTGTCCAATGAACAATGAGATTGTAGGGACCATTGAATTGCATTGTGTGTGGGGCATAAATAGACAGGCCGATCACATCCAGCTCTCACTCTTTAACGGTTATCATTGCTGAAAATCGGGAGCTGGATGTCCAGAGGCGCATGCGATCGTTTCCTTTGTGCGTAAGTTTTTCTCAGCAACTATATTGATCTTCTTGTTATTGTGGGCCAATTTCTCT
Source organism: Pseudophryne corroboree (assembly GCF_028390025.1). Classification (NCBI taxonomy): domain Eukaryota; kingdom Metazoa; phylum Chordata; class Amphibia; order Anura; family Myobatrachidae; genus Pseudophryne; species Pseudophryne corroboree. Next base: position 533,596,908 of record NC_086445.1, read on the forward strand.
CTCTCTCTCTCTTCTCCTCTTTCTCTCTTATTTTCCCTTAAATAGTAATTGTATTGTATTTCCTGTGTAGTTATCTGGTTAGGTAGTCTATGTTATATTGTAGTGTATGATTTGTATTTGTATTAATTCTTTTGCAAGTATATCATTCATAATATATATATATATTAGGCGTTGGACCCTAAGCCCAGGTATCTGTGTATTTCTTATAGTGTTTAGTATTCTCAGAGCGTCGGTGACGCTCAAACAGCTTTTAAGTTAATAAGGTTACACTAGGTTGCATCTACACCCTATCTCTACACTAAGGTTTTACAGCATATTACATTGTTTATGGTTTAGATATAAAGGTTTAACATTGTGAGCGTTAGCGCCGCTGGTGATCTCCTCGTGGTCCCGAGCGTCCGCTACACTATAGCGAATCATTACGTTAGTCAGCAGCCAATAGCGTGCCTGCCAGTGATCTCTTGGCCGTGAGCGAACGTGACGCTTGAGCGTCTCGACTACGGCTGAGCGATTGTTACGCAACGAGCGTACCCTTACGGTACTTCATACGTAAATAGCGTACAGTGTTCTTAGACCTCATAAAGGGTTTTATATAAGAAAAATATTTAGCTTTATCAGAGGCAAAACACCATCCTCCTGGCAGCAGATTCTCGCAAGTTTTGGATTCTATATAAGAACTTGGAGGCGATGACTCTGCGCCACTTTATACCAGTCATGTTGCTGTGTGCTGCACTGTACTCTGCTGTGTCCATCTACAAGTGGCTGTGCTGTGTCCATTAAGTGGTTGTGCTGTGTCCATCTACAAGTGGCTGTACTGTGTCCATCTACAAGCTCTGTCCAGTCCCCTTAGTTTAATTCTATCACACAGTGGTGCTGCACTCACTCTGCAGACCATACCCCGCCCACTACGTTCACATAAAAGCAGAGTGATTCCGTACTGTCAGTTACAAAAAAAGTTAAAAAAGTAAAATGTATTTTTTTTTTTAAGTTTGTGCAACCTGTGTGTGCTGTACCCCATAAGCCCTGTGATTCCATGCAGTGTGAGACGAGCTGCCAGTTAAAAAAGAAAAAAAAATATTGTATAATTTGCTTGTACTGTTCTGTGCACTCTATCCAAGGGGGTCATTCTGAGTTGATCGCTCGCTAGCTATTTTTAGCAGCCGTGCAAACGCATAGTCGCCGTCCACGGGGGAGTGTATTTTCGCTTTGCAAGTGTGAGAATGCCTGTGCAGCCGAGCTCTGCAAAAACATTTTGTGCAATTTCAGAGTATGACTGAACTTACTCAGCACTTGCGATCAGTCCTTGCTTCAGTCTTTTTGATGCCGGAATTGATGTCACACACCCGCCCTCCAAACGCCCGGACACGCCTGCGTTTTCCCTACCAGTCCCAGAAAACGGTCAGTTGACACCCATAAATGCCCTCTTTCTGTCAATCTTCTTGTGATCGGCTGTGCATATGAATTCTTCGTTAAATCCATAGTTTAGCAAGGATCCGCATTCTACCCATAAGACGCGCGTGCGCATTGCGGTGCATACGCATGCACATTGGAGACCTGATCGCAGTGCAGTGAAAATCGGCAGCGTGTGATCAACACGGAATGACCCCCCTAGTACGCTCTGTACCCCAGTGAGCATTGTTCACTTAACGCATATATAAAAGCGGCCTGACTCCACGGGGTATATTTACTAAGCTCCCGATTTTGACCGATTCTGTGTTTTTTCTTCAAAGTGTCATCTCAGGAATTTACTAAACTCAAATCTCGGCAGTGATGAGGGCATTCGTATTTTTTTGGAAGTCAAAGAAAAAAAATACGAATGAATACACCATCGGTCAAACGCGGCTGTTTAGGTATACAACTCGGTAATTTACTATGCATTCGTATTTGAAATCTCTACCGTGAAAGTGCATTAGCGGCCGTGAAAAAAAGCGAATCGTAAAAAAAGGCAGGAAAAAAATAGACCTGCTTTTGAGAAGCGTGTTTACATGTGTTTCAAAGTCTACATTAATTACACCTGCATTTTTGGACCTTTAAAAGGGACCCAAGCACATTTATTACATCTCTCACTCTGAAATGGCTGTTGCCGTGTGTAATACTGATTTCTTCTTTGCTGTGGGATACCTGAGAGTGCTCCATCAGGCTACAATAAACCAGGGCCAGGAAACTGAACATGGTCAGCAGGTTGTCCAGGTTCCGCGGAGGCTGCGCAGGCCTCGTTTTTTTAGGGGGGGTTTAAACTTAAACGCATTGGCCGATGACCAGGTCATACAGATGTTCCGCCTAAATACAAACATAATTTTCCGTCTGTATGACCTTGTCAAACTGGACCTAGACCCTGAGACAGCACGCTCTCGCTCTGTCTCAGGCCTGGACAAACTCCTGGCTGTGTAGCACTTTATGGCTACTGGCAGCTTTCAGGCTGTGACTGGCGCTGTAATTGGTATTTCACAGCCCACCTTTTCTAAATTTTTAAATCAGGTGAGTTAACACATACATACTCCTCTATGTCTAAGTTGTGCTTCTGTTATGTAATATAACACAGTATTGTATTTTTTACAGGTCATGACACTCACCTTATATTTTGTAATGTCCACTCAGGTTTTGGATGCTTTGGATCCACACATAGATGTCTCTATCGGCTTCCCTACCCAGGAGTCGCAGTGGCATGCAGTCAGGGTATCTTTCTATGAGCTTGCTGGCATGCTCAATGTGGTGGGTGCCATAGATTGCACACATGTTGATCTGAGACCACCTAGGGGCAGGCAATACATTTATACCAATAGACATCTGGCCCACTCCACTAATGTCCAGGTGGTTTGTCTTGCAAATCTAAAAATTATGAGTGTTGTTGCGGCTTACCCTGGTGGCTGCCATGACTCCTTCATCCTCAGTCAGTCATCCCTCTTTGAGAAATTTGAGGCCGGACAAATACCTGATGTATGGCTGCTGGGTATGTTCCAAATTTGTTGTGTGTATGTGTGTTAACCTCAACATCGTCATTATGTTTTTATTTATTTACCTAAACCACATGTCCTAATGTTGGCTATATCTGTCTTTCAGGTGATGGGGGATATGGCTGCTTCTCTTGGCTTCTTACTCCATTGTCCCAACCTGATTTCCCTGCTGAACACAATTACAATAATGCACATAAGTCCACGCGGAATGTGATAGAAAGATGTTTTGGTGTGCTGAAATCTAGGTTTCGGTGTGTGGATAAGTCTGCAGGACTTTTGTTGTATAGTCCCTCAAAGGTGACTAGGATTGTGTTCTGCTGCTGTTTTCTTCATAACATGTGTTTGTGTCAACATCTGCCACATGTTGAGGAGGAGGAGTATGATGTTGGTGATGAAGAAAACAGTCAGCAAGTAGAGGAGATAGAAACATCTGGCGACAGTGTGAGTACAGATGTAGGGAGGCAGGTAAGGCAAGAACTGATTCTGCCTTACCTTCTTTTTACCGGTATTACTTTTTCTTAATCACCATTGGCTAACCCCAATCCTAAAATATATGTAGTTATGAATTCTGTTTTGGATGCGTTATAGTTTGATATTAGGCATGTTGTTTACAGTTAGTCAATAACATTTTTGTCTTACACTGTCAGTCAATAACAAATTAAACATTACACATATAGCACCTCAGATGCACTTAAAGATGTATTTATTCTTAAAATTTAACAGTAAATACTGTAACAGTAAATAAAAACTTCAATAAAAACATGCAAATGACTTTGTACCATAAATGAACAATACAGACTAATAATCTGACGAAATATATGTTGGTGATATCTACAATTAGATCGAATATCAATTCTTCCACCAAAGCGTTCAGAAATGTGTTCAAATTCACAAATGCGTGAATAGCCAACGCGTTTCGTCCATACAGGACTTCATCAGGGGTCGTGATCTGAGTGGTTATTAGAAAGAGGAAAATAAACTAAGTGATAAGTTTATCTGGCACGATATTACTTGATTTAAATTGTCTACTTACATACCAATATGGTCAAAATTTGTAAGATTCAAAATCCCATCCAGCTATTCGCCGTGGGTGTGGACAATATTCTCAAAGATAGAAGATCTAAAAATGTCTAATAGTCTAACCCTGTACATTATTGGCTTCTATACAGGATAAATTATGACAGCTCTTATAAATGCAGTACAATTGCACTATTGATAAGGGACCATGCTGAACACAATAGCTGATCAAAAAATTAAAAAATTATTATTGTATTTTCCAGATAATTTTAATATTTACATATGGTACAATGCCATTAACCATATCGACTGCCGGTATTAATCAAGACGACACCTGACGTGCCTTATTACAAGATCTGATACTTATTTCTCGTTAAATTACATGGTGTCACCATTTATAACTCATGTAAATAATGGAACATCAAATTATGTTCCTAATTTCTCATGAATTATAATATCCTATATGATCCAATATGTGAAATTATTACTATACCAAATTAACAATTAGAAATCTAATATTACTGCAACCAAAATGAATCATTTTTAAATAATGTGGAAAAATATTAAGCTCACCTTTTGGGTGTAAAATGAAAACTCCAATTTTGAATAAGAATAATGTGATAGATTCGGACTAAGTCAAATATCCTAAAAGAAAAATTACTTCATAAGTGAGATTTTACTTCCTAATAATATCAAAGTGTCTATTGATGAGGTACTCACCCTGGTGCTCTCTCAGGATTCCCATTCACAGCTATGACTAAGGGTGAGAGTGGGAACTGATATATATATACCTCCTATCTGATGACATCACTTCCTGTTGAATAATTAACTTATTTTCTTATTTTAATACTCATATTCACTCTGTTAGCAGTATTCATAGTGTCCACTAATAGACCCTCAAACATAAATTTTATTGAATGAATAGAACAGTTAAGTTTATTTTTACAATAATGGTGATGAACGCTTTTGCGTTCCACCATCGTTAGCGGCGTGCGTTTCACGACCGCTACTTCCGGTTCCGGCGTGCGTTCCACGGACGCTACTTCCGGTTCCAGCATGCGTTCCAGCGGCCGCTACTTCTGGTTACGATTGTAATGTCATTTACAGCCAATACTTTACGGCGCACATCAAGTCTATATTAGACTGCATGCTAATAATATTTAATTGATATAGCATGCAATGTGAATCGTGATCTGTTATATTTATCATGTTAAATAATAATGTTTATAATTGTTGTTTCTATTTATTAGTCCTATTACATTAAAAATAATAATAAATATATATGAAAGAACTAATTGATTACTTAAGTCTTCTTATAGATTATTAGATTAAATTCATATAATAAGTGACCATATGAATAATTTTTTATTATCTCATAAATCATTCAGTGAAAATTAAATTCATACCAATTAATTAGAGACTAATATTTGTGCTGAGTGTTAATAAATTGTGATACTTAATTATAAATTATTATTGATTCCATTAATTCGTACTAATTAATTAGAGATTAATTTAAGTGCTGGGTGTTATTAAATAGTATTACTTAATTATAAATTATTATTGATCTCATATATCCTATAATTCAATTTGTGATGATCTAATCATGTTTAATAATAAATTAATAAAATTTACTGTTAAATTTTAAGAATAAATACATCTTTAAGTGACATCTGAGGTGGTCTAGCTCCCATGAGAATCTCTCTTTTTTCTATTTCCAATTTAGTGCCTTGTCTGACAGGAGGCATTTCTCAGTAGTACGAGCTATATTGTATATTAGCGCAAAAAAAGGGTTCTTTATTTTTTCGGTTTGTGTAGTATTTTGTCAGTAAGCACCCTTATTGCAGCTTTTTTAATCAATAGTCATTATGCCTATATTTAATGATAGATCAAAGAGATCTTTGAAGGTTAGAAACATTTTTGAGGAGAAGGAACAAGTTTTTCAAACTGATGATGATGATTACTATGGTTATCTAAACTTGGTAGAAAAACTAGCAGTCAAGGAGTTGAAAAATTGGTATGATATTATGACGCTAGAAAAATATTTAGAGGTAGGTAGGATCCCGAGAGGCTTACGATTGCACAAAACCCCCACAATAGGAGGGGGAAATGAAAGTTTCATTACCAACTGGAACACCATTTTAGATGATTGTTCAGTGAAACTTATTACTTTAATAATTACTGAAAGGAAGAAGGAGTTAAGTCAGTTAGAGGAGGAGATAAAAAGAGTAGAATTACAAGCTACCAAATTTGAGGATAGCGAGGAGTTCAAACGGGATGTAATAGATCTACATTATAAATTGGACACTATGGAAGAAGAAATTATAGCACGTAAGCAAAAGAAGTTTATCAGAGATAAAAATGATTACATTTCTGGTCAAATACACCATCTACCAATTAAAGAGGAGAGATTAGATGAAAGGAATCAAATGCCAATGAATAGATATCCCCGATGGGAAAGGCCACAACAGGAAGTCTATAAGAACTATAGAGGTAATCAAGGTGGCCGAAGAGGCATATATAGACCCAGGAGTTCTTATAGATCTCCTTATCCCAATCAGGGTTATGAACGGAGAGGCTATAGGAAGAGATTCCCTTCCCATCAGGGTTACCAAAGGAATAACTTTATGCCATCAAAGGAGTATTATAATTCTTCTTATAGGAACAGATATAACACAGACAGATCACCTACCCCTGATAGAAATCAAAAGGGACATTTTTTAGAAGAAAGGCGGGGTTACAGATTTCCCCGTATACAACAACAAAGAGAGGAGTTGCATATCAGATTGGACTCACCACAGGGTATAAAGAGAGGCCATACTGGAGGAGACGAGGGTGTAGAGGGGGCCGAAAAAAGCCCCAAAAAAAGGAGAGCCCTGTTCAATCAGGAGAAACCACGTCTGGGATTGTCAATATCACAGAGAGACAATTATCATCAGCGGAACGCTCCCTATTAGATAAGGGATTGAAATTCGCACCAGATTCACATGTTGATAAATTCAACTTATTTGTCGATCTCAATAAATACGTCCGTAAATTAACAATACAGAGACATTTCCTTAAAAACCCTCAATCAAGTTCTAGCACAAATGAAAAAGCTCCATTGGTTAAGTTACCTTCTAAATACTACCCAGTAGAGTCCAGGGGTAGCAAACTGGACATTTTTTATGAATCAGTCAGGGAAGATTTCAGGAAAATAAAGCTTAAAAGCAATAAATATGGGACTAACCTTAATCCACAGGAGAAGGGAGCATTGAAATCCCTGAAAAATGACACCGACCTGGTCATAAAAGGGGCGGATAAGGGTGGAGCAGTTGTTTTACAAACGAAAACTGCGTACTTGAATGAGGCATCCAAGATACTATTAGATGGGCAGACGTATATTGAATTGCCTAATAACCCCACTGTATTATACCAGGAGGAGTTATTCGTTTTACTTTCAAAAGCCCTTAAAGACAGTTTGATCTGTAGGGAAGAATTTGACTATTTGTATGTGAAACACCCGGTAGTCCCAAATTTCTATCATATTCCAAAGATTCATAAGAGTAAGACTACACCACCAGGAAGGCCCATAGTGGCAGGGATAAATTCCCTGACGGCGAATTTGTCCCACTATTTAGATCTGAGACTGCAACACTATGTGACAAAAATGAAATCTTACCTCAAAGATTCTACCAGCGTATTACAAAAGTTGGAGACACTAGAGTGGTCCAAAGAATACCATTGGCTTACCATAGATGTACAAGCATTGTACTCGTCTATTCCTCATTGTAAAGGTGTAGAGGCTATTAGGTTAGTTCTGTTGAATGATCCAAGCTTATCAAAAAAATGAGATACAGTTTTTATTGGACAGCATTACATTTATTCTGAATCACAATTTCTTTGAGTTTGAAAACAAGTTCTATTTGCAACAACAAGGCACAGCGATGGGGACCAAATTCGCCCCATCGTATGCCAACTTGTTCATGAAAGCGTGGGAGGACATCTATATTTATCATTCTGAGTTTGAAGTCAATGTGATATTCTACCAAAGATATATTGATGATCTCCTTTTTATTTGGAAAGGGGATGAAAACAGCATTAACAGATTCATGACATTTATACAGTCTAATGAATTTAATCTGAAATTTACTTATCAAAATAATCCAACAATGATTGATTTTTTGGATCTAACTCTAATAGGGGTGGTAGGGGAAAAGATAACAACAAAGACTTTCTTTAAGGAGGTTGACGCCAACAGTTATATGCCCCAGACTAGTTGCCATCATCCAGCTTGGAAGAACAGTGTGCCATACGCGCAATTTTTGCGAATAAGACGAAATTGTACAAACATAGACGATTACTGGGAACAGGCAACTCTAATAGGCAATAGGTTTGTGGAAAGAGGTTACAATCTGGACACCATTGAAGCAGCAAAGTCTAGAGCATCTCTGCAAAAAAGGGATTTAATGCTATGTCCCAAAAATAAAGCTCAAACTGATCAGAGGTTCTGCAGACCTTTTATCACACAATTTAATCAAGAAAATGTAGCCATTAAAAAAATTATGAATCGACATTGGGGTATACTCTTAAAAGATTCTATTTTAGGCCCTTCCCTTCCTAAAAAACCAAACCTGGTATTTAAGAGAGCCACGAATCTTAAAAGCATAGTGGCACCCAGTAGGTTGTCAAGACCGCACCCTTTCAATAAAAAGGAAAACAATGATATTATACCCACAAAAGGTTGCTTTCCATGCTCTAGATGCATATGCTGTAAATTTATGGATCGTAAATCTTTCAGCATGAAATTAGAGTCAGGGAGATGGTACAGGCTGAAGCACTTAGTAAATTGTAACACAGAATATGTTGTGTATAAGATCACATGTGACTGTGGTTTAACATATGTGGGTAAGACGAAGAGATTAACTAAAATAAGAATTCAGGAGCATATGAGAAATGTTAAAAACAGGTTTCTTTCCCACAGTCTTTCAAGGCATTATGCTGAGAAGCATAATGCTATAGTGACTAGGGACAATTTCTCATTTACGGTTTTAGAACATATACCGGCAGATCCAAGAGGAGGAAGTGGGGATCTGAGATTATCCAAACGTGAAACTTACTGGATATACACACTTGATACTTTGGCCCCTAATGGCCTTAATGAAGATGTGGATATAGTTTCCTTTCTTTAAGATCTCAAATCGATCACCTTTAAATTTCTCTGTTTAACTCTAAATATTTCTGGTTTAATGTTCCAATTGGACGTCTATAGTATAGTTGTCTAAACATACATCATAGCAACTGAATTGTTGACATTTCATGATACAGGTTATATTGAGATGGCTATAAAGGTGGGACATACGGATTTTCTAGATAACTGTTTATCCTGTTGTAATTGTAAATGGGGGATCATGTTGATCTTAATAGTCAATTAGTTATATACGTATGGTCTGTTCAGGTCATACGTATCCATAGAGCACATTAATTTATTAATTTATTATTAAACATGATTAGATCATCACAAATTGAATTATAGGATATATGAGATCAATAATAATTTATAATTAAGTAATACTATTTAATAACACCCAGCACTTAAATTAATCTCTAATTAATTAGTACGAATTAATGGAATCAATAAAAATTTATAATTAAGTATCACAATTTATTAACACTCAGCACAAATATTAGTCTCTAATTAATTGGTATGAATTTAATTTTCACTGAATGATTTATGAGATAATAAAAAATTATTCATATGGTCACTTATTATATGAATTTAATCTAATAATCTATAAGAAGACTTAAGTAATCAATTAGTTCTTTCATATATATTTATTATTATTTTTAATGTAATAGGACTAATAAATAGAAACAACAATTATAAACATTATTATTTAACATGATAAATATAACAGATCACGATTCACATTGCATGCTATATCAATTAAATATTATTAGCATGCAGTCTAATATAGACTTGATGTGCGCCGTAAAGTATTGGCTGTAAATGACATTGCAATCGTAACCGGAAGTACCGGCCGCTGGAACGCATGCCGGAACCGGAAGTAGCGTCCGTGGAACGCACACCGGAACCGGAAGTAGCGGTCGTGAAACGCACGCCGCTAACGATGGTGGAACGCAAAAGCGTTCATCACCATTATTGTAAAAATAAACTTAACTGTTCTATTCATTCAATAAAATTTATGTTTGAGGGTCTATTAGTGGACACTATGAATACTGCTAACAGAGTGAATATGAGTATTAAAATAAGAAAATAAGTTAATTATTCAACAGGAAGTGATGTCATCAGATAGGAGGTATATATATCAGTTCCCACTCTCACCCTTAGTCATAGCTGTGAATGGGAATCCTGAGAGAGCACCAGGGTGAGTACCTCAATAGACACTTTGATATTATTAGGAAGTAAAATCCCACTTATGAAGTAATTTTTCTTTTAGGATATTTGACTTAGTCCGAATCTATCACATTATTCTTATTCAAAATTGGAGTTTTCATTTTACACCCAAAAGGTGAGCTTAATATTTTTCCACATTATTTAAAAATGATTCATTTTGGTTGCAGTAATATTAGATTTCTAATTGTTAATTTGGTATAGTAATAATTTCCACATATTGGATCATATAGGATATTATAATTCATGAGAAATTAGGAACATAATTTGATGTTCCATTATTTACATGAGTTATAAATGGTGACACCATGTAATTTAACGAGAAATAAGTATCAGATCTTGTAATAAGGCACGTCAGGTGTCGTCTTGATTAATACCGGCAGTCGATATGGTTAATGGCATTGTACCATATGTAAATATTAAAATTATCTGGAAAATACAATAATAATTTTTTAATTTTTTGATCAGCTATTGTGTTCAGCATGGTCCCTTATCAATAGTGCAATTGTACTGCATTTATAAGAGCTGTCATAATTTATCCTGTATAGAAGCCAATAATGTACAGGGTTAGACTATAATATACATATTATATGTGAGAGTCTGCTGTTTTTTATCAATGCTGTTAATAAAGAGTCATTTTCATAATGTATATTTTCTATACTTTCAATCCATAGGTCATTGTCACAGCAATTTCACTTTTTATGTACATTGATGAACTTTATATGATAAATACGAATATTGTAATGTAAGTAATTCTGTTTGATTACCTATGATGTAATTGTATACATTGTAACGTTTATCTATCATTATCTCTGTTATGGATTTCATGATGATAAGCAATATGTAAATGAACTCAACGGTGATTAATTAAGTGCTGATTATGACCATCATTAGAGAGCGATTTACATCCATTCCTCCATCACCCGACTATGTTTGTTCCTTCTTCTTTGATGTTATTTCTAATCCTTGCTATATATTCATATGGTCACTTTAAACTAATATCAATTCTGATGGTGACATTTTTAGATCTTCTATCTTTGAGAATATTGTCCACACCCACGGCGAATAGCTGGATGGGATTTTGAATCTTACAAATTTTGACCATATTGGTATGTAAGTAGACAATTTAAATCAAGTAATATCGTGCCAGATAAACTTATCACTTAGTTTATTTTCCTCTTTCTAATAACCACTCAGATCACGACCCCTGATGAAGTCCTGTATGGACGAAACGCGTTGGTTATTCACGCATTTGTGAATTTGAACACATTTCTGAACGCTTTGGTGGAAGAATTGATATTCGATCCAATTGTAGATATCACCAACATATATTTCGTCAGATTATTAGTCTGTATTGTTCATTTATGGTACAAAGTCATTTGCATGTTTTTATTGAAGTTTTTATTTACTGTTACAGTATTTACTGTTAAATTTTAAGAATAAATACATCTTTAAGTGACATCTGAGGTGGTCTAGCTCCCATGAGAATCTCTCTTTTTTCTATTTCCAATTTAGTGCCTTGTCTGACAGGAGGCATTTCTCAATGGTACGAGCTATATTGTATATTAGCGCAAAAAAAGGGTTCTTTATTTTTTCGGTTTATTTTTTCAATTACACATATAGCGTTTGAGTAATTTATTACCTTAAACACTTGAATTTGGTTGGCTACAATTCTATAATCTTTAAATATATTTGAAAAAACTATATATTTTGTTGCAGGCTTGCTCATTTCCTAGAGTTTTTTTGCTGCCTGCAGAGGATTGTGATAGCACATTGGGCCGTGTTCTGCTGGATCGTCTAACTGGGGAGGTAACTGGGGTCTGGCTAGGTGTGGTTGTCCCTAAGCTTGAGCTTTGTTGATGGGTTGCCAACACATTTATGTTTTGGCTCAGGTTGTGGAGGCTTGCTGTGAGTTGTGTGGTTGCGGCTGTGTTGTTGGAGATGATTCTGGACAGGCTTTCGGTTATTAACTAATTGTTCTGAATGATTTGAATGAGGGCTTTTTGATGGCGGTGTTGTTCGTCCATTATGCGCTGAAAACTTGCTATCAGTTGGCTGTTGTCTGCTCTCATCTGCTTCATGGTATTGGCCACTCTGCCAAGTTGCACAATCAGTCTGCCTGAGTTTCTACTGAGTCTAGGTAGATGATGGGGCAGACTGGAAAGATATTGGCTGTGTGTGTTGAGACAGGCATAGTTTTGTGCCTGTTGTGTGGCCCAACTGGACCAAAACTCTGGTCCCATTTGTGGCTGAGGTGGTGTTAGGCTCAATTGGTGGGTGGGGGTTGTTTGGGGTGGTGGAGTTATGTCAGCCGGCGTGGTTGGCTGGTTATTATCAATTGCTTGCAGGTGGAGTGTGAACGTTTGCTGCAAGTCAGTTTCCTGCTGGGTATCCTGGGGCATGATGTCTGGATCTGTATGGGGTTGAAGACAGCCACAATTTAGTTACTGTTGGGCTTCTGGTTGGTTTCAGCTTTACGTCAGCATGCATTACTTCTTATTATGCATGTTGTAAATTATAAATAGAGTGTGGGCTAAACTTAAAATATTATTGTACATTATTTTAGAAACATGTGGCTTCTTAGGTACCCTACTCATTACTACAATTTTTAAGGTAAATGTTGGACTATGACCCTTACTTAATGGCCAAACACGTAGAACTATAAAAATTAAAAATTCCACCATTGACATATTATGTTTAAAGCTTCCTTTTGCCAAACAAACACAATACATTAAATGTGTTCAACAATACACTCATACATTGTTAAAGGCTGTCAGTCTTGCCCAGTAAACTTTTTCAATTATAGTGAAAAAACATATGTTAAAAAATATGGTTGGCAGAAGTGGGCACACCTACTTTGCGCATATTGTTAAGTTGAGATGTGAACCACGAAATAATGCTTACCATGGGGTAAAATTACTAAGATGGAAGATAGTTTTAAGATGGGATGTTGTCCATAGCAACCAATCACATTGCAGGGATTATATTCTAGAACAGGGGTGGGCAATTATTTCAGCTGAGGGGCCACTTGACACTTTCTTGTCAGTATCCGAGGGCCACACATAAAATAGAAGCTCCCCCCCCCACCCACGTGCCAAAAATATAGGGACGTGGCTTCATGTGGAAGGGGCATGGCCAAAAAATAATACAGATTCATATTAGGCTGCTCAAAATTCTCCATTACTCAAATTGCGCCACACAGTAGCGCCACTTAAACACATTACACCAGGTAGAGCCCCTTTTACACACATTATGGCAGTTAGAGCTCCCTTATACACAGTATGGACGGTAGAGCCCCCTTTTCACACAGTACGGAAGGTAGAGCCCCCTTTTACACATTACAGCAGGTAGAGCCCCCTTTTACACATTAACATTTTATTTGGGATAATCATTGCACAGCAAGCAAATTATCCAGTGTATTATGGCCCCTGGGGAAAGGTGTGACACAGTAATAGAACACGGGGATGTGACACAGTGACAGAACACGGGGGAGTGACACGGTGACAGAACACTAGGGTGACAGTGACAGAACACGGTGGGGGTGACACGGTGACAGAACATGGGGGGGTGACACGGTGAAAAAACATGGGGTGACACAGTGACAGAACACTGGGGTGTGACACGGTGACAGAACAAGGGGGGGTGACATGGTGACAGAACATGGGGGGGTGACACGGTGACAGAATACGGGGGTGTGAAACGGTGACAGAACACGGGGGGGTGACACGGTGACAAAACATGGGGTGACACAGTGACAGAACACTGGGGTGTGACACGGTGACAGAACAAGGGGGGGTGACATGGTGACAGAACATGGGGGGGTGACATGGTGACAGAACACGGTGGGGGTGACACGGTGACAAAACATGGGGTGACACAGTGACAGAACACTGGGGTGTGACACGGTGACAGAACATGGGGGGGTGACACCGTGACAAAACATGGGGTGACACAGTGACAGAACACCGGGGTGTGACACGGTGACAGAACATGGGGGGTGACACGGTGACAGAATACGGGGGTGTGAAACGGTGACAGAACACGGGGGGGTGACACGGTGACAGAACATGGGGGGGTGACATGGTGACAGAACACGGTGGGGGTGACACAGTGACAGAACACAGGAGGGGTTGATACAGCGAGAGCTAAAGATCTCTACCCCCCCAACCTAAAAACAGTCTGACGCCACTGCCCGCACACACAAATATACACACACTAACACACACACTTTTCTTTCTTTCACTAACTTTTTCCACTGATCTGGCTGGCAGTGCAGGAAGGGTTGATCTGCAGCAGCCTGGCTCTTGTCCCGTGTAGCTCCGCCCCTTGAGGTCCGTGTAGCCCCGCCCCCTCATCTGCACGTAGCTCCGCCCCCTTTTCGGCTGAACACAGCGGGCCGTATTTTGCCCACCCCTATTCTAGAAGGTGCTGTATTAATGTAACATAGAATAGGATTGGTTGCTATGGGCAACATCACATCTTAAATAGAACTCCCATCTTAGTAACGTTACCCCCATGTGTTTGCTGGTGTGGATTAGTACAAGGATGAGTGTGTGCTTTTGGTAATGTTTTTTTTTGTGTGCAAAAACACTGTGTAAAATGCTTTTTTTTAAATTTATGTTTACTCACCAGACAGCTGAGGAGATTGTGGTTCCTCGCTTTGAGGACTGGCCAAAATGGCTTCTGGTGGCTGAGCCAACACAGTGGAGATGCGCCGTTGTGGTGGTGAGGATGCGGGTGTAGTTACCGCCTCAAGACGGCGTCTCTTACTACCCATCTTCTGTAGACTGGCAGACCCCTGTGAATGTCGTCTTAGTAAAGTGTGGTGCGATGATGAAGTTCCTATGGGATAAAATAGACATTATAATTCTGTCTTTCTATGTGTTTTCAGAATATGTGTATCCGCAAAAATATTACCTGCATCGCCAGCATCCACATCTCTTGGCAGTGTGGTTTGTGTCCTGGTTGTGCTGGCTCTCTTTCGTACTATAGAAATATGAAGTTTGACCTTATGATCATTATATTGTGATTAGATATTTAATATAAAACCTTATTGTGATGTGGACATATGAAGAACATTATGAGAATAAAATAAAACTTTGGTTATGCTTTTCTGGCTGACTTCATTGGGTGTGTATACTTTAATTATGAACCAATTACACCAACCAATCCATACCCTAAGGTGCAGAATTAACAATATTATACAACTACAGAACCAACCGTGGATGTTTAACACAACAAGAATATTAGTCTGTAACAAAATAATTTATTTCTGACAAAAATAACTCACAACAACCAAATATATTATTTAAAAAAAAAAAACTCAGCGGCAATAATCACATCTTGCACACAAAGGCCTATACACAACAACATACATTAACCATAAATACATTTAACAAAATGGAATAAACATTCATGAAAACACGAGTCACACTTCATTTAAAGTCCCACCCAAAAATGCCACAAAAATTTTTTTAAAAAACCACAA
This sequence comes from Pseudophryne corroboree, assembly GCF_028390025.1. NCBI lineage: Eukaryota > Metazoa > Chordata > Amphibia > Anura > Myobatrachidae > Pseudophryne > Pseudophryne corroboree. The sequence goes on from NC_086445.1 coordinate 533,612,758, forward strand.
CAGAAAAAAATGATGCAGCAAAAGGGCCAGGACAACTGCTTACTTCACAATACAAAGAAAAAATACTTAACTATTTATGTACAAAACTACATCACCAACACATTCGAACAATGAACCAACTTACAATCACAATTAGCTGCAATACATTTCAGACAACTAAGGACAAAGCACATATGTTAAAACAATATAAATATTGTACAACAAACTCACCATCCTGCCTTGGACGATCAAAATCCCGGACATTAGTCGTACCAACCACTTCTGGCGGAATAAGGGACCGCACAGGCTCCTCCTACTCCCGATACGATGCTCTGAAGGGTCCCCCTGTTTTTCTGCAAAGAATAAGGTAAAATATACCCAAAAGGTATTCGGGCGCTGTGAGACAAGATGGTTAGCTAAGCAGCAGCCAATATTACAGGGGAGTCACTCCCAACAAAGGAATACAGGAAAGTTTCCTGTCCCCCTGTTTGTCTGGCTGACTTTGCCTCCTTGGCCATCTTAGCCTTGACACGGCGCTTGATGTCGTAGAATCGCTTACGACACGTGTCCTCGGTCCTCCTCACCACACCCTCACTGTTAACTGCCGCTACTACCTTCCCCCACAGAAGACTCTTCCTGCGCGAAGGAACCTTGGCAGCATCAGGCCCAAACAGCTGACGATGATGGCTCATCAGCTCCCGCACCAATGCAACATTCTCTGCATAGCTGAACTTCACATTGCGCCCCGTCTTTGTAGTGGTGTGTAGCTGCGGAGCCACAGCACCATCACTGTCACTCTCACTCGAGGCCGCAGCACCAACCTCCCCCTCTTCCTCCCCCTCACTAACCTCCTCCACCTCACTCACCTCCTCCCTCTCACTCACTTCCTCCACCTCACTCACCTCCGCCACCTCACTCACCTCCGCCACCTCACTCACCTCCGCCACCTCACTCACCTCTGACTGGGACATATTCCGGACAAACAACAAATAACACTGATAAAAATAAAATACAAAACACACTCCTCCACTACCACTACACACCACACACCAAACAAACACACACACACACACACACACACACACACACACACACACACACACACACTCACTCACAAACAATGACAATAGACTGAATTTTTTTTTACAAAGACAAAAAACTAAACAAACTTTTAAATAACTACACAAGTATGACAAGACTACTTACACACACAGTACAGCACTCAGCAATCGCAAAAAACCACCTCAAATCCTCCAACAACTCCAAACAACTCTCCAACACCAAACACCACTTCCTCTCACCACTCCACTAGCTAAACCCACGAGGTTCAGTCGGTTTGGGACAGTTTTATAGTAATGAGCACAGACACTCCTCCATCAGAAAACAAACCAATCACGGACGAGTGACAAAAACGAAAGTTAGAAAAAAATCGCGGCCGGGAACGGAAAAACACTGCCATAACATTCAAATGACGAATTCGTAAAAAAGAAAACACAACACGGCCGCAAAAACACAAAATTGGCCGCATTCTACCTTTAAAAAACACGAATGACATCGACATCGAAAAATGAAAATAATCAAAATACGACAGCATAGTAAATGAGGCGTAAAAAAATCAAAAAGTTGCAAATTCACACATTCGATGCCAATCGTGATTCATCTCCCACCAAATCGACATAAATACGAAGTAAATATACCCCCACGTAGTGTAAACTGAGATGACAGTTGAAAAATGGATAATGATCAGTTTAGAGAAGAGCAGGAGCAGCAATCAAATACCATCACTGCAGCTGCTGTAACCAGTCATGATGACAATACTAGTCTTTCAACCTCATCTAAAGTCGATGCTCAAGGGCATAGAGAGTTTAATTCACGGCTGAGGCCTTTCCAAGTCGTACATTGTGTCTTTCTTTCCAACTTACCCAGACCTTTAGAGATGCAAATATCTCCTGGAGAGCAAGTAGGCAGCTCAAGTGACACATGGCACTACAACGTCTCCTCCATCAGTTTCTCTGACTGCTGCTGCTAGGAAAAAACCCAGTGGTGATGCAGAGGAGTCAACACAACATTTTGACATCGGGTCAGGTCTAAAAGAATTGCCCAAACTTAGTGACACCTCTACCGTAACTCCATCTAATACAGTCACCATCCAAAGAATGGTGGACTATTTAAATGACAGCGTACAAGATACAAATAGACGGCTGCAAAAAACTGCTATCGTGCGATCATCTCGGAATGACCCCCATTATTGTGAGGTGAATGTGGAATCTGGAATCAGAGTGAATGAGCAGGAACTTCACAGAAGTATGTGCCACGTACAGAGAGATCCTTAAGGGCATTCAACCAAGTCCTGAAGAGGAAATATGACTGAATATTTGACAGAAAAACTTTATGTTCACAACAGAGGCGTCACTACAGGTGTGCAGAGGGTGCGGACCGCACCCGGTTGTCACCATCCAAGGGTATGCCACCAAGAGCTGCACTCCTGACCGCTGATCCCAAGAGCTGCACTTATGTCAGCACCCCCTGCTGACACCAAGGGCAAAATTTACTAATATTCGTGTTTGAGTCGGTTTGTTTAGTGTTTAAACTCGTTTTGTATCGGGTGCATTTTCATGCAACTTTTTTAATCCATATACGCAAAGTTACGAAGCAGTCGACTTTATGGTTTTCGTGTTTTCCGATGTCGATGCCAGTCGTTTTTTTTTGGCACATTTACGGCCGTCATTGTCGTTTGCGTTCGTGATTTTGTTTTTTTTTCTGTTTTTTTTTCTAAGTTAAACGCGGCAGGGTTTTTTTTTTCCCGCGGCCGCATTTTCACTTTTAGTTTTCTTTTTCATCCCCGTCCGTGATTGGCTGTGTTTCAGATGGTAGGAGTGTCTGTGCGCAACCATATAAATACGCCCCAAACTGTCCGCACCTCGTGGGTTTAGTTAGTGGTGAGGAGGAGGGAGGTTGTGCTGTGGAGGTAGGTGAATTTGTGGTTTGGTGAGGAGTGTTGGTAGCGATTTCTGAGTGTGGTATTGTGTTTGAAAGTCGTCTTGTCATTCTTGTAGTCTTGTATTTTGTGGTTTTGTCTCATTTTTAGTCCAAGTAATTTTTCTTTATAGTCCCTTGTCAGTGTTTGTGTGTGTGTGTGTGTGTGTGTGTGTGTGTGTGTGTGTGTGTGTGTGTGTGTGGGTCTGAGTGTGTGAGTTGTGTAGTGGTAGTGGAAGAGTGTGTTGTTTGTCTATTTTTTTTTCTGTGTTAATTGTTTAGACACACAATTATGTGTGACTCAGAGGTGGGTGAGGTGGAGGGTGTGAGTGAGGGGGAGGAGGTCGGTGAGGTAGAGGAGGTGAGTGTTAGTGAGGTTAGTGAGGTGGAGGAGGTGAGTGAGGTTGCTGCAGCAGCCTCAAGTGATAGTGACAGTCAGAGTGCTCCGCAGCCACGCACCACTACTAAGACTGGGCGGAATGTAAAGTT